>NC_082668.1:76440271-76770271 GCF_025265405.1 Mesoplodon densirostris
AGGAAAGGAAAGGCCCAGAGGACAAAGTAAAGGAAACTTGACCTTCTCAGGCTGGTACAGTGCTACAGCAGCTGCCTTATAGGGCTTCTCACTGGCAGGGTAGCCACACATTACCCACCCTAGCTTACAATTCACCTGTCTAGACGGTAAGCAGATGACTTTTTGAGGTCTTTTTCTGGTCTATTTTATTTTATTTTCTCACCTAAATCCCTGCTAGGGATTTTTTTTCTCTCCTAAGTGTATGTAGAGATCAGCTGGTCCACCAGCTGTGTTTGGATGCTGAAAAAGTTTTACCGCTGCTTGCTTCCTACATTCTCATCAGCTGTTCAGCTTGGGCAAGAACTGTCCCCATCCTTCCACCTACACTTAGGCTCTCTGCCAACCCCATGATCCTTTTTCCTCTCCAGGACATATTTCTCTCACCACGCTTGCAGATCCTGAACATTCTGCCCTTGTTTTCAGAAGGAACCTCTGTGATTTGCCATTTAATTGTTTTTCTGACTCTGAGAGACCTCTTAACAACAAATAAAAAGAAATTACTAAAATGGGAAGCTATGATGATATATCCCTTTAGTCCTCCTCAAGAGCCGGGCCTTGAAAAGACACTCAAGGGGCTTCCCTGGTGGCACAGTGGTTAGTAATCCATCTGCCAGTGCAGGGGACAGGGGTTCGATCCCTGGTCCAGGAAGATCCCGCATGCCGTGGAACAAGTAAACCTGTATGCCACAACTACTGAGCCCGTGCTCTAGAGCCTGTGAGCCACAACTCTCATGTTGCATTTACTGTTTACATTTGTTTTATTGTACATAGCTTTGTAAACATTATTGCCTAAGATATTTGTATATAACTTGGGCTTTGTAGCTTTTATTTATTCAGAACTCATATGGCATGTTAAAGACTTATGATGGTGTCCTACTCTGGGCAGCTGTGCAACTCCTGACGCCCATGCGCCAAGAACCCATGCCCCGCGAAAAGAGAAGCCACTGCAATGAGAAGCCTACGCACCGCAAAGAAGAGTAGCCCCCACTCACTGCAACTAGAGAAAGCCTGTGCACAGCAACAAAGACCCAACACAGCCAAAAATAAATAAATAAATTAATTTTAAAACTTAAAAAAAATTAAAGACAGTCAGCTTGGGTTTGGAAAAAAAAGAACAAAAAGGAAAAGACACGTGGGACTTCCCTGGTGGTGCAGTGGTTAAGCATCCGCCTGCCAATGCAGAGGACAGGGCTTTGAGCCCTGGTCCGGGAAGATCCCACATGCTTCAGAGCAGCTAAGCCTGTGTGCCACAGCTACTGAGCCTGCACTCTAGAGCCCGCGAGACTCTCAACCACTGCGCCACCAGGGAAGCCCTCTAGAGCCCGTGAGCCACAACTACTGAGCCCACGTGCCACAACTACTGAAGCCAGCACACCTAGAGCCCATGCTCTGCAACAAGAGAAGCCACAACAATGAGAAAAGTCCACATACTGCAACAAAGAGTAGCCCCCGCTTGCTGCACCTAGAGAAAGCCCGCACTCAGCAACGAAGACCCAATTCCACCATAACTAACTAACTAAATAAATAAATAAATTTATAATAAAAAAAGACACTTGACAATTCTTTGTTAAATTGAATCGCATAATTTAGCCTAAATAACCTTTCCTCACTAGTCATTTCCCCATCTCTCCCTAGCTACACTGACTGTTTACACTTTTATTTGAAGGAAGGATTGCTTCACGATTCTCATATGATATAGGTCTATCTATGTAGTATTTATATATACAAGGTCATGTTGAATTTAGGAAAATCTGCTAACCTGATGGATCATGATCAAACTCTTATTAACTACAAACTCCTTGAAACTTCTTAATATTTCTGTCTTGTAGTTCGTTTTTCACTAGTTTTGGCTATTAGAAGTACTTGCAATAAGCTTTATTCTGTTAGCCACAGTTTTGGATACTTGCTCAAGCTATTAAAATGATATACCTCTCACTTTGTGTCATTTGCCAATTTAATGATCCCACCTACTCTTCTACACCCAGTTAATTGATAAAGAGGTTAGAAAAATGGAATCTTCCACTGCCTGGGCACAGCCTGCCTGGCATTTCAGTACTGCTGTTGGAGTTGTAGCATCAAGTCACATTTTGTAAGGCAGTTTTGTGTAGAATGTGGTCAAGCTTACTAGATTTATGCACATCACTTTACACTATCAGGTTTGTCCCACAAAATCATTAGAGACAGTTCATTCTGTTATTTGTTGCTCTTTATGGCATCATATTGCCCTCATGGGGGCTTAATAGAGGCTTTTAAAATTTGTAACTATGTATTTGGTAGAAATTTAGAAAGATTCTCTATTTCCCTACCATAGTAAGATACAGAATTTCTCAGTTTCAATGATTCTCAACCCATCAGTATTCAAAGGTACGACTTTGTGTGAAACTTCTGTTTTTCAATAGAGCTGACTAAAAGCCAGTTGACTCTATATTTTTAATGCACTCAGCCTATTTTAATAGTTACCTACTTCTGAGTGTCCTGCCCTGAATTTGACGTTCACTATATTTATAAAGATGAAAGAGAAAGCAGCTTTTTAGTCTTTTTTTTTTTTTTTGGTATCATCTATTATCAATCTCCTTTACCCATTTAATAAAGGAGTCACATTTTCTTTCTTTTCACCCATTCACCTTTTCAAACCTCCAGCTTCACTTGACCCTGCCATAAAGTCCTACAAATAGTATATAGGAGTTTGAAAGGCAAGCAGTTCCTACAGCATTCTTGCATTTCAATTTTGCGGCACAGTGAATACTGACAGCATAATAAGGACTTTAAAAACTAAGGTAAAGCAAACTATGAACGCTGTGAGAATTTTTAATTTCACAAAACTCAGCAGGTGTAAGGAAGCATTTTTCTTTTTGTTTTTTTGCATGTTAGGTCTATCAAGTCATAAAATTGAAGAATTTAATTTGCTTGTACAACACTTTGAGTCTGCATCAGATTTTTTAGATGTTATTTTAAAAACCAATTTTTAAAATACAGTTTCAGGTGTCTTTGTTTCTTAGAAGACATCTACATATTTAAGTAATATTTAAGTAGTATGCTTTAGACTAGTTAGGTTTATTTAAAAAAAAAACTGACTGAAACTTAACAAAATTAATTTTTTTTCTTGGATGGCTCTAATAAATTCACCAGATCAAAGAATTGCATTTTTTATTTTAATAACTGTCACCTGGGTTAAGAATTATGCTTAGTTTAAAAAAATGCAAACAATACTACTACTTCTAAATTTATTTTGTTAATGAAGCCACTACATAAATTTAGCACTTTTTTAAAAATTAATTGCTCACACTGAAAAGGGCTAAATTCAGAGTAACTCTCAGTTTCAAAGACCTAATTGCCAAGGACCTAGTCTTAATATTAACTAGGATAATTATTATGCAAAGCATACCCACCCAGAATGTTTGCATAGCTATCACAAGCGCTTTCATAAATGATGCTTTAATTAGTCTTAATTAGAATTTGTTTAAGTCAGCAGGGAATGCAGGGCCCGTGAAATGATGTATGTAATAAGCATCAGGCTCACTTTTTACTTGGGGAATAGAGCTGACAAAATCACATCACGTTAAATTGATTCAGTCAGAATTAAAATTCTTATGGTATTAATTAAATGGGGGATCTCATTAGCAGGCTGCAGGGTGACGGAACGACTCTTTGGCAACCAGATGTGAGGAAAGAAGCACGGAAAGAGAGTACCATTAGGCCAGAAAGCATCTTATTCTTAGATACAGACATGATGACATTCAACCTGGTCCAAAGTTGTCCAACTATATATATTAAGATACCAGGAACTCAGAACATTTTTTTTTTTTTTTTGGTCATTTGATTTCTTCAAACTTCTTCATTCTTTACCTCAGTAAAAAAAATTCTGAGTATTCAGAATCATCATTTTTATTTGACAAACCAACTCAGTATAGTTGGGAATCAATAAATAATTTAAATGGATAAATGTGGTTTTTATTATTTAAATACATGTTTTCCTTTATGGACATGAAATTCATTGAGAAATTATATCTAAGGTTCTTCATTTCTTACCTACCTTCTCATTGGTTCAATGATAACGCTGAAAACATAACTTCGTATAATCAAATAAGTAATAGGGTATCGATTAATGCATTCACAGAGCCACTGGTGATTTTTCTTCTTGCTGCTGTATGATAGCAAAAGAAGAAAGAAGGCACACTTTGTTATTTGTAAAGCAGTTCTGAGTGTATAAGTCTAGTCGTGGATGGATGATATTTATTTCCAATTAGCATATGTTTTGTGAATGGCAAGGGGCATATGCTGTGGCTGTGTACATTTTTGGTCAATAGTAACAATTTAAGCTTTTGGTTTATTCCTTCCAGCACTTGTAAAAATGAATATTTTTCTTACAAATACTGAATGAGTAGAAAAATACTGAGGCTAAATCTTCCTGTTCAAAGACATTGAGTTATATAGCTGATATTTAACTATAGAGGAAGTGAGTCTTAATTGTTATTCATAGGAAAACATGAATTTTTTGAATACATAGCCAACTCTTTAAAGTAAAAATCAGAAAGTTAATTTAATAGTTGGTAGAATTTAAAAATTGTCTCTACTCACACTTTGTAATAAACAAATAAATTAGTAAATAAAAGTGCAGTATCTACTGTAGGCTACCATCTATGTGGGAAAATGGTTTTGATTTCTTTTTACTTTAAAAATGGATAGATTTCTTCAGTATTTGAGTGATAGAAAATACCACTAGGAATATCAAGGAGAATGTAGACTGTGAGTAAACTTATCTCTTGGGAATAGATACATCCTTGCTTCCAAATAGGACAGTTTTAGTCTCAAACATCCGTTTCCTCTCTCCAGTAATTTTTATTTTTATGGAAGTAATTTTATGTTGTATCATTTCCTGTTCCATTTAGATTTTTTCTCCCCAAAATGAGGTATCAAGATTTAAAGGCACAATATAGATTGTTAAAAACCAGCTTGAGTGTCTCACTCTACTCTGAAATGTTTTGTATATTTTATATTCTGACTACTTCACCCCTGACAGGTTGTTGAGAGTTTAAGTAAAACATAACAACAATGACCAGCATTTCAAATCCTGAGAACATTTTAAAAAGTCAAAGCACACTATGCCAATGCCTTTTCAGCAGAGTGTAACAGATGAAAATACACTTCTGTAGCCATCCACCTTTTTAAACCTCATTCTGGAATTGGTTATAACAAGGACAAAAGCTGATCTAACATTGGGCCATTTCCTTGACAACACGAAGAAAGAAACTGCAAGTTCATTCTGAGCTGATCCTTTTTGCAAAGATGCTGCTATGCAGAGTAAACATTATGGAGTATAGTTCTTCTTTAGCATTTCCAGACACAAAGTCAAGTGGCTTGTTCTTCTACAGTGTTATATAGCCTATGCCAGATAAACCAACAACTGTACTGGTGACAGGGTATTTTGCATATCAGTAACTGAGTAAACATACATATTAAGATGATCTGCAAATGGTCAGCCTTGAAATGAATTCTTTGTTGGCTCCTAGGAATTTATATGAGACCTGCTCCCTTCAATGTTCTCCTATAGACATTATTTTGGGCTTTTTTTTTTTTTAGTTTAAGATGTTTAAAACAATAATCCTAGTTTTGTTGCCACAATCAACCATGAGTGGAAAAAAAAATTCCCAACACATCCTATTTAGGAAACTGGCTTTCTCATGGCTATTTTTCTTCTTGGGGAAAAAAAATACCATATTTATTTTATAACTATGCCTGGAGCCAACTCCTGTGCTCCTTGCCTTCAGCAACGGACAAACCTCTACTGAGGCTTTTTACAGCCTAAAGGAATATAGTAAAAGGTTACATAAACATTCAGAAAAATAAATAAATAACCCCAAGCCTTCTAAATGTACTGAAGAGGGACAGGCTATATAGTATGCAATGGTTTTGATTTAGGTAAGGCCTGCTGTCCAATATTCAATTCCATTTGTAAAATTAATAGCTCCTCCATGAATTGAGTGAATTTAAACTTAGAAACATCTCTTTGCGACCTCATGGTGAAGGGTATGGCATTCAGAGTGACAGAGGCGTATATTTGCATATTGCTCTTCCATGTCCTGGTTTGAGACATTTGGGAGATCATGAAAACTCTATCTACCTTACATGAAGAACGAATGCCTGTCCCATTCCCTAAGCTCTACTCCACGAAGGCAGGAGACTAGGTATGTCTAGCTTTGCCTGAGCCCAAAATATCATATTGCTCAGTTCATTTTTGTTATAAATAAAAGAGTAAATCAAATCACCTTACTTATATAGTGATGAAAGAAAAATGAAGTTTTATATTTAGCAGCTATCAGATCATTTCTTGAGAGCCATTTGTGATACAGGAGGAAAGAGGAGAAACACAGGCACTCAAACAGTAGGAAGTATTGTTCTGCAGCAATGGGTGAACTAAAAAAGGATACCAAGTGTGGATTCATAAGCCAGGAGAGAAATGCTGCTTGCTACATAATACTGTCTAACTTGAGCCTAAGAACAGTATCAGAGCTCCTGTTATAACATGAGAAAACAACAGGAAATTTCAATGTCTTGTTCATGGAACGTCTGTTGGGAATGTTTAATTCATTCAAACATTATCTTCAAATTTTTCTTTAATATAAATTTCATCTTTTAAGATGACACAGCTAACCTCCATTCCCACCGTAAATTAAATTATTAAGACTAAATTAAGTCCAGACATCATGATTTTTAGAAAGTTTGGAGGGAAAGAAAAATCATGCATCTGTGATTCTTGAAATTATGGCAAATAGTGGGAAGGGGCATTTTGCTTTGGTGGATTAATGCTAAATCAGAAATCATATTGTCTATGTGACCCTGGGTTAAGTCCCTTATTTGCGACCACTTCCACTGTTGTTAAATGGTCAGAAAGAGTAATACCATGATATTTTAAATAGCAAAGATGTTCTTAGAATTAAGGCCAAATAAGAAGGCCAGGAACACAAGGAATCCATATAGGAGCCTAACCACATTTCACTATCATTTATCAGAAGAGGTGCCTTTTATTTCCTGGTACCACAGACCTTACCAGCTGTTACAGTCTGTGCTTATAATATCCCAGTCAAAATTCTTAAGGATGTTGAATTATTTAGTCCTATTATATCTCCCAAACTGCTGCCTTAACATGTAATTCTTTCATAGAGTATTATACATACAACATCTTGGTATGATCTGGGAATTTTATGCAGGGTGTTGATTGTAATAAAAAGTGACTGAATTTTTTTTTTTTTGTAAGAGTAAGTGAAGTTTTGGTATTTGACTGCTGACAGCTTTCATGCCCCACCTCTACCTCTTTCCCTCTGCATTAAGAAAGCCCTCACTCCTTTGGCCCTGGCAGGAAGTTCAAACCATGCCAGCCCCCATCAATGCCTGTGGGACCCTCACTGCAGCCCTACTCCTTAACCACCTTTAATAAAACCCCACGGCAGACACCTTACCCCACTCTCTTAATCCATTTTTGGACTAGCTTGGGAGCCAGCCCTTCTTTCCCCAGGGGTATTCATTATGTGAATAATAAACCTTTGTATACTCTCTTGTGTGTATCATCAGTCTCAACATACGAACCAAATCTTGGGCATGTGAGTCCATCCTACTTCTGATGGGTGATCACAGCACCCGTTCAACATGTGTCTTTGCCACAGACAGAAGTTAAATGCTGAACACGGAGGAGGAGGATCTGTTTATTTGTTTGTTTTAATACAGTGCACTTTTCGTCTGTGATTTCTTTAAGACTCCGGATGCCCTGTGGACCAACAGCTCTGTAATAGACCAAAAAGAACTAGATATTGATATGATTAAGAATATCAACAGGAGGAACAGAGGTTAGGATGAAAACTTGAAGGGCTATCAAGTCCCATTTCTTCAGGGCATAAGTTGATCTCCAGCTGGGATCAGAAATTTTCACTAGTGGTGTAGCACTGCCTAATTAGCTGCATTACGGAAGACTGACTTTCTCTGAGTGCTGGCCTCAGTTGGAGACAGGAAACTCACCTACTTCAGTGGTAAGGCTGTAACACTTAATTAATTAATGGTTGCAGCATATTTATGATCTTGGGATAAAAGGGCTATAGGAGTGAAAGTATTACTATATTCCTATTGCTACTGGGAAACATGAGTCACTTTGGCAAATTAATGAATCCAAATTGAAATATATTTTTTACCCAAAGATTGGTAAATTGTGAATACCTTCAGAATCTCTTTCCTCTCCATTAATTCCAAAAACTTGGGTCAGTTTTGTAAAGTATGACTTATTTTTACTATAGAATTTGATGCTCATGGAATAAAGCTTCAAGGTATGACTACATGCTCATATTATAGTAAGCACTGTTATTTACTATAACAGTGGATATGGAGATGGAAATGGAGAATGATTCTTGATCCAGTAATAAAAATTCTCATTGTTCATATAGATAAGGACTCAAAGTAATGATGACTTGACTGATCGAAATTAGGGGACAAGTCTAAGTGATATTAAGTCAGAAAACTTCTCTCTTGGTTTTCTGTGAAGTAACCATGTGGTAGATAGGAGGAAACAGCTCAGCTAAATTACTGAAGAAATAAAGGTGAGCAGAGATAGATCCAGTTCAAGCTCTGGATTAATAACAAAGGCAGGAAGAGAAATGAAGTCATTAGGAAACACTGAAGGAAGAAATCAGGCGATAGTTCTGGCACATGGAAGTATTAGTAGGATGGCAATAAGAAATCTAAATAGAACGATGCATACTCTTTGAAAAGATGGGCCATTTATATGGTCTTATTATTTCATAGCAATCTTAAATAGAATAAAAGTATTAAAGTTTTTTCTTCTTTTAAGTTTTCCCCAAAATGTCTTGTCTCTGCTATATAAACTCATTCTCTAAATCTCAACTACTTTATGACTGCACCATAAATGCAAAAAAATAATTATGTTTTCTACTCCTTTCTCACAGGAGTCTAGCATAGAAAATATATTTACACTAGGCTGCTTCACTGGGTTTTAAACTTCCTAATAGCAGAAAGGGACTTGGCAGGCAGAGGGGCCCCAAATGTGTTGATCTACAGTGTGAAGCACAATTGATAAAGCCTCAGCAGAAGAAGGCTTTAGAGAAAATGATAAGTACTGCAAGAAAACCATTTTCTGAAGTGCCAAAAACAATTACCACTTGCACTTTGACCTTCTCAATTTTTCTAAGTAGTAGTAGGAAGGAAATGCCTGAACAAAAGCTTTGCAGAAAAAAGACTTGGGTCAGACAAGGAGTTCAGCTAGAGGATAACCAACTATCAAGATGCTTTCTGGGTATCAGGGAATAGGATGTTCCTTCTGAGATGGTTTTATAATGCTCACTATCACTTGGCAGTTTAGGAAGCAGTTAAAGCCTATATAGGACAACACTGTTAATTTAAAAAAGGAGATTTCTTGCTCTTTTGCATTTCTAAGCCTCTGTCTTCATAAAACATGAAAAAGGTGGTACAATAATCTGACTCATCCAATCAAAACCTTCCTCCTTTAAGTATACAGGAAAAGTTCCCTCTTGATAACATAGAGGGCCTTGTTATCAAGCAAAGTACTGACCCCTAAAAGCCCTGAGCATTTCTTTCTCCACAGATACGATGTAGAATCCTCTCGTATTTATGTTTGTACTTGTCTTAGTTTCTGTGTTTGTCTACATATTTTCATTATAAAAAAGTATAAAACACTTGTATATGTAACATATTATGTATTTATGAGAATATCATGGATATGCATACACATATGTCTCTTTGGCCCAGTTAAAATTCAGGAAATGATTCCCACATCTTGAACAAAGTATGTATGTTGGAGGTCATTTTTGAAGTTTAGCATTGAGCAGACTTTGACTAGTGAGAATTTTCTATGTTTGGGAAAGAGAACAAGAAAATACAGTGAAATAACCAACCAACCTACAATCCCATGAGTAATCTATAAAATCCTCTCAGACTAACTGGTTTACCTGACCCTCATACTCAGTGTTTGAAAATATTTAGGAATGTACCAACTAATGCCTTATCAGTATTCAGCTTTATTGCCAAAACATGTAGGGAAAAGAACAGAAATCCAAGAGCATAAGGAAAGAAGACTAAAAAGTAGCCCAGGCTAGGGTCTATTTTTAACTCACTTTCTTATCTGTGGTTCAGATCTATTAAACACCTTTAAATTGGGTTAATGTCACCAGCATCTAAGAACTCAGTGATCCTAAATGTTGTGTAAGTTTTGATGGGGGGATGGGACAGTGCCATCATGAAGTAATCGCCTGTGATGGGAAGAAGTGAAAACAGGAATATGAGACCTTTGGAAGAAGACAGATAAGGATATAGGGGCTCTGATCTTAATAAAAGAAAAAAAAAAGCTGATAGAAAAGACATTAATCACTGGATGGTGACTATTGAGAAAACATTCCTTTATGATTATGATTATTTGCTTATTAAGCCTAGGTCTGCAGATGACAATGGGGTAAATAACTAATAACATCCTTCAGTACCCTAGGAGAACTTAAGCCATCAATCTATGAATTAATCATCAAATATTTGTGAAGGAAAGAGATGGTCCTTACCTGCAAGGAGAGAACCTCTAGTTAGAAGAGATACACATGTGAATAGTTAAAGGCATTATGTGATAACTTCTAGGGGAAACTGAGTTTTTCATATTAGCTCATACTAAAAATCCATGATGGATTTCATTAATTCAGCAGCTCCATTCCTTTCCACCTCTACCTCATGACTCAGGGCATAAACTCAGTCGTCTTTTCCACACATGAAAGTCCCCAGAGAGTTGCTCAGTGTGCTCATGAGTTGCTCATTCATGTTTTCTCTCCAGCTTCCTCACTGATGCCTGAAAGACTCTTGAAAAATAGTCTCACCTCTTCAATGGCTGCCAGTGCCCTCCATGAGATTACTCAAACATTGGACGCCACCATCGCTCCTTCTTGGAGTGCAAGGGCTGCACAGTGTTTTGTGGGATAGTTGGGAAGAAGACACATTCCCTAATTTGTGTCGCTAAGAGTTACATCAGCCCCAGAAGCAGCACTACTTGAATTGTAAGAATCACAGAGCCATTCTTGAAAATACTGCCTTAAACTTCTTGTTCTAACTGCTATAACAGTGTGGAGATTTCTGGGACCACCTGAGAACAGACTCAATGCCATTGCCTTCCTGGATCATTGTTTTTCACATATTGTTTTTCACATATTTCACATATTTTTGTGTCCCAGATGCCAGGTACCCTCCTTGATTAAAAACGAAACCTCCGTGTGTATTGTGTCATGCAAAAATAAATACTGACAAAGTGGGGTAGGGCTGTGTCTCAGCATCTACTCTGCCTCTGCTGTGCTTGGGATCAGCTGTGCCCTGAGCTGTCGTGATACAATAAAGGAATTCGGGGGTGTGGAAACTTTTCTCTGGCCTAGGGTGGTCAGAACAGGAAAGGAATAACAGGTGGCACTTAACCTTTGCTGTAAGGATAATTAGAGTCCTATGGGAGGTGGCTTTCCAAGTAGAAGAGTGGTGTGGTGAATGCTGGTGTGCCCTGCATCTCCCTGCTTCAGACCCAGGCCCTCATTTCCTCAGCTGCCAGGAGTGTTGACTGTTGAAGTTCATAGCCAACTCCTTGTCCAGGAATTGCCCTCAGACTAAGGGACCTATATCACCCAAGGTTATAGCCCCTTTCAAGGGGCAACCACACCCAATGACTGGTTAATGTGAAAGTACAAAGGCCAGTGAGTGACACCTGTGCAGGCCAGCCCAGCTCTGAAGCTCCTCATGGGTTTGATTGTGGGCTCTGTTGTAACATCACAGTTCAGCTTCTCCCTCGGCCCAGTCCTGCTCCCATTGCTTCCTTACACCTGTTCCATAGACCACTTCCATTAAAATTCCTGTGTGTAAATCTCTGTATCACAGTCAGTTTTGTGGAAGCCCATCTAAGAAAAGTGACAAATACGATTTTTAGGGGATCGTGAATTAATCAGCTTAGCTAGAGTGGAAGTTTAGTGAGGGGTGGTTGTCTGGGACATAATGCTTGAAAAGAAGGTTGACAGGGAGGTCCTTGAATGCCAGGTTGTAGTGTTGGGACTTTAACAGACCAGAATCAGTAAACACGTGGCACGTGAGCTCACAGCAGCTTCTCCATTGCACGTCTGGAGTGGACATCCCAAACAATGACCGCTCTCTTCCCCACAGAGTTCCAGCCTGATTGGAGAATCCTTCTCTAGGCTGAGAATCAGTCCGAATCATGTGTTACGAAGCCTGCACCCATCCCGTCAATACATTTTTAGGAGCAACTTAATATAATTTTAATTTCTAAAAAGGACTCCTTAGTCAGTAGGACTTGAGGCATGTTGGTTAGTCAAGAGTATTTATCCAATAATCATTTGATTTACAAACTTTAATGCTACCCTGAGGTGGAAATTAGAGGCACAAAGAACAAAAGAATGCATCTAAGTACTGAGTATATATCTACCTTTAGGGACAGATATTTCTTTTTGAGGACCATCTCTTTGAGAATGTATTATAATAGGCACCTTTTTTTATTACACTAATTTTTAAAATCTCATCAGATAAGATAACATACATTCAAGGTAAATAAATAGAATTTTTAAAATGTACCAAATGATAATACATGGTTAAACATAAAATATCACATTTTTGATTTTGAATCTTCTCCATTATCACTGCCACATTTAATTCTGACATTTTGGATAGTCTTACTAAACATGCCTTGATAGTGGTCAGTGAGGGTCTGTGCCTTGACTCAGTGTCATGGGTTACTTGAGTAGGGTGACTGCATATCCTGTCTGTCCAGGATTCTTCATTATTATGAATAGTTCCTTCTTTCACTCTAAAAAGGAGATAGAGTCAGTCTATTTTAAATAACTGTGTACTAATGTTTCTGATGTAAGTTGGATTTCAACCAAAGAAATGAAGCAAAAATTTACAATTGCATTCAGATTTCCATGGCCTAAATGAGATCTTCTGCTTGGTGAATTTTCATCCTTCTCTGTCATGAAACTCTAGCTGGAGGAGAAAGTGGTACAAGGGTCAGCAGATACAGTTTATTTAGAACATCTGTCATGATTTTATCTCTGTTGCTTCATGGTGTATGTGTGGCCTGATATGCAGAAGGAATCCTGGGCAGACCATCAAGAAAAGTCACTATTGGGCCTCCCTGGTGGCGCAAGTGGTTGAGAGTCCGCCTGCCGATGCAGGGGATACGGGTTCGTGCCCCGGTCTGGGAGGATCCCATATGCCGCGGAGCGGCTGGGCCCGTGAGCCATGGCCGCTGAGCCTGCGCATCCGGAGCCTGCGCGTCCGGAGCCTGTGCTCCGCGACGGGGGAGGCCACAACAGTGAGAGGCCCGCATACCGGAAAAAAAAAAAAAAAAAAAAAAAAAAGAAAAGTCACTATTAAAAAAAAAAAACAGGGAAAGGACATTCTTCCTTACCAGAGAAGGCCCAAGAGGTGTGTATGTGGGTGGGCGTTATGTTTGTATGCAGAGAGACAGAGACAAAAGCACAGTCTCGGAGATGTTTCCACCAGTCCCCATCATGTCAGTTGACAAAAAGAGACCGAAAATGTACCCAGTGAACTTTGAACAACTTTTTATCTTTGACTCAGAATTTCATTTAGAACTTTATTTTTATTTTATATTGTTGGGGGGGCCCCATGATTTCCTACAACATCAAGTACCTCATTTTTTCAAATGTAGGTATTGTAAATCCCTTGTTGGTTTTATTTTTGTATTTATTTATATTAAAGTATAGTTGACTTACAATATTATGTTAGTTTCAGAGGTACAATGTAGTGACTGAATATTTTTATAGATTATACTCCATATAAAGTTTCTATAAAATATTGGCTATGTTCCCTATGCTGTACATTACATCCTTGTAACTTGTTTATTTTATACCTAGTAGTTTGTACCTCTTAATCCTCTTCACCTATATTGCCCCTCCCCTCCCCTCTGGTAAACAAGAAACTAAAAGTGAGCCCATACCTAGGTGCAAAGATATGTTATTAGAATTCTTAAACTAAAAACCTTCCACTTTGCAATATTTTATACACACCATTTTTTTTCTTTTTGCGGTACGCGGCCCTCTCACCGTTGCGGCCTCTCCTGTTGCAGAGCACAGGCTCCGAATGCGCAGGCTCAGCGGCCATGGCTCACGGGCCCAGCCGCTCTGTGGCACATGGGATCCTCCCAGACCGGGGCACGAACCTATGTCCCTGCATTGGCAGGCAGACTCTCAACCAGTGCGCCACCAAGGAAGCCCTGTACACACCATTTTGATAAGTAAGATGATTTGGTTTCAGGCCTTAGCGAAAGAACAAACAGATAATGATGAAGGGAGTATTACTACTGGCAGACTTAATGATTAACAACAAAACTATCAGTAAACAACTCAAAACACATGGCATTTTAGGGCCCTTTAGTGTAGAGTGGGCCTTGAGGGCATCTTTGTACGACACAAACAGTAAGTGTTATTGATGATACTGATGGAGAGAGTCAAAGACTTAATTATATCTACTCTGCTCAAGAAGGCAGGAATTTTTAAAGATTTTAGAAAACTCTGAAGTTCTTAAGGAAAAGCAATTTGGTGCGCAAAACACAAATACTAGTATCTGGAAAACTCAGTAAAACAGAAAGATACAATATCCAATAGATCTCATTAGCAGAGGCAATATTGTCCAGAAATCAATACTAAAGTTAAAGACATACATATGCACTGTCCATTTCTCTGCATTTATCTAATAGTACAGATAATATAATTAGCAAGACGCACACATGCATCCAGCCACCCAGCCCCACAAACATAGCAACACTAACGCAAGAAGAAAATGTATATTTTCTTCTGAATTTGGTTTCAGGAGTGCTCATTGCATCTCAATGTTTGTCATTGCACAGTGCCGCCTGCTCTCTTTTAAAAGCAACTATTAGAGAATATTGCACTGAAGTTGATGATTTCATTCTCAAAAAATCCCTTCTTGTCCAAAATATTCAAAAGTGCAGGAATCATCTTTTTCTAAAGTTCTAAAACCTGTCTGTGGTTAAGTCAGAAGCTCCATCCCATTTTACTTTTCAGTAAAAAACAAACATTTATTTACCAGGGTTTTCTGCCTGAATGTGCTGTGACTCTCCTGCAGAAACCAAGTCTGCTTAGCCAGCATCTAGGTTATTCCTTGAGAAATGGCAATAGTATGTTGGGTTTTTTAAATCTGTAGTTAAAGGTCAGTATGTTTTTAAAAATAATATTTATGGAAATATATATTATATAAAATAAGAAATAGAATAAATATATATTATATAAAAATAATAATTATAGCATTTATCTAATTATACATGTGAAGGAGGAAATGGGTTAATTTTTTAAAAATGAGGATGAGGAATTGTTTTTTTTCCCTAAATGTGCAAAATATCACAGGGAAGTTTGGGACTCTGAACAGTCTTCCTCAAGCACAGGTTTATTTGGCTTGCTTGTACTGCTTCTTATTCCCTATTACCACCTCCTCATTTTTCACTCTTTTTTACTTTTTTCAGTAAACAGTAGTAGAACAAAAACTTGCCTTTAGTCTTTGAAAAAACTACTAGCAGTAAGAAGATGGGGATAAACTTTCCCACTCTAGGCAATTCTTCCCCACCCCCTTCCCCCAGTAGATATTTTAAGACTTCACAGAACCTGAGTATTTTTTCTTTTCTTTTTTTTTAAACCTAGTCCAAACCTACTAAAACATTCACCATCCCTGCTGCCTAATGCATTTATTCATGGCCTATGTATATATTCTCCTCTATAACCTTTTTCTTCATGTCTTCATTTTAATAATATTGCCTATGAGAAAAATTGTTGGATAAATTATTCAATTTTTTCCTATTATCCAGTATATCTGTGATAAAACTGATAATCTAGCTCAGTAAATACATTTATAATAATTTAAGTTAGTCTTCTCTTCGTATTTGTCCAACTGCCTGTCTGTCTTTATCTAGCTCTTTATACTCCATTCTCAAGCCTTGGCTAGGATGGACTTGAAGTACTTTGTTTCTGTTTGTTATATAATGAAGACAAGCTGCTAAGTAGATGCAAATGCTAATTCTGTAGTTTTCATTTCACACGAAATTTCATTAGTGTTAAGTATGGAAAATTAATTACTTCTTAATCACAAGTCCACAGAACTTAATCACCAACTACAAATAACTATGTTAAAGGGTAATGCTATGGATTAACCATAAATCAACAAAGCAGGCAAATTCTGCATTAAGGCCAAAATCCAAGTGGATACTCATGACCTCTGGTTGCTAGTAAAGAAATAGGTCCAATCTCTTGTGCTAGAACACTATTTTTCAAGTATTTAT
Source organism: Mesoplodon densirostris (assembly GCF_025265405.1). NCBI lineage: Eukaryota > Metazoa > Chordata > Mammalia > Artiodactyla > Ziphiidae > Mesoplodon > Mesoplodon densirostris. The sequence continues at coordinate 76,456,665 of NC_082668.1, forward strand.
TCTTTCATTCAACAATTTTTTTTTGGTACTTTCTTTGAGCTAGACTCAGGGGATAAAATAGTGCTAAAATAGTCTCTGCCCTCAGAAAGTTTACAGCTGGCTAGTGAATCTAGTCAAGTGAAAAGAGCAGGATTAACACTTTGATGAGTGGTAGTTACAGATATTTTGGAAGGGTAACAGAAAAAGTTGCTAGCAGAGCTACTTGTGAAGGTTCATGGGACCAAGGGATGTTAAGAAGAAACCCTAAAGTCAATATTTACTCATATCTTTCCTTGTTTATCTTTTGTCTGCCCTCTGCAGTGGGACTTAATATTTTATTGAGTGGCTAAAGCAGTGATGTTCTGGAGTCTTCATACTGGCTGGCAGCTGGTGGAGAGCCCACTGTTAGCATCTCTTCCAACTCTGTATTCAGTGACATCATGTTGGTTAGTCACTTGAATTTGGTGATGGTAACAGTATTTATACCATGGGAATTGGCAAATGCTACAAAGCAAGGTTTAAAATAAATTCCTCCAAAGAGCAGGTTGTTAAACATTTATCAACATACCACCTGCCAAGGGAATGCAAAATTCCTTGATTCTACTGGAAAATTTAGTGGAGGATAATGATACAGGATATTTTTTTTTCCCCCAATGTTAGTAAGGTAAGGTCCCTGATAAAACAGAGATTAGAACTATGAGTAAGACACTATCCCTGCCTTCTTAGAAATTACAACAGGAAGGATAAGACAAGTCATCAATCACTGTATGTCAAGATTAAATCAGTTTAAAAAGTTCAAGGGAAGAGAGGAGGGCTAGAAGGACTGCTCTAACAATACATTTCAGTGGTTTGGTCCATGGATTGTTGAGTCATCGGGGCCCCACAATTACTGTCATGTAAAGTCTGTGGGTCACTCAGGCAAAAGTGGTGTTGTTTTGGGGTATGAAGTTTCTCAGAGTTTATCAACCTTCCTTCCTTCTGTGGGGATGCTAACCGGTGTCAGCAGTAGAAATAGACAATGTAACACAGTGTTTAAGAATGTTGGCATAACAAACACATGAAAGGATGCTCAACATCACTAATCATTAGAGAAATGCAGATCAAAACTGCAATGAGGTATCACCTCATACCGGTCAGAATGGCCATCATCAAAAAATCTACAAACAATAAATGCTGGAGAGGGTGTGGAGAAAAGGGAACCCTCTTGCACTGTTGGTGGGAATGTAAATTGATACAGCCACTGTGGAGAACAGTATGGAGCTTCATTAAAAAACTAAAAATGGAATGACCATATGACCCAGCAATCCCACTACTGGGCTTATACCCTGAGAAAACCATAATTCAAAAAGAGTCATGTACCACAATGTTCATTGCAGCACTATTTACAGTAGCCAGGACATGGAAGCAACCTAAGTGTCCATCGACAGATGAATGGTTAAAGATGATGTGGCACATACATACAATGGGATATTACTCAGCCACAAAAAGGAACGAAATTGAGTTATTTGTAATGAGGTGGATGGACCTAGAGTCTGTCCTACAGAGTGAAGTCAGTCAGAAAGAGAAAAACAAATACCGTATGCTAACACATACATATGAAATAAAAAAAAAATGGTTCTGAAGAACCTAGGGGCAGGACAGGAATAAAGACACAGATATAGAGAATGGACTTGAGGACACAGGGAGGGGGAAGGGTAAGCTAGGACGAAGTGAGAGTGGCATGGACATATATACACTACCAAATGTAAAATAGATAGCTAGTGGGAAGCAGCCACATAGCACAGGGAGATCAGCTCAGTGCTTTGTGACCACCTAGAGGGGTGGGATAGAGAGGTGGGAGGGAGATGCAAGAGGGAGGGGATATAAGGATATATGTATACATATAGCTGATTCACTTTTTTATACAGCAGAAACTAACACGACATTGTAGAGCAATTGTACTCCAATAAAGATGTTTAAAAAATAAATAAAGTACATGGGAGGATGTGCGTAGGTTACATGCAAATACTACACCATTTTATATAAGGGACTTCAGCATCTGCAGATTTTGGTATCAATAGAGGATTCTGGAACCAATCCCCCACAGATACAGAGGGACAACTGTACGGAGAGAGATGATGGTAAATAAATAGGACAAAAAAATGTAATCAACTGGTAAATCTGGGTAACAGTTCATAGGAGCTCTTACTAATTTTGCTGTAAGTTTGAAATCATAGCAAAATAAAAAGTTTTCAAAACACTATAAAAAAAAAGAAAAATGTTGGCATAGGCCTCTGAATGCCTTGGTTTAAATATTACTATGCAATACTGGGAAAGTTACATAAACTCTGTGTGATTCAGATTCCTCTTTCTTAAAATTGGAATAGTAATAGTACTTAACTCATAGAGGTTTTATTGAGATTAAATTAATTAAAGTGTGAAAGCACTCAGGGCCTGCTTACCATATCATGCATACTTTGATGTTTTTTACTGTCTTTATTAACACATACTCAGAAGGACTGGCAGCTTCCCCAAAATGGGTTAGGCATGATCTGATCCTATCATTCCAAACACTTTTAAGAACTCCCAGAAGGCATTGCTAATCTTTGAGCTTGACAGACATGAAGATTAACCATAGAATTTTGGACATTTGCCCAATTTCTCTACAATTAACCCTGAATATTTGTGATACTGTCTTTGTCTTTTACTAATATTATGAACATATACAGTAGATATGATTTCTCTTATACTGTTAGATTTACCTAATCAATGATAAGGGAATCACAGATCTGAAAATACAGTGAAGTTGACCTCATAAAACGAGGTTCTAAAGAAAGATAAATTTGAAATGTTTTTGGAAGGATATAAACACTTAAAAATAGACATAAGACCTTTCCTTTCTCTCACGGGTCATGGAATTATTCACACCTGTCAGTTCCTATGTACTCTTTGTTCAAAAGCAATAGGAAAAAAGCAACCTTTGAACACAGATTTGCTTATTACCTCGCTTACCGTCCTACTTCTAGTCTTCCAGGAATCCCATTGTAAGGCCTTGCTCAGGACTTCCCTGGTGGTGCAGTGGTTAAGAATCCGCCTGCCAATGCAGGGGACACAGGTTCAAGCCCTGGTCTGGGAAGATCCCTCATGCCACGGAGCAGCTAAGCCTGAGTGCCACAACTACTGAGCCTGTGCTCTAGAGCCCGTGAGCCACAACTACTGAGCCCACATGCCACAACTACTGAAGCCGCACGACTAGAGGCCGTGCTACGCAACAAGAGAAGCCACTGCAATGAGAAGCCCGCTCACCGCAATGATGAGTAGCCCCCGCTCACCGCAACTAAAGAAAGCCCGCGCACAGCAACAAAGACCTGACACAACCCAAAAAAAAATTAATTAATTAATTATTTTAAAAGTCTTTATCTTGAAAAAAAAAAAAAAGGCCTTGTTCATGGCCACAGATACGACAGGAGCTGGAATCATTTCTGAGATATAATGTAGGCATTTATGATGATTAGTTAATCATTTATACAACTTCTTGAAAAGGAAAACTTGCTGTACAAGGACTAAATCCAGAACCATAAATCACCTCTGTAAAGTGTGCAGCTATTCACTCATTCATGGAGTGATGCTTGATTAGAGGATGGGAAGAAGAAAAAGTGAGCAGAGTTCTTCTATGCGGTTTTTAAAATCCTGCACTGTTGCACTAAACCCAAATTAGCCCTAGGAGTATACATGGATGCCATGGTACAGACACTGGTGTGAAAAACAGAGGACCTGTGTCGGGTTCCAGGGATGGCATTGAAGGTGGCAATATCAGCACTCAGGGATCCAGGCTACCCTGCCCTGACCACCACTTCGATCAATCAAGACAATACCACTTCAGTTGATCTTACAGATTTAAATATTTACAAGTTTTCCATGTTGGCTATATGCATTTTTTTTGAAAAAGGATCACTGGTTAAAAGTTGAAAACTATTAAACTAGTTCAGCCTTAAAGATTGGAGACTCTTCTTTACACCTTTCCCATCACTAGTTTAGGATGTGATACTTCATTTTATCAACAAAATTAGCTCATACTACTTAGATTACTTTGACTCTTAATTGCTTAAAGCATAGATTACTATATAAAACTTTGATGTAATACAAAAAATAGAAGGTGACTATTCAGTAGGGTTGAGATCTTCTCAATACTTTAAACGCTACAGGGTAACAAAGGAAAAATATTAACTCCTATAGTTTTAAGGGATCATTCCTTTAATTCCCTTTTCCCATCCAAGGTGGTTAATAACAGAACTTTATACTGGAAAGTACCTTAAGAAACCTGTCATTTTACAGATGAGTGACCAGAGGGTTTCAGAGTTGATTGAGGAGGTATTCTATGTCCCGTGTTCTTTCCACTGTACCATATGGTTTTGCCAAAGAGTAAATATACAAGCTATCTGAAGCAACCAACTGGAGATTCTTAATCACAATTTTTGTTCCTTTCTCTCTGTGCCTGTCTCTCTCTCTCTTTCTTTCTCTCTTCCTTCCTTCTCTTTTCTCCTTCTTCCCTTCTTTCTCTTTCTTGCCCTCTTCTCTCTCTCTTGCTTTCATTCATTTGCTAAACAATTTTTTGAAATGCTACAAGGGAGCCCAGCACTGGGAATTTGCAGTTATATAAAAAGATCTGGTACTTGTCTTATAAGAATATACAGCTTGGAAGAGGAAATAGACAAGTAAACTGCTTACATGAGTATGGAGTGTTAGGTCCTATGGAGAAATATTCAAGGGTGCTGTTGAAGCAAGAGGCAAGACTTTTAAATCAGAGAAATAGTTAGGGATGATCATGGAGGAAGCAGCAGTTGGAGTGTGTGTCTTGAAGAATTAATAGAAATTAAGTAGGCCTCCCTGGTGGCGCAAGTGGTTGAGAGTCCGCCTGCCGATGCAGGGGATACGGGTTCGTGCCCCGGTCTGGGAGGATCCCATATGCCGCGGAGCGGCTGGGCCCGTGAGCCATGGCCGCTGAGCCTGCGCGTCCGGAGCCTGCGCGTCCGGAGCCTGCGCGTCCGGAGCCTGTGCTCCGCAACGGGGGAGGCCACAACAGTGAGAGGCCCGCATACCGCAAAAAAAAAAAAAAAAAAAAAAAAAAAAAAAAAAATAGAAATTAAGTAGACAGAAGGTGTGTATGGGCCTGTGTGTATGTGGGGGGGTATGTGAGCTGTGGAGGGAGTATTCTAGTAGAAGAAAAAAGACGCAGATGCCCAAAACGTGTGATGCATTGGAGGATCTGCAAGAATTTCAGTAAGCGTGGATGGAGGGAGGTATGTCAGAAAGGAGTGTTGGAAGATGAGAGCTGTAGAAGGCCAGAAACATCATGAGAGATCTAGAGAACGTTTACAAGTATGAATTTTTTTTTTTTTTTTTTTTTTTGGTACGTGGGCCTCTCACCGTTGTGGCCTCTCCTGTTGCGGAGCACAGGCTCCGGACGCGCAGGCTCAGCGGCCATGTCTCACGGGCCCAGCCGCTCCGCGGCATGTGGGATCTTCCCGGACCGGGGCACGAACCCGTGTCCCCTGCATCGGCAGGCGGACTCTCAACCACTGTGCCACCAGGGAAGCCCTACAAGTATGAATTTTGCCCTAAAATGTTATAATGCAACAGATAGCTGTTGATCAGGGGGATGCCATCCTCAGGCCTGGATCCTAGAAAATAACTGGCGGGACTGTGTGGAGAGGCTGGCAGAGGCCAGTCCTGAGATGGCAGAACCATTAAGGATGTGCTTCCAGTAATCCAGGAGAAGGAAATGAGAGCTGTAGCACATACTAGGGAGAATTGACATCAGGAAATAAATCTGACTAATCAATTAACAATTAACCTTGACTTTACCTGAAGGGTTTAAGAAAAATACATGGTAAGAAATAGATTATTTTGGTCCTCCCAGGGATCTGGCTACACTTGACAGTAAAGATCAAAATCCTAATTCTGCATTTCTACACCTAACAAATATTACCACAATTTCTGTGACATTAAATTCAGCAAATGTTTCCAGGAGAGTTAAATATAGTATTCTGTTTGGTTTGTTTGTTTCTTGGACAGAGAGCAGAGTAATTGTGATGCTTTGACCTCTCTCTACATGTTGGGTATGTTTTTATCATTCTGGAGTCATTTTAATACTATCTAAATTCAGTTTTGCAAAAACTCCCTGGAAAAGCATAAAATTTAGTTCAGGAAGGAGACTCACATCCATCAGATTAATTGAAATGGTCAATATATTTATTGTTTAGAACCGGCTACACATTCTGCAGTGAGCTATAGGGGAGTGGATATGGATGTGAGAAAGGACCTGTGTTAAAAATTATAGAAAGAGAAAGAGCTTATTTTGTTAAAACCAATGGCTATGACTGTCACACACAAAAGTGGATCTGAACATACTTTTATTTTATTTATACTCAGTTGAAATACTCAGTTGAATCACAGAGCCGGTGTTTCTCAGATTGTGGTGCCAGGATCCGTAGCTTCAGCCTCACTTGGGAACCTGTTAGAAAAGCAAATTCTGAAATTCCATTTCAGACTTACTGAAACAGAAACTCTGTGGGGCAAGAGAGGTTTTAGCAAGCCTGAGAGGAGGTTCTGATGCACAACAAAGTTTGAAAACCACCATGATTGAGCTATTACTATCGTGATTAAGAGCATGGACTCCAGAATCAGACAGATCTCCAAATTATGGCTCTGCCACTAAATAGATGTGATCTTGGGCAATTTATTTAACTTCTCTAAACTTTAGTTTCCTCATTTTTAAAATGGGAATAAACGTATTTCCTACTGCATAGGGTAGTTGTAGAGACCCAATGAAATGATGCATTCATTGACTCATTCATTCATTGATTCTGTACTTACTCATTGGGCATCTGTATCCTCCCAGGCACTCTCTCAGTCACTGGAGGTTTAATGGTGAATAAAAGAGACAAAGTCTTTACCTGGGAGACAGGGAGATACACATTCCAATGCGTTACATGTGTGGCGACGCAGCATCATGTTTATCTAGTGCACCAAAATTTCTCAGTAAATGTTATTTGTGATGAGTATTAGCTAATTGTTCCTTTGAATTGGAATTCAAAAGCAATGCCATTTTCAATTTACTCAATTCAGCTTTTCCAAACATTGTTAAGATCAATATATGTCTGGCTGGAGCAGCATTTAAAAAAAAAAAAAAACAGACCGAAAACGCCCTGACTCTTAAAACAGAAAAAACCGGGGGACTGTAATTTATGAAAATAAAACTACCACAGAACCTAAAGACAACATTTCACCCTAATGAAAATGGAGATAAACTTCAGAGCTGCTGTCTAGGCCATTTTGAAATGTTACGTTTGTAAAGGATTTAGAACGCCCCGAAGTTTCTGTCCTATTGCCTGCTGAACACATTAAAAAAATGGACTGTTCCATTATTAAATGATGCTTGAAAGCTCTCTGTGTTTGATGGAGGGGAGCAATCTTCTGGGTGTCCAAGAAAAGCTGTTACAACTTTTTTAACAGCCTCACATCTGGTGATGGAGGCCTAGTCATTTAAATTTAAAAAAAGGGCAGAGAGAATGCTGAGAGGCAGTTTGATCTAACTCAACCTTTTCAAATGACTACACTAATTTTAAACATATTAATTTAACTGTATGTTTGCTCCTCTATAAACAGGGCGAACAAACAGTATATCATTTTTACACTTGAACTGTATTATGATCTTAATGCAGGCTCAGGTGAGGTGAGGTCAGAAGATACAATTAAATGGATCTGGTACCAGCTGGAGATTAGACTCTCTTTAACCATGCTTGGGTGATTTATCCATCAACAACTCATGTACAGCTCCATAAAAATTGATATCTGTTTAAAAATAGGTATTAAAATACAGTGTACTTTTAAAAATTAGAGACTAAAATATTGTGTAGTTGCCAGCAGGTAGTTTATTTAATATTCATGTGTAATATGAAACAGAAAGATTCCTGTTCGTGGAATAAATATCTATTAGAATAAATTCTCCCTAGTTGCTGATATAAATATATAGAGCTTCTGTGCTTGGTCAAATCCTTGGAAACAAATATGGAAACAAACTTTTAAATCATTTACAACCCCCCAGCATGTGGAATAATGACATATAATTACCTCACTTGTTAACTGGCTCTGTCTGTTCCTCAAGGATTTATTTCAATGTTGTTCTTTCATGAAAAAAAGGAAACAGAAATGCCAAGTAAATGGATTTACTAAGAGGAAATACAAAATCTTGGTGGTTTTATATATTCTACTGTGGACCATGAAAGGTAGACTTCAGTCTTGTGATTGAATTTGGTTCCTAATAGATGTAAATTCAAATATTTGTATTTTCAGCATCTAAAGCCAACTTGGAGCTCTAAGTAAAGGGCAATCATTTGTCTACTAATATGCATATCAAAAACTTAAACAAATGAGCATTTAAAAGTAATATTTGATTAACCATTCATTGAAAGAAAAGTAATTCTGCCTGTCTAATCCAGTAATTTATATAGTTTAGTGATTTGCTTGTCAATAATGAACAAATTGCCTTAATATATTACTGCAATGCTTCATTTTCATTAAGACAGCTGCCTACTTTTCAAAAAACCTTTTCCAGTTGGGACTTATTGTAGAGTCCCTTGGGGGACTTTCAATATTATTCTAATCAATTTTATCTACAATACACAATATGGATGATTACATCGCAATGCAATTTCCAAAGTTACCTTCTCACATTAGTCATTTGCAAAAAGAGAAGACACTGCCGATGACTCCAGAACGTATTTTAGAACAGAAACTTACTGCAGCAATGGAGCAAAGAATGTTTTTCATCATTTGAATGCATCATAACATGAATATGTATAGTACAGATATGCTTATATAATTTACAACCACACTTCAAGCTTTATGGCCTATAACATTTATATGTTATTTTTATGCAATCGGATGATAATGGATTTTACAGCCACAAGATTGAAAAGTTGAAAAGTTCTCCAAGATGCTCTTGCTGTTTGGGGACCTCTGTGATAATGCCATAGTCTTTTTTTCTTTTTTCTTTTTAATAATAAGAGGAGGTGAATCATAGTTCTAGGGAAAGCTGGGAAAATAAAAATGCTCTGTCTCACTCGAATTGAATCAAGACTCCAAAAGTCATTCAGCTAGTCTCTATCCATAACAAGTGTAATATCTTGCTCCCATCTTTACTCTTTACTTCATTTTCAAACTTCTCTTGACCCAGGTGGGGAAGAGTTATGCTACTTATTGAGGAACCATCCCCCAAACCTTCCCCCCAAATCTTCATCATCATGGTCTTCCCCATGGTCATCTAATCTGTCTTTGAGAGTATAAAGCCTACTCCTAATATCAGAGAAGTCTATTTTCTCTTTAACAGTGAGTATTCAGGGGCACTGAAGAGGAGACAAACAGGTTTTATAAATATTTGAAATGTATAGAAAGAAAAGGAAAACAGAATGACAAGTAATAAACCTTCTGATGAAGAGCAAGTCAATGGTAGTACCAGGAAAGCCTAGTGTTTTTGGATTTCCTGCTTGTTTTTACCAAGTTTTCTTACTCTGTTTGTTTTTAAAGCAGTAGCAAGGAGTAGCAAAAATGAACCCCAATTCTCAGAATTCGACATCCAAGGCTCTTTCCTATTTTTAATGTATTTATACATTGTTTCAACCAATCATTTTCATTTTAAAATATATTTTTTTAAACTTTTAATCTTACTATTAGGTTGAATGAATTAAAATGAACAGCATACCAACCAAAATAGGTATGAATTCATCGTTTAAAGTTAATAAACTTGTCATTAACAAATATTTATTAAGTGCTTACCAAACACAAGGTAATTTCCTGGAGCATATACGAAGAAAATTTAAAACACTACCTAGGAGACATAAAAGAAGGCTTGAAAACCTGGAGAGACATGTATTCTTTGTAGGTAAAATGATTCAGTATTTTAAAGCTTTCTGTTCTATTTAAATTAATTTTGTTCTCTTCACAATAATCCTGATCAAAATATTACCAAGCCTTTTCATCAGCTTGCAAAATGAGCTTACTTGGAAAAATAAGCTGAGGATACCTGGAGTAAGTATTCCAAGCTGGGAAAATGGGTGGGGCCAGATTTATGGGCAGCAATTTAGAAAGGATGTTCACGAGATGATAAGTAAATAGATTTTTAAAAAATTTTATTTAAATTTTTTTTATACAGCAGGTTCTTATTAGTTACCCATTTTATACATATTAGTGTATATATGTCAATCCCATTCTCCCAATTCATCACACCCCCACCACCACTCCTGTGCTGCCACTTTCCCCCCTTGGTGTCCATACATTTGTCCTCTACATCTGTGTCTCAGTTTCTGCCCTGCAAACCAGTTCATCTGTACCATTTTTCTAGGTTCCACATATATATGCATTAATATACAATATTTCTTTTTCTCTTTCTGACTTACTTCACTCTGTATGACAGTCTCTAGGTCCATCCATGTCTCTACAAATGACCCAATTTCGTTTCTTTTTATGGCTGAGTAATATTCCATTGTACTTATGTACCACATCTTCTTTATCCATTTGTCTTTCAGTGGGTGTTTAGGTTGCTTCCATGACCTGGCTATTGTAAACAGTCCTGCAATGAACATTGGGGTGCATGTGTCTTTTTGAACTATGGTTTTCACTGGGTATATGCCCAGTAGTGGGATTGCTGGGTCATACGGTAATATTATTTTTAGTTTTTTAAGGAACCTCTATACTGTTCTCCGTAGTGGCTATATCAATTTACATTCCCACCAACAGTGCAAGAGGATTCCCTTTTCTCCACACCCTCTCCAGCATTTGTTATTTGTAGATTTTCTGATGATGCCCATTCTAACTGGTGTGAGGTGAAACCTCATTGTAGTTTTGATTTGCATTTCTCTAATAATTAGTGATGTTAAGCAGCTTTTCATGTGCTTCTTGGCCATCTGTATGTCTTCTTTGGAGAAATGTCTATTTAGGTCTTCTGCCCATTTTTGGATTGGGTTGTTTGTTTTTTTAATATTGAGCTGCATGAGCAGTTTATATATCTTGGGAGATTAATCCTTTGTCCACTGATTCGTTTGCAAATATTTTCTCCTATTCGGAGGGTTGTCTTTTTGTCTTGTTTGTAGTTACCTTTGCCTTGCAAAAGCTTTTAAGTTTCATTAGGTCCCATTTGCTTATTTTTGTTTTTATTTCCATTACTTAGGAGGTGGATCAAAAAAGATCTTGCTGTGATTTATGTCAAAGAGCGTTCTTCCTATGTTTTCCTCTAAGAGTTTTAAAAAGTCCAGTCTTGGGCTTCCCTGGTGGCGCAGTGGTTGAGAGTCCGCCTGCCGATGCAGTGGACACGGGTTCGTGCTCCGGTCAGGGAAGATCCCACATGCCGCGGAGCAGCTGGGCCCGTGAGCCATGGCCGCTGAACCTGCGTGTCTGGAGCCTGTGCTCCGCAACGGGAGAGGCCACAACAATGAGAGGCCCGCGTACCGCAAAAAAAAAAAAAAAAAAAAAAAGTCCAGTCTTACATTTAGGTCTCTAATCCATTCTGAGTTTATTTTTTATTTATTTATTTTTTTGCGGTACGCGGGCCTGTCACTGTTGTGGCCTCTCCCGTTGCGGAGCACAGGCTCTGGACACGCAGGCTCAGCGGCCATGGCTCACGGGCCCAGCCGCTCTGCGGCATGTGGGATCCTCCCAGACAAGGGCACGTACCCGTGTCCCCTGAATAGGCAGGCAGACTCTTAACCAGTGCACCACCAGGGAAGCCCCTTGAGTTTATTTTTGTGTATGATGTTAGGGAGTATTCTAATTTCATTCATTTACATGTAGCTGTCCAGTTTTCCCAGCACCACTTATTGAGGAGACTGTCGTTTCTCCATTGTATATCCTTGCCTTCTTTGTCATAGATAATTGACCATAGGTGCATGGGTTTATCTCTGGGCTTTCTATCCTGTTCGATTGATCTATATTTCTGTTTTTGTGCCAGTACCATACTCTCTTGATTACTGTAGCTTTGTAGTATAGACTGAAGTCAGTCAGCCTGGTTCCTCCAACTCCGTTTTTCTTTCTCAAGATTGCTTTGGCTATTCAGGGTCTTTTGTGTCTCCATACAAATTTTAAGATTTTCTAGTTCTGTAGAAAATGCCATTGGTAGTTTGATAAGGATTGCACTGAATCTGTAAATGGCTTTCGGTAGTGTAGTCATTTTCACAATGTTGATTCTTCCAATCCAAGAACATGGTATATCTCTCCATCTGTTTGTATCATCTTTAATTTCTTTCATCAGTGTCTTATACTTTTCTGCATACAGGTCTTTTTTCTCCCTAGGTAGGTTTATTCCTAGGTATTTTATTCTTTTTGTTGCAATGGTAAATGAGAGTGTTTCCTTAATTTCTCTTTCAGATTTTTCATCATTAGTGTATAGGAATGCAAGAGATTTCTGTGCATCAATTTTGTATCCTGCAAATTTACCACATTCATTGATTAGCTCTAGTAGTTTTCTGGTGGCATCTTTAGGATTCTCTATGTGTAGTATCATGTCTTCTGCAAACAGTGACAATTTTACTTCTTTTCCAATTTGTATTCCTTTTATTTCTTTTTCTTCTCTGATTGCCGTGGCTAAGACTTCCAAAACTATGTTGAATAATAGTGATGAGAGTGGACATCCTTGTTTTGTTCCTGATCTTAGAAGAGATGCTTTCAGTTTTTCACCATTGAGAATGGTGGGTTTGTCATATATGGCCTTTATTATGTTGAGGTAGGTTACCTCTATGGCCACTTTCTGGAGAATTTTTATCATAAATGGGTGTTGGCTATTTTCAAAAGCTTCTTCTGCATCTATTGAGATGATCATATGGTTTTTATTCTTCAATTTGTTAATATGGTGTATCACATTGATTGATTTGCGTATATTGAAGAATCCTTGCATCCCTGGGATAAATCCCACTTGATCATGGTGTATGATCCTTTTAATGTGTTGTTGGATTCTGTTTGCTAGTATTTTGTTGAGGATTTTTGCATCTATATTCATCAGCGATATTGGTCTGTAATTTTCTTTTTTTGTAGTATCTTTGTCTGGTTTTGGTATCAGGGTGATGGTGGCTCATAGAATGAGTTTGGGAGTGTTCCTTCCTCTGCAATTTTTTGGAAGAGTTTGAGACAGATGGGTGTTAGCTCTTCTCTAAATGTTTGATAGAATTCACCTGTGAAGCCATCTGGTCCTGGACTTTTGTTTGTTGGAAGATTTTTAATCACAATCTCAATTTCAGTGCTTGTGATTGATCTGTTTATATTTTCTATTTCTTCCTGGTTCAGTCTTGGAAGGTTACACCTTTCTAAGAATTTGTCCATTTCTTCCAGGTTGTCCATTTTATTGGCATAGAGTTGCTTGTAGTAATTTCTTAAGATGGTTTGTATTTCTGTGGTGTCTGTTGTAACTTCTCCTTTTTCATTTCTAATTTTATTGCTTTGAGTCCTCTCCTTTTTCTTGATGAGTCTGGCTAATGGTTTATCAATTTTGTTTATCTTCTCAAAGAACCATCTTTTAGTTTTATTGATCTTTGCTATTGTTTTCTTTGTTTCTATTTCATTTATTTCTGCTCTGATCTTTATGATTTCTTTACTTCTGCTAACTTTGGGTTTTGTTTGTTCTTCTTTCTCTAGCTTCTTTAGGTATAAGGTTACATTATTTATTTGAGATTTTTCTTGTTTCTTGAGGTAGGCTTGTATTGCTATAAACTTCCCTCTTAGAAATGCTTTTGCTGCATCCCACGGGTTTTGGATTGTCATATTTTCGTTGTCATTTGTCTCTAGGTATTTTTTAATTTCCTCTTTGATTTCTTCAGTGATCTCTTGGTTATTTAGTAACGTATTGTTTAGCCTCAATGTGTTTGTGTTTTTTATGTGTTTTTCCCTGCAATTGATTTGTAATCTCATAGCATTGTGGTCAGAAAAGATGCTTGATGTCATTTCAATTGTCTTAAATTCACTGAGGCTTGATTTGTGACCCAAGATGTGATCTATCCTGGAGAATGTTCCATGTGTATCTGAGAAGAAAGTGTAATCTGCTGTTTTTGGATGGAATGTCCTATAAATATCAATTAAATCTTTCTGGTCTATTGTGTCATTTAAAGCTTGTGTTTCCTTAATAATTTTCTGTTTGGATGATCTGTCCATTGGTGTAAGTGAGGTGTTAAAGTCCCCAACTATTATTGTGTTACTGTCGATTTCATCTTTTATAGCTGTTAGCAGTTGCCTTATGTATTGAGGTGCTCCTATGTTGGGTGCATATATCTTTATAATTGTTATATCTTCTTCTTGGATTGATCCCTTGATGTAGTGTCCTTCCTTGTCTCTTGTAACATTCTTTATTTTAAAGTCTATTTTATTTGATATGAGTATTGCTACTGCAGCTTTCTTTTGATTTCCATTTGCATGGAATATATTTTTCCATCCCCTCACTTTCAGTCTGTATGTATCCCTAAGTCTGAAGTGGGTCTCTTTTAGACAGCATATATATGTGTCTTGTTTTTGTATCCATTCAGTGAGCCTGTGTCTTTTGGTTGGAACATTTAATCCATTCACATTTAAGGTAATTATCGATATGTATGTTCCTGTTACCATGTTCTTAATTGTTATGGGTTTGTTTTTGTAGGTCACTTCCTTCTTTTGCACTTCCTACTTAGAGAAGTTTCATTAGCATTTGTGTAGAGCTGGTTTGGTGGTGCTGAATTCTCTTAGCTTTTGCTTGTCTGTAAAGCTTTTGATTTCTCCATCAAATCTGAATGAGATCTTTGCCGGGTAGAGTAATCTTGGTTGTAGGTTCTTCCCTTTCATCACTTTACATATGTCATGCCACTGCCTTTTGGCTTGTAGAGTTTCTGCTGAGAAATCAGCTGTTAACCTTATGGGAGTTCCGTTGTATGTTATTAGTTGTTTTTCCCTTGTTGCTTTTAATAATTTTTCTTTGTCTTTAATTTTTGTCAATTTGATTACTATGTGTCTCGATATGTTTCTCCTTGGGTTTATCCTGCCTGGGACTCGCTGCACTTCCTGGACTTGGGTGGCTATTTCCTTTCCCATGTTAGGGAAGTTTTCGACTATAATCACTTCAAATACTTTCTCAGGTCCTTTCTCTCTCTCTTCTCCTTCTGGGACCCCTATAATGCGAATGTTGTTGCATTTAATGTTGTCCCAAGGGTCTCTTAGGCTGTCTTCATTTCTTTTCATTCTTTTTTCTTTATTCTGTTCCGCAGCAGTGAATTCCACCATTCTGTCTTCCAGGTCGCTTATCCGTTCTTCTGCCTCAGTTATTCTGCTACTGATTCCTAGTGTATTTTTCATTTCAATTATAGTATTGTTCATCTCTGTTTGTTTGTTCTTTAATTCTTCTAGGTGTTTCTTCTTTAATCCTCCTAGGTCTTTATTAAACATTTCTTGCATCTTCTCAATCTTTGCCTCCATTCTTTTTCTGAGGTCCTGGATCATCTTCACTATCATTATTCTGAATTATTTTTCTGGAAGGTTGCCTATTTCAACTTCATTTAGTTGTTTTTCTCGGGTTTTATCTTGCTCCTTCATCTGGTACCTAGCCCTCTGCCTTTTCATGTTATCTTTCTGTGAATGTGGTTTTTGTTCCACAGGCTGCAGGATTGTAGTTCTTCTTGCTTCTGCTGTCTGCCCTCTGGTGGATGAGGCTATCTAAAAGGCTTGTGCAAGTTTCCTGATGGGAGGGACTGGTGGTGGATAGAGCTGGCTGTTGCTTTGGTTGGCAGAGCTCAGTAGAACTTTAATCCTCTTGTTTGCTAATGGGTGGGGCTGGGTTCCCTCCCTGTTGGCTGTTTGGCCTGAGGCAACCCAACACTGGAGCTTACCTGGGCTCTTTGGTGGGACTAATAGCAGACTCTGGGAGGGCTCATGCCAAGGAGTACTTCCCAGAACTTCTGCTGCCAGTGTCCCTGTCCTCAAGATGATACACGCCACACCCCCCGCAGGAGACCCTCCAACACTAGCAGGTAGGTCTGATTCAGTCTCCCCTGTGGTCACTGCTCCTTCCTCTGGGTCCTGATGTGCACACTACTTTGTGTGTGCACTCCAAGAGTGGAGTCTCTGTTTCCCCCAGTCCTGTCAAAGTCCTGCAGTCAAATCCCGCTAGCCTTCAAAGTCTGATTCTTTAGAAATTCCTCCTCCTGTTGCCAGAGCCCAAGGTTGGGAAGCCTGACATGGGGCTCAGAACCTTCACTCCAGTGGGTGCACTTCTGTGGTATAAGTGTTCTACAGTTTCTGTGTCACCCACCCAGCAGTTTTGGGATTTGATTTTATTGTGATTGCATCCCTCCTACCATCTTATTGTGGCTCCTCCTTTTTCTTTGGATGTGAGGTATCTTTTCTGGTGAGTTCCAGTGTCTTTCTGTCAATGATTGTTCAGCAGTTATTTGTGATTCCAGTGCTCTTGCAAGAGGGAATGAGAGCAGGTCCTTCTACTCCACCATCTTGAACCAATCTCTCTTTAACATCTTACTGGACTATAATTGCTTTATAATGGTGTGTTAGTTTCTGCTTTTGATAAGTAGATAGATTTGATGAAACCCAGAGTTCATATAGAACAGAGGAGGATTAGATTGTAAAGACAGAGTGGACATGGATTGGGAAGAACTTTTGATTCTGAGCTAAGTATGGGAATTTCTTCTAAAGGGAAATGATTGAAGGATTTTGAGCCAGGGAATTACACTTGGAAAGAGCTACATAAGTGCAGCCTAGCAGTAGTGTACATGATGGATTGGAAGGGGAAGAGACTCTAGGCAGGCAGAATAGTTATAAGGCTGTTGAAATAATCTGTGCATGAAATGGTAAAGGCCCAGAATAAAATCCTATAATTTATAAATTGTAGGACCTTCAAATTATCTAGTGCAGTGGCTTTCAAGTTTCTTTTTTTTAACCATGAGCCATAGTTCAGAAATGTTTTACATACACACATACTTATTAAAAAAAATGTTTAACAGAACAGTATTTATCCTTAATACTTATGATGACATTTGACATTTTGGGGCTCTGTTCTTTTTACATTTTATAAATGCTTTTGGGAACACATTATATTTATTTTAAGATTTTCTAACAGGTTGTGACTTGCTGTTTGCAAAACATGGATCAAGTGCAGCCCCTTTACTTTTCGGAAGAGAAACTAAGATAGAAAGAAACCAGGAGACTTGCTCTGGTCTCACTGCTCATAATTAGCGACCAGGTCCATGAACGTCCATTGCACCACACTAAGGTTAGGATGGGACTGTGGTGGAAATAGACCTGAGAGTAATTTTAGAGGAGAAATAAACAAAACAAACTGGGAAAAATCAAAGTCAACGGCAGTTTTATTCTTGGTTAATTGGGTGAACTGATTTGCCATAAAATGCAGGTGTCTGAAGAAGGACTATCCTGGGATAAAATTATGAGTTCACATTGAGGTTAAGAGGGCAGAGGGATAGACACACTGCCCAGCAGACAGAGGCAGCTGTAAGACTAAATATTCAAATGAAAAAAATCTTGTCAGTCATCTATTTGGGAATGACTAGATGGCATTTGACCTAGTAAGTGTATTTCGTGGCCATGTTATAGATTCTGGAGATTCAAAGATGAGCAAAATCAGGTCCCTGTACTTGAGAAGCTCTTATTCAAAAGTTTGTTGATAGTATCACACTTCCTTGGAATTAAATCACTCTTGTTGCTAAAAATTCAGTAAAATTCATTTTCAAAACTTTAAAATTCATTTTAAAAACCTTAAGATTTTTTAATCTTCTACAGTTTGATCCAATAACTTTATGCCTGCCTTTACGTCAACTTGCACTGTTTTTTTCAGCAATAATGCATTGTGTGTGTGTGTGTGTGTGTGTGTGTGTGTGTGTGTGTGAAGTGTCTTTCCTTTTGACATCCACCAATATTCCTTAAGGTGGCAAGTTGCTTCTTACCAGATTACATCTGAAAAGAAACAGCTTCTGACAGGGAAATGAGCAGCTGGGTGGCAGCCTACAGCAACTCTGTTCTTTTGCACTGATATAGCATTTTAATATCAATGGTTGAAATGCAATCTGGAAATAGTTATTCATCACAAACAACCACAAAGCTGGTTAACATTTAAGCTGTTATGTTTGTGGGTTGATTTCTTTCTAGGCACTTGCCTTCCTTTAATGATAATGATGGTGATTTTCACACTGCCCGTTGGAGGAAGAAGAGGTCGTGAAACCAGGGCTCAAACATTGTAGTGTTGAGAAAAATCTGCAGCAGTGCCTGAGGAGAGTCCAGGATCCCTAATACCCAATCCATTTGATCTTTTTTTCCATTTTGCCCAGATAACTTAGAGTTTTATCCTTAGGGAAAATGAAACAGAGAAACTGGCCATCATGGAGTCAGAATTTAAACCATTGGCACCACTTACATATAATTCCTGTTCTGGGTTTTATTCCAGGTTCAGAAGGTCTTAATACTCTGAACTCTTTAAGTTTGTATGATCTTTGAATCTATAAAGTCAATATACTGCTTCCTAACATATCAATTTTACAGACTTTTGGAGAAATTTTCTAGCCATCTATCTCTGCTCTCCTAAGAGATCCTTGACTTTGCCTTTTCTCACACTACTCCATGGGTCAGTCTTATGAACTATCATGTTAAAGGAACATCTCAAGTTCCTTTAAAGTACACATTAAAGTACACATCTCACCCTTGCTACTCAGCATACCTAACAAAAATGGGCATCCCAAATAATCTGATAGCATGAGATGGAGGGTTATGCCACAGGAAAAGAAGAGAGAATTAGGAGAGACACATATAGTTAACAGCAAAGCAGGATATTTTGAAACTGCTATTTTGATGAGATTGCATGATGCAATTTGTGTGTGTGTGTGTGTGTGTGTGTGTGTAGATATGAACAACAAATATTTTAACCATTCATCCCATACTTGGGAGTTACTTCATCTTTGATGAGGTGAGACTCAGTGAAGGATGAGATTAGAGATCGGATAAGGGTTCTGGTGAGGTTCAAAGATATGGGGAAATGATCTCATATCAACAGTACTTCATTTTTTAAAAAATAACTTTTATAACTGAGCTTTTCAGGATACATCAAAATTTCATACATCAAAAAAGACTAAATAAATTAGATGTGCCAAAGTATCTTTTGTGTCAAAATGGTTGACTTAAAAAACTTGGAACCTGATGTAGTAGAGTGGTTCGCCCTCAGGGGACATTTGGCACAGTTGGAGACATTTCAGATAGTTACAGCTTGGAAGGAGTTTGTTTGCTACTGGCGTCTAGTAGGTAGAGACTGGGGATGCTGTTACACACCCTCCCATGCAGAGGAAAGATCCCTCCCCTGCCCTGTAGCACAACAGAGTGTCAATAGGTGAGGAAACACAGAATTAGACTGATAAAGGTGAGAGAACTAGGAGATGCACAAATGCACTCAGAGATGCTCTCTCAGCCTTCATCCTCTCTACCCATTGTGGGCCTTGGAGGGGTGCCATCTGGAATCAGGGACTGAGTCTAGCCACCCCCACTTGCTTTGAGGTGCTTCAACTTCCTTCTGGTCAGTCCTGTTCCATCTGCCTTTTCTCTCAAAAAATCTCTTCTTTGTGAGCAGGAAACACCAAAGCTACTATTCCCCATTTCTCTTGAAGTCAAAGAAGATATTTAGAAGCACAATAAAGCACTTCCCTGGATTTGGAAGTAAAAAAAATGAGAATCACAATTATCAGTTTCCTTCTTGATAACTTGCTTTTTACATTACAGGACACACCTAATAACAAAAGATATGGGAAAGTAGTAGAAAACTATACGCAAGAAAAATTAGAAAGCACACAGCAAAAAGTTGAAGATACCTTACTTCTAGTGAGTGTTTTAAATAGAAAGAGGAAGCCAATGAAAAGGTAGAAAATTTTAATTAAAGAGATGGGATAATATTCTAGGAAGCTGCAGACATTGGTTATAATCAAATCTCCTAGAAATTCCAGAAAGATGGAGGGTTACAAATTCTAACAATTTACTTGAATTTGATCTCAAAGAGAGCACCAAGACTATGAAATCTTCAAGAGTGCAACTTCAGGAGTGTAATAAAAGTTAGGAGATTGTCCATAGGAATAAGAGGGTAATACGTGCTTAAAAATGAAGGCAGTTTTAGAACCTGGCAGTGAAAAGAAGTTCAGAAACATGACCTGTCCATGAGAGACAACGAAGTATCAAAGTGAATTTGTTGGATAATGAGATCTATACATAAATTTGTAAGCAAAAATAAGGAGTTTCATCTGGACAAGGAGAGCTTGAAGACAAGGCAGAGATGGGGAAATTGACAGAGGAGAAACTGAACAAAAGGGAAAGCAATTAAGAGTGCAAGTAGAGGGGATAACCTTTGAAAGGAGAAGGGAGAAGTCTTTGAGACTAAAGAGAGGAGGCATAGAAAGATATTTTAAAGTGAAGCAGTTGAAAAATTAAAAAGATTCCCTCTAATAACCCCCACCACATTAGTGAAGTATTAGGAGAGTTTTTGTTGAGATGGCAAGCAGCTTGGGGACCTAATTCAGAGACTGATGATTTGCAGAGATATTTTTTTCCCAAATTAAAAGTTTAATGTAGTTCATTAAGTAAAATAACAGTGAAACAAGCTTAGCTTTGTGTTAGTTTTTTGTTTATATGCAAATTCATAACTACTACCTAACCTCCTTGTAAATGCCAGGACACGCTAATATAAAATCATTCTTTTTGAAAAATGAATTATGATCCCATCCAGAAGTGCAACCCATGTATCAACTTGGACTGACACAATTGTTTTTATTTCTAATAAAGGCCTTCATTTACTTAAAATGTCGCTCCCTAGGTATTCTATTTCTCTTTTAAACGTGTAAGACCATTGCTGTAAAATAAGGAAATTACACTGAATCAAAAGCCATTGAAAGTGTTAGTTGGAAACTTGATAGGGTTACATAGAATTTCAAACTTGAAAATGCAGTAAAATTTGACTCCATCATAATAACCACAAGAGGCAGATCAATATGACTGAGTTAAGGTCTGTTCTATAAATCATTGTGTGGTGAATGAATTAGGAAAAAGATAAGCTGTAAACAAAGTGGCGAAGAGTGAGACAAGAACACTCCTCTCTGGAATTAGCTTCTAGTAAAGTTCAGCTTGGGTCTGCAGTAATGGAGAATTATATGTTGTGGACTGTGGGCTGCGGCACACCTACTGACAAGGCTGACCTACGCATCTTGGATCCTGGGTTTCTAAAGTTCTTACTTTTTATGTAAAATAACAACACAAAATGGAAAACAAATTACAAATGTAAGCTGCAGTTGTATATGTGACTATTATGTGTGAAGTTTGCTGCATGGCATTATACATTTATAATGTAAGGGCTGTGTATATGTTAATGATTCTTATTGCCTAAATTGTTCAGTTCGGTGAAACTTTTGTTTAGCATTGACTACATATAAAGTATTGCCTAAAAATTCTAAGGAAATTCAAAGATGGAAGAGACTGGTCCCTGATTTCCAAATGCTTAGAGTATTCTGGGTGGAATAATACAAATATCTTTTTTTTTTTTTTTTTGAAATTAATCATAGCCTGAAGGCTCTGTTCAGAATTATTGCGAAGTTTCAAATAAAATTTTATTGAAACATGGGAGAAGAAAAATTTATACTCCCATTAACTTTAATAAAATGTAGTGTTAATTTTTTCAATGTTTGTTTTTTATCTTTGCATTATTATAGATTAGTATAGTATCTGCCTGATGCAACTGAGGCATTAAATTATATTTGATTAAGTAAAAATTGAGGGAGGAATGCTAAAAGCTTTTAGACAGAAAATAGGGTTCATGGATTTAATCACACTATTTATGGATTCCTTTCTACTGGAGATATAGCACTTGATAAGATGGTCAGCTCTTGTCCTCATGTAGCTTCTAGTCTGGCAAAATTTGAATGTTGAAGGCTTTAAATAAAATTTTAGTCACTGCAATACAATGAAAGTTTGAAATTTAATGTTGAATGACCCACCATGACCTTGAGTATTAAATTGAGCGAAGGAAAAAAATGTTTAAAAAATAAGAGGCTGTTTAGGTATGGCAAAAACAGTTCCAGGAAGCATTGATTAAGATTGAGTATCATAATACCATAGTTAAAGAGTCAAGCTTTATGCTAGAAAGGGGACAAAAATATATCTGAGAGAAAGAATAAAACCCCATTTGTGCTTTGTTCACATGGTTTAAATTTAAAAGTTTTCCATGGACACTAGCCAGTTTTCATTTCCTATTAAAGTAGTATTTTTTGAGGATTTAGAGATGGAGGAGCAAAAGGTGTGACTATAGGAAGCAAAGTAAGTAAGTTTGTCTGAAACGTAGAGTTAAGAGTGAAAGGGTGGAAATGCAATAACAAGAGAAAATTCACAACAGATAGTCTTGGGTCAGATCACAAAAAGCCGTTAAGTGCCATGCTAAGGAGTTTACACTTGATTTGATCAGATGTAGAGTTTGCAAATATTTTATCCCATTCTGTAGGTTGCCTTTTTCAGTTTTTGTTGCTCCTCAGCTTTTTTAACAAGAAAATGTACTGACAAAAATAGGGTTTGGGGAATATTAGTGTGCAATTCTTGACCGGATAGACCAGAAGGAACTTTGAGAGAAGTAAGTCAGGATCATTTTGTACCATTCCAGAACCACGAGAGTGCCAGATTCCACGGGAATATTGGCTATCTGGTTTGTTTACAACTCTGTACTCTGTGGTATGCAATAAATAGTTGTTGACTTAATGAATGGTCATGTTTCCCTTATTGGGAAAGTCTGTAGTTATCAACTTCAAGTTCAAAATAGGACTTTTTGATTAGGAGTTTTGGAATTTATGTACTAACCGTATTTTCCATTTAGAATGCCTTGGGAAATTTGAAGTCTACTTATAATCCCTGATGTCAGTGAGAAGAAAAAAACACTAATTTACAACTCATTGTTCAGCCATTATTCTACCCCATGCATGGGACTAATAAACATTAGGTTATAGGTGGCAAGCATGTAGATAAGGGAAAGAATAGCAGATGAATTGTGGCTCAACACTGTTATTAGTCTCAATAAATAAAGTATTTTGAGATAATTCTGAGTTGCTATAAAACAGTAGAAAAAAATTGGATGTTTTTTAGTTTTTTTTATAGAAAAAGTAATTTTCTTAACTTTATTAAGGAATAATTGACAAATGTAATTGTATGTATTTAAATTGTATACTGTGATGATTTGATAGACACATACATTGTGTAATGATTACCAGGATTAAGATAATTCACACATCCATCACCTCACATAGTTAACTATTTTTTGTTTGTGTGTGGTGAGAATGCTTAAGATCCACTCGCAGTAACTTTCAACTATACAATACCATATTATTAACTATAGTCACCATGCTGTATGTTAGATCCCCAGAACTTAGTCTTCTTGTAGCTGAAAGTATGTGCCCTTTCATTTATATCAACCTCATTTCCTTATCCCCCCAGCCCCTGGCAACCACCTTTCTATTCTCTGTTTCTATGAAATCTGCTTTTTTTTTTTTTTTGTAAAGATTCCACATGTAAGTGATACCATACAGTATTTGTCTTTGTCTGACTGATTTCGCTTAGCATAATACCCTCCAGGTTCATCCATATTGTTGCAAATGGCAGGATTTCCTTCTTTTCTGTGGCTGAATAATATTCTGTTGTGATGTATATACTTTTTTCCTTATCCATTCATCTGTCAAAGGACATTTAGGTTGTTACCATATATTGGATATTGTGAATAATGCTGCAATAAACATGGGTGTGCAGATTTCTCTTCGAGACACTGATTTCAGTTTCTTTGGATATATACCCAGGAATAGGATTGCTGGATCATATGACAGTTAAATTTTTAATTTTTTGAGGAACTGCCACACTGTTTTCAATAGTGGCTGCACCAATGTACCTTCCTACCAACAGTGTATGAGATTCCCTTTTCTCCACATTCTCACCAATACGTGTTATCTCTTGTCTTCTTGATAGTCATTTTAACAGGTGTGAGGTGATATCTCATCATGGTTTTGTTTTGCGTTTCCTTGATACGCTAATCATGATTAGTGATATTGAGCACCTTTTTGTATACTTATTGGTCATTTGTATGTCTTCTTTGGGAAAATGTCTATTCAGGTCCTTTGCCCATTTTTTAATTAGTTTATTTACTCTTTTGCTATAAAGTTGCATGAGTTCTTACATATTTTGGATATCACCCCCTTTTCAGATGAATAGTTTGCAAATATTTTATCCCATCCTGTAGGTTGCCTTTTCAGTTTCTGTTATTCCTTAGCTGTGCAGAGGCTCTTTAGTTTGATGTAGCCCCACTTGTTTATTTTAGGTTTCATTGCCTGTATTTTTTTTTTTTTTTTTTGCGGTACGCGGGCCTCTCACTGCTGTGACCTCTCCCATTGCGGAGCACAGGCTCCGGACGCGCAGGCTCAGCGGCCATGGCTCACGGGCCCAGCCGCTCCACGATATGTGGGATCCTCCCGGACTGGGGCACGAACCCATGTCCCCTGCATCAGCAGGCGGACTCTCAACCACTGCGCCACCAGGGAAGCCCTCGTTGCCTGTATTTTTTGCCTTCTTAATAATTTCTTAATCAGTAATTTCTCTAAGAAATTTTCACCAAGATCAATGTTAAGAATATTTTTCCTATGTTTTCTTCCAGGAGGCTTACAATTTTAGGTCTTACATGTAAGTCTTTAATCCATCTCGAGTCAATTTTTGTGAGTAGTATAAGATAGGGGTTCAGTTTCATTCTTTTGCATGTGGCTATCCAGTTTTCTCAAAGACATTTATTGAAGAGACTATCTTTTCTCCATTGTGTGTTCTTGACTCCTTTGTCAAAAATTAGTTGACTGGGGCTTCCCTGGTGGTGCAGTGGTTGAGAGTCCGCCTGCCGATGCAGGTGATGCGGGTTTGTGCCCGGTCCAGGAAGATCCCACATGCCGTGGAGCGACTAGGCCTGTGAGCCATGGCCGCTGAGCCTGTGTGTCCAGAACCTGTGCTCCACAACGGAAGAGGCCACAACAGTGAGAGGCCCGCATACTGCAAAAAAAAAAAATTAGTTGACTGTATATGAGTGGGTTTATGTTTGGGCTTTGTATTCTGTTCTACTAACCTATGTGCCTATATACCAGTACTGTACTGTTTTGATTACTATAGCTTTGTGATATACTTTGAAATCAGAAAGTGTGATGCCTCCAGCTTTGTTCTTTCTCAGGATTTCCTTGGGTATACAGGATCTTTTGTGGTTCCATACAAATTTTAGGATAGTTTCTTCTATTTCTCTGAAAAAATGACATTGGAAGTTGGATAGTGATTGCACTGAATCTGTAGGTTGCTTTGGGTAGTATGGACATTTCATAGTCCAGTTAAGTTCCAAGTTAAGAACATAGGCTATCTTTCCATTTATTTGTGTCTTTTTCAATCTCTTTCATCAGTGTCTTATAATTTTTAGTGTATATGTCTTTCACTTCTTGTTAAATTTATTTCTAACTATTTTATTGTTTTGATGCAATTGTAAGCGGGATTGCTTTCTTAAGTTCTCCTTCAGATAGTTTTTTGTTAATGTGTAGAAATGTAACTGATTTCTTTTTTTCCTTTTAATTTTTCCCAATCTCCCAATTCATCACACCCCTCCTCCAGCTTTCTCCCCGTGGTGTCCATACGTTTGTTCTCTACATCTGTGTCCCTATTTCTGCCCTGAAAACCAGTTCATCTGTACCATTTTTCTAGGTTCCACATATATGCATTAATATACGATATTTGTTTTTCTCTTTCTGACTTACTTCACTCTGTAGGACGTCTCTACAAATGACCTAATTTTGTTCCTTTTTATGGCTGAGTAATATTCCATTGTATATATGTACCACATCTTCTTTATCCATTCATCTGTCAATGGGCATTTAGGTTGCTTCCATGACCCGGCTATTGTAAATAGTGCTGCAGTGAACATTGGGGTGCATGTGTCTTTTTGAATGATGGTTTTCTCTGGGTATATGCCCACTAGTGGGATTGCTGGGTCATATGGTAATTCTGTTTTTAGTTTTTTAAGGAACCTCCATACTGTTCTCCATAGTGGCTGTATCAATTTACATTCCCACCAACAGTGCAAGAGGATTCCCTTTTCTCCACACCCTCTCCAGCATTTGTTATTTGTAGATTTTCTGATGATGCCCATTCTAACTGGTGTGAGGTGAAACCTCATTGTAGTTTTGATTTGCATTTCTCTAATAATTAGTGATGTTAAGCAGCTTTTCATGTGCTTCTTGGCCATCTGTATGTCTTCTTTGGAGAAATGTCTATTTAGGTCTTCTGCCCATTTTTGGATTGGGTTGTTTGTTTTTTTAATATTGAGCTGCATGAGCAGTTTATATATCTTGGAGATTAATCCTTTGTCCACTGATTCGTTTGCAAATATTTTCTCCCATTCTGAGGGTTGTCTTTTTGTCTTGTTTGTAGTTTCCTTTGCCTTGCAAAAGCTTTTAAGTTTCATTAGGTCCCATTTGTTTATTTGTGTTTTTATTTCCATTACTCTAAGAGGTGGATCAAAAAAGATCTTGCTGTGATTTATGTCAAAGAGTGTTCTTCCTATGTTTTCCTCTAAGAGTTTTATAGTGTCCAGTCTTACATTTAGGTCTCTAATCCATTTTGAGTTTATTTTTGTGTATGGTGTTAGGGAGTGTTCTAATTTCATTCTTTTACATGTAGCTCTCCAGTTTTCCCAGCACCACTTATTGAAGAGACTGTCTTTTCTCCACTGTATATCCTTGCCTCCTTTGTCATAGATTAGTTGACCATAGGTACGTGGGTTTATCTCTGGGCTTTCTATCCTGTTCCATTGATTTATATTTCTGTTTTTGTGCCAGTACCATATTGTCTTGATTACTGTAGTTTTGTAGTATAGTCTGAGATCACAGAGTCTGATTCCTCCAGTTCTGTTTCTTTCCCTTAAGACTGCTTTGGCTATTCGGGGTCTTTTGTGTCTCTATACAAATTTTAATATTTTTTGTTTTAGTTCTGTAAAAGGTGCCATTGGTAATTTGATAGGGATTGCATTGAATCTGTTGATTGCTTTGTGTAGTATAGTCATTTTCACAATATTGATTCTTTTTTTTTTTTTTTTTTTTTTCTTTTTGCGGTATGCGGGCCTCTCACTGTCGTGGCCTCTCCCGTTGCGGAGCACAGGCTCCGGATGCGCAGGCCCAGCGGCCATGGCTCACGGTCCCAGCCGCTCCGCGGCATGTGGGATCCTCCCGGACCGGGGCACGAACCCGTATCCCCTGCATCGGCAGGCGGACTCTCAACCACTGCACCACCAGGGAGGCCCACAATATTGATTCTTCCATGTAACTGATCTGTATGTTGATTTTATTATTAGTCTCAATAAATGGAGTCAAGGTAATTAAATATTCTGTTGCTATTAAAGCAGTAGAAAAAACTGTGTGTTTTTAAAATCTTTTGATAGAGAAAGTAATCTTTTTAAGGTACTTCTGTTTCATGTGTTTGAACTTTGTTCTTTCAGTAGAGTAATAAATTCTGGAAGAAGTTATGGTGTCTTCCACATCCCTGTACAAAATCTGTAGTCCCAACTAAGTGTTTCTTATTAATGTATACAATACCAACACACTCCATGTGAAAAATTCGGATACTTTTGCCACCTGATTGCTTTGTTAGGTGGAAAGATGATTTTGTTTCATTATTATGCATATTTGTACAAGTAAAACCCAATTTCAGAAAAGCACAGTAAAAATAACTAACATTTATTGAATGCTTACTATGTCAGAAAAGCACAGTAAAAATAACTAACATTTACTGAATGCTTACTATGTGCCAGTTGTTTACATACGTAAATACATTTACTGTTCACATTAATATATGAAGTAGGTGCTACCATATCCCTGTTTCATAGATGAAGGAACTGATACAAAAAGAGGTTAAGTAAATTGTCCAAGAGAACACAGTACTAAAAATGATGAGGAGGGATTTGAACACAGACAGTCTGATTTTAGAGTCGTACTCTAAACCAGCAGTTGGCATTTTTTTTTTTTTCTGTAAAGGGCCAGATAGTAAATATTTTAGGCTTTGCAGGCCATATGGTCTCTGTCGCAACTACTCAACTCTGCCGTTTAGTGCAAAGCAGGCATAGATAATATGTAAATGAATAAGCATGGCTGTGTTCCAATAAAACTTTATTTATGGACACTAAAATTTGAATTTCATAAATTTTTATGTGTCACAAAATAGTATATTTCTTTTGATTTTTTTCCAACCATTTAAAAATGTAAAAATCTTTCTTAGCTGTGAGCCATATAAAAATGGGAGGGGGTGACTGGTTTTGTCCCACAGGCTATAGTTTGCTGACCCCTGCTGTCACCCACAGTGCTATTTAGACTCTAGAAAAAGAATGCAGAACCACTTCAAGATCTACGAAGGCTCCATATTCATGATGGGATTTGGGACATTTAATTTTTCTGCTAAAGTGAAGAATAGGAGAAACTGCTAAGTGATGAGTTTGGGATAGACCTAAAAATAATTTATTGCATGTAGTAGCTACTAAACCCCCAAACAAGTTCCTGAAGATGACTGTAAGATCTTTTTATGCCTATTACTATTTTCCTCAGGAAAGACTATTTCTCAAGGAAATGGCCCTTTCTTGGGATTTAGTAAAACAAGGATTGCAGACAAGCGGTAATCTTAACCACAAGTTGACAAACCATGGGTGGGCCAAATCTAGCCTGCTGCCTGTTTTTGTCCTGCCTGTGAGCACTACCCCAGCAAGCTAGCACTAAGAGCCATGCAGACCCAGGGCCAGGTAGGAGGCATGGAAGGATCCTTCCCCAAGCCCCTTCTGCACCCAGCAACTACCTCCACAGTCACACCTTGCCACTGCCCATGGTCTGTGCCAATTGCCACCTACATGTTGAGGACTCTGCTTTGGCAACTGGTATGCACCAAGTGGTAAAATCTCTGTCTGGTGAATGGCCTCACCTCTGAGCAGCTGTCCAAGTTGAGATGGTACACTGGATCTGGATTTCACTAGACAGTGACAGCGACCATGGCAACCACCTATCCCACTGCCTGCTAGGTCCTTTCGCCTTAGTCTAGTCCATCATCAACCTGAGATAGTCTTCTTCAGACAGCAACTGGTCACAAAGTGTCCTCATTACTTGGAATACCCACCCTGGGCAAGTGGGACGGGGGTTTTCTCTCTTGTTATATAAATACCTGCATTATACTCTTGATTTTGCCTCTTGGCCTGCAAAGCCTAATATATTTAATACCTGCTCCCCCAACCTCCAAACTGCTGACCCCTGACCTAGATCACGACAGGGACTACAGATACAAAGAGAAAGAGGGAAAGTATGGGGAAGTTGAAATTTGGCAACAATTTAGCTCATTTAGTATTTCACTCGATGAAAGGAAAACGACTGAAGCTTAAGTAAAATATGTAACTAAAAAGCAATGGGACTGACAGTATTTCTCCATGATCGTGTGTGACAAAATGTGATTGTCTTTCAAAATGGCGCCCTCTGGACGCTCTTCATGAAATTTAACGATGTTGCCATTGCTGTAAAACATTTTGGCACTTTTCCTTTGGAATTGCTCTCTGAATTTACAAGTTGCAAAAGATTATCTCAGGGAATGTCTTGTCGAATTTTAGAGTTGAAAGGACATTTGAGATTAGCCTCATTGTCTTAAAGTTACACACCTTCTTCAACCAACAAGGTTAGTTTCTAGTTGACCATCCTTCTTGTTAGTAATACTTGCCTTAGTTTGACTCTTTTCTAAATTAATTCATTATTTCAGGATGAAAGACATGTTACTGTCAAGGATAGTGAAAAGAATAAACCATATGTTGTGAAAGTAATTTTAAAAGAGGAGATAAAAATGTTCTGAGTGAAAAAAATGATCATTTCTAGCAATGGTCAATAATTTGTTTGGCTGTATAAATTCTGGTGACTTTTCTTTAAAAAAATCATCTTACTCTATGATTAAGCAAAATGCCTTGAATTCCTTAATATTAGAAAGTTTTTGGAGTTTAATAACTTTCAATTACAAAATAACTAAGTCTATCTTAATTCATGTGTTCTCTGAGTATTCTGCATTGCCCAATAAAGTACATGTTTTAAGATAAATACATAAATATAAATATTTGTCTGAATTATAAGTCAGATTGATTTTTAATAAAGGTAGACAAAGACGGAATGTCAATATGATCACTGTATTATTTTAAGGACATTCCTTTTTTTCCCCCACCACAAGGATGGTAGCTAGATTTTTTTTTAAATTTCACAGAGATGTGCCACAGAGAGCAACCAAATATAACAACTCCTTTTCACAACCATGTGGAAGCAACTTGCTTCCTGCCATTTCTCTCTCTTATGATATTCCGAAGTGAAAATGAAATACAGATACTATCAAACTGTGGCTGTGACAGATGAAAAAAAAAAAGATACTTCTGTTTTACTGAAGTGCATTTGTTTTCCTCCTTCATTCTACAGGAAGCATTACAAACCCACAGAGTCCCTGAGAGATGGATTTTACTGGGAGGCAGAATGCTAACTTTGCTCAAAGATGTGTAAATGCCACGTGCCCAGATGGTCCTTTTGCCTATTCATAGGGAGAGGCTCAGAAACACACATGCAACTTTCTGTGGTCAGTCATAACAGATTTGTTCTAAATAAGCCACACTGTTTTGCAAGATGGCAGGGAACTGTCAGGCTGTATTTTAAGCACAAATGTTTCTGCCAGACAGACACAGCGTATACCATGTGCTTCAGGAACACACACACATGTGTCATTGATCTGAGGACAGAATACAGACCTTGTGTTGTCATTTTACAGCTCAGATCAATAAGCGCAGTTGTGTAAGCCCAGGGCAGTGTATTTCCTGCACTGACTTTCAGTTGACTCAAGGATTTCATGCCAATCATAAAAATTATAGATAGAGAAAGATAAGTAGACAGGTAGATAGATGGACAGATGATCCTTCTTAACTCTTGCATTTGCCAAGCCTGATTCTGCACATTGCCCCTGAAGGGGGGTCATTGTGTTGGGGGAGGGGTCTAATAGTCTTTCACCTAATTTAATTTACCTCATTCCTTTTTTCCATGGAGTCACTTTCCATTGACATTTTAATAAAAGTAGAACTTAATGAGCAACTATTTACATTTGACATTTTGTGTGTTGTCAGGTAGATTATCGTTCTTAGAAATTTACAATCTGAAATAGATATTCCAAGATAGAAAACTAGTTAGTTAACAGAGATTTGTTTGAAAAATTAGAAGCAACAATTTGTTACAAAAGCTGCCTTTCAGAGGTTAACAGCAATTTCAGGTAGGGAACAAGAGTAATTTATAACCGAGTTGGTGACCACGTTGGGAAAGAGCCCTGGGACTTCTAGTTCCAGCTATTATGGGACTGGTGACTCCCATCGGATTTGTCCTAACGGACGTACTTCAGAGGTGGGCAAGCTGCAGGCACATTAGGAGACGTGACTAGATGTGAGGAGTGAATAAAAGGGAGCATTGGACTAAGGAGGGGGAAAAAAGCATGTTGCTCAATGCAGCTAATAATTAATTAATTAACTACTTAATTACATCCTAACTCACTCCAGACAGAATTAGCAGGAGCTGACAAAGATACATATTCTGAACTTGATGGTGAATAAGGGAGGAAGATAAATGAAGGTAGGGCAGAGGAAAACAAAGTCAGATGTAAAAATGGTACTCAAAATATCTGCTCTAAGAATTTTGCCAGAGCTGGCTTGGAAATTTGACGTTATGCTTTCTAGCAGTCCGACAAGAGAAATAAGACCAATTGCAGGTTCCATAGTGTCCAACAGGTAAAATGACGCTAGTTTCTTAGGTTAATTCCAACTATTTCTGATATGAAGTCTCAAAGAAGTTTTTCTCCTGGCCCTCATAAAAAGGACACTAGCATGTAAGAAGCAGTATCTAACAACATGCTTGTAGTAAAAACTTCTCTTAGATTTTCTAAAAAGTAAACTTTCTCAAATTTAATACAGATATAGCCTCAAGTTCAGTAAAAAAATGCTATTCCAAACTTTAGTGGCCCATTATTTAAAGATGAAGTTGAGTGCCTAGAGGAATGGATGAACATGCAAGTTTTAGGCAATTCTCATAAACACCTTTTCTGAACTTAGGTGATACCAACTAGAACATACCACACACATACCTGAATAAAAATCCACTCACTGTCATGGCCAAGATTTTCACTAGCAAATAACATCATAAGGACAAATGGCCATTTGGAACTTCAGTTTTGAAAATAACTTCAATTTGTTTTGACTGTTTCAAAGAAAATGTGCAGTATGACCAAAGAAATCATTTCTATTATGTCACTGCAATCAACATTGCACGATTGAGAACCAGGAATGGAAATTTGGAAATGTTGGGTACACAGAGCAGAAATTAAAATATGACATCTTAATAAATTATTTTCAAACCAATCAGGAAATCCAACAGTATATTTGCAGCCTGCAATGCTAATATCAAACCAGGCCTAAGACATTTCCTGGGGGATTAATGACCAGAGGGAATTAATGGCCCTTGGCTTCACCTCAGGCCATCCACTTTCCCAGCCAGTCATTAATCCTAAGAAATGTCCTGAGCCTCAATCATTACAGCTTAATTGAGATGTCATGAAAAGGGTTAAAGAAGTTTTGACTACTTTACTACATGAATACCAGCAGTGAAATGCATTTAGAATCCCTGTTAAAAAGACATGTAATTGCTTCAGATTCTTTATATTATCCTAACTCTTCAAAATTGATTGGTTTTAGGTTTATGGAAAAATATGCAAATTAACAGTGAATATGACACACATTTCTCATCGTGGGAATAAAAGTAGTTCACACAGGATTCATTTGATTGAGTTTGATTACTGAACAAAATCTAATTATTTTAGATACATGATCAGACTTTTCTGGAGATGCATACTGTAGGAAAGAAGTATTTGGCATGTGTGATTGTCAGTTTAAATGTGTCTTGTTAAACAGTTCGTTACTTGGGGGTCCGTCATTGCTAGGGAGCACAGTTATTGGTTATCAGGAACTACTTATTCAAAGTAAACAGAATGAAAGAAAGGACTCCTTTCTTAACTTAGGATGAGCATACAGTTAGCCTATGTGAAATAGGGGAAAAGACCAGCAACTTCTGTCTCATTATTTTGGAGCCCTATTTCCTAAACAAGGTCTCAAATCAACTTACAAGGGTGCTTCATTTGCATAAGAATCTGATGATACCAGACAAAACAAGGACAGGTGGAGAATGATCAAAGAGTGAGAGTAGCCAATCAGAATCAAAGAACAATTGGAAAGAATCCCAATAGGGAATCATTTTTTTAAGCCAAATATGCTTCCCAATGTAGAAAGGGAAAAAAATTCACTAGCAACAGATCTTAAATACACATCTGCTTGTATTCCCTATGAGCGCTCCGACCCTGGCTGCCTGCCAATCAAAGGGACCCCTCTTAAATTCTGATCATTAATGACCACATGTTACCCGACAAGCAGTGTCAAGAGCTCAGCAATTTGCAGACTTTTCATATCTTCTAAGTCTTTTCTCAGGACCATGGTGTACCCATTTTTCAAGAAATAGTCATGTTCATTCTGCCATATCCTTGAACACTAATTGTCTGTGGGTGGTGATGGTGGTGGTGGTGATATGTGTACGTGTGTGTGTGAGCGTATGATCAAAGAAGGAATATTGAGGGCTTCCCTGGTGGCGCAGTGGTTGAGAGTCCGCCTGCCAATGCAGGGGATGCGGGTTCGTGCCCCGGTCTGGGAAGATCCCACATGCCACGGAGCGGCTAGGCCTGTGAGCCATGGCTGCTGAGCCTGCGCGTCTGGAGCCTGTGCTCCGCAACGGGAGAGGCCACAACAGTGAGAGGCCCGCGTACCACACACAAAAAAAAAAAAAAAAAAAAAAGAAGGAATATTGACAGTGGCTTTCAGCGTTGCTCTCAACAAATCATCTTCTGCAGTGGCTCTGAGTCAGTTAGTTGCCTACTCACTTGGAATATCTGTGTTTCAACAACACCATGTGGGAAGGTTTCAGAATTTTAATTGTGTAGTTGGATTTAAGTGGGATTTTTCTTGTTGCCTTAAATTGCTAACTTGAGCCTAAAACTGAGGAAATAGAGATGTTAGGTATCCCCTGCTCCAAGGAGAGCTGACTACGGTAGGGGCCAGCCCAACCCCTCAGGGTTTATTATTAAAAGGCCTATTGGCTAATTTTGATATCTCTGTTCAACACTCCGCACCCCAACTTCACACCCACTAGGCTATTAAAATATAACTAAAAGGCAGGGTAGAGGAAGAGGCGGGGAGTGGTCTGGGTCATCAGGAGTGCTGTGATCCCCACAACACCAAGCCAGGGAAAGGGAGTCCAGGAGATTCACAACCCTGGGATTGAAAGTTCCTGCAAGGCTGGCATCTCATTCCCTTGTCAGACATCCGCTTGGTCAGTGGACTTGCTGATCTACCCTGAGCCTACCTGAGCAACAGAAGAGAGGACTGGAGAGAAGTGGCAGTGCAGAGAGAGAAGTGAGTGAGCTGTGGTAAGAAGGTAGGAGTTTTTCTTTAAGGGACACTTCAGGGATGCTATGAAGGAGATAGGCTGAGCTGTCTGGGTAGTGTCCAGGCCAGAAGGGAGTTTCCCTAAGACTGGGGGGAGATCTGCTGGTGACTGGCGGTACACACAGCCACACACTTGCCTGGAGCCAGCTGGCAGTGGGATTAGTGAAAGCTTTGACTCAGATATGAGCTGAGAATTTTAGACTGATCTAGACTGGACTCTGAATACATTGAAAGGCAAGAAACTAACTGGATCTTTCCAGGATACTTGACTAGTATGCGAGAGAAATTCAATAATATTTCATGCTTATACTTCTGAGTTACCATAATGCAATAGATTGGTTACTCATGTAATAGATCCCAACATGCCTCCTGATGGCCTCTCTATGTGTCCTAGATACCTATCACTCTGTAACTCATAAGGTCATCAGTTCTTGTATTAACAGAATATGTAGTTAGATTTTAAAATCAGAACATCAGACAATTTATTAAAAGATTTGTCTGATATTCTTTTTTATAAAATTCAATTGGTGATCTTTATTAAATCCTTACTACATTTACTAGTGTCCAGAAGATCCAGAAGTATAATTAATTTTAGCTATAACAAATGAAATTATCAAAGTCATTAATTATTAATTAATATGATTAGCTATTAATTATTAAAGTCATTAATCTTGCTCTTCAAGTTGCTCAGGTTAAAATATTAAAGTCATTTTTAATGTTTTTTACTTCTGTCATCTTCATGTTCGATATATCAATAAATCCTTTTATTTTATATTCCAACCACTTTTTTTCCTTAACTCTCTCCACTGTTACCCTCTTGGTCTAAGGCACTGGTGATTCTCCCTTGGATTACTGCAAGAGACACTTCACTGGTTTCCCTGCTTTCACTTTTGCCTTCCTTCAGTTTATTTCCACCCAGAAGCCAGAGCAATCATGAAAAGTTAATCATGACACTTTTCATGTTAGAATTCTCCAGCGTCTTTACATTACACTCAGAGTGAAGACCAGAGTCCTTGCAATGGCCTTCAAGGTTCTACAAGATTTTTGTACTCGTCTCTTCATCTCTCTGATATGATTCCTATCACTCTCCCTCCTTGTGGTGACCTGACCTCCCACTCAACTTCTGTGTATTCTGAAAGCAATAAGAGCTAATATTTATTTAGATCCTACTATGTGCTGGACACATTCTAAGTACTTTCCCAATATCATACAGATAGCAAGTGGTGGAGGTGAGATTTCTTCTCAGGCAGACTGAGCCCAGAGCTTGGACACGCTGAATTTTTATACCATACTGCCACCTGGTATGTATGTATGTATGGAGATGGTCTATGTCTAAACAGTCAATGTTTTCCAGTAACTAAAACAGGATTTAAGAGGTAAGTAGAACCAGGTTCATATCCTGGTTCCTCCTCTTCTTAGCAATGTGACCTTAGCAAATTGCTTAACTTCCCTGTTCTTCAATTTCCTTAACTAAGGAATGAGAATAATAACAATTCCCTCACAGGCAAGGTTAAGTAAGAATATAAATAAATGTTCTTAGAGCAGTCCCAGACAGAGTATGTACTCAAAGCTTTGTAAATTATTATTGTACTTATTTAAATATATATTTCCAAGGAAAATTAATTTCCCCATTCTCAAGGCTCTTACAATGCTTCAAATTGAGACATTTGGGAATCCATATTAAAATGGCTTCTGCTCGTATTAAAGATTTGTAGACAATTGAATGCATCTACCATATTGTTAAACGGAAGGTCAGGAAAGAGGAGTGGTTATTACTTGTAATTCTTCAAAGGATATCCAGGAATACAGACTCCTCCTTTTACTCATTGCAGACAATTTTTTCCCTAAAATAATAGTTTACATTAAAGCTGACAAGTATACTCTAAAATTTTATCTTGATGCAAATTAAAAGTAGCAGTTTATAATCTGGAATAGCAAAGTTTATAATGGAAACAGCAACTGAACCTTAAATAGGGCATTATGTACTCAAAACTGTTTTTTTTAGAGGGGGAAAAAGTGGTTATAGGGGCTACTCAGGAGGCTGGCATAGGTCTGTGCAATCTGAACGTCATGATTATAACTAAACATTTGTTATATTCGAGTCAATGGGGACTAGATTATAAATGGTAAACTAGTTCTTTAAATGACCTTTAAATGACCAGAATATGTTTTTTTGCTAGAGCCTCTTTAATTGTATTACTTCAATACTAGCATTTCCTTTAGTTCATATTTGCTGTACTAGCTAGCCAAAAAACCCAATTTCAGATTCTTCGGTGGTCCTTTGCCCATCTTGATATCTCTGTAAATTTTGAACCCATTGTGAGTGATCTGTAAATACTTGATTAATTGTTGGCTCGTTGACTAATGATATAACATTGTTCACAAATATTAGTGTCTCTGTCTCAAAATGTCTAATAATACACACACAGAGACACTACTGTTTTAAGCACTCAATGTACATTAGCATATGATAACTCATTCAACCCACATGAAATTCTTTAGAAGTAGACAGTAGTATTATTTCCATTTTACAGATGAAGTTATGAAGGCTGAGGGAAAGTGGGTGTCATGTCTATGTCACACAACCAGTATATGGCTAAGTTGGGATTTGAATCTGGAACGTCTGGCACCAGAGACCATATTTCTAACCACTATAGCATGGTGGCAAAGCAGCCCAGATACACATGTGTTGTGGCCAAACGTCAGGATTAACATCCATCTTGACAAATATGTCTCCTAAGTATCTACTAGCATTGCTAATGCCTGCTCTCATAACTGTATGGATCACTGTTTGTGATGCCTTTTAATTCTTTGCTTTGTTTTGACACAGCCCACATGTCTATTTGACCCCCTCCACTGTGCTATTTTTTTATATTCCTTCCACCCTCAACATTTCCCCAAAGTTTCTTTAGCATGCAAGCTGCCTTTTCACCTTTTCACGTGATTTGATGAAACCTATTATAACTTTTTGTTTCCTTCACTTTTCTTTTTGAAAGCATAGTCACAAGGGATTATATCTTTATACAGTTATCAAGTTATATTTACTAAACACCAGTATTACTTATAGCTATTATTCAAATCTTTAAGGATTTGAAGGGATTATCCAACTCTCTGAAGGGCCTGAGATCCCTTTTGCTTAAAAATGTAGCAATAGGATGTAATATTTCCATAATACCATTCTTTGAGAGCTCTGTAACCCATGCCATTGATCCTTAAAATATCCCTGCTCGGTATGACTAGCAGTATTCACTTTTGTTTCTGTAAAATAGAAATAATGAGACAAAGAAAGTAAAAGTCCCTTTCTTATAGTTAGTTATGTTCTTAAACTCAAACAACTCATTTTATTATGAAGCAATTAGAAAATATCTTAATCAGGAATAGGAAATATTGATTAATATTTTTAAAAGTTACATAAAGAATAGTGGTATCACCTTGTAAAATATCTGCTACATACCTATCTTTGGGCAAAAGCATGGAGATGCCTAGAGACAGTAGTCATGTAAACAGGGCCAACATGACTACCATGACTACAAGAGTCCACACTTCTATATTTTAGTGACATAAGCATTTTGACTAACATCCTCAATTTCTTTAGGGATGATGGTTGATTGGCTTTTGGCTTGTTGATAGAAGCTTTTTAGAGATAACTTTATATTGGCACACAGTTAGATGTCGTCTTTGCTAGTGCACATTCTTCTAGATCTCTTTACTGGTTTCTACTGCATTTATTCTTAATAAGAGCTAAAATGGGTTAGATCAATAGAACTTCCCTTTGAAAGTATTCCATTTAACACAGCTTCTCTTAGATGACAAAATGGCTGGTTGAAAAGTGGAAATATCCCTACTCTCAGCTGTTTTATTAGTTGATTCCAAATAACTGGTTATATTGGTTGATTAATTACTTTCTTCCTGAGATTGAGTGAAAGTATAAATAGAAAGAAGTGTTAACTCAGTTCAGTTTGGGTTGAGTATGTTGATTAGGAGCATACATAGTATTATAATTTGAAGAAGTTCTCTAAGTTATTTGGTTTTAAAGTGCACAAAAATAGTTGGGTTCATTTTGCTTCGTTGGAGCAACAATTTTTGCAGTGTGGTTTAGTTTCTGATTTACAGTTTTATTCTACCCCATTCATTGGAATTGACCAGACTGCTCTTGTTAGCATTTCATCTTCTTAATTTCTCTTTTTATTCACTTCTTAAAATTTGGGATATTTTCATTTGCTTAATTTTTCAGTATATACATGCAAAGTTTTAAGAGTGATATTAAGGTTTTGTCTTTTTTTTAATGGCATTACTGTGCAAAGTTGGTATTCTTTTTTTTCCTTTCTTTCTGTTTTACTCAGTTGCAGATGAGCTGAAGAAGCAGATGTTTGGTGTCAGTGATATTTTAAAAAAGCAATTCGCACTTAAAGGATTAAAAAAATTTTTTAATGCAAAATGGAACAAGATATTTAACCCTTTTTAATATTTTCCAACTATGGAGTCTATTTATGAAAGTTTTAATTATCCAAATTTATTGCTTTGGATACTTTTGTTCCTTCTTATTTAACCAAGGACAGATTTAGTGGAGCAAAATATAAAACTGCTTAATTCTGACAGATAGGCATATTGTTCCTGGTCCTGTTGCTCAAAGAAGGTCTGCCTAAACAATTCTTTACTTCTATAATCCTTTAAATTCACTGAAGATATTTAAGAGCACAAGCACTTTGTTTGTGGTTTATTTTGGTTTATTATTACTTAATAAAAGTAAATAAAAGACAAATAACATAATCCAAACAAAATGTCTGTCTGATTAAGTATTTTTTGTGGCAAAATTCAAAGTTCTTTTCAAATTAGAGCAATAATCTCAACTAAATTATTTGCTAGATTGTTTAAAAGGGAAATAACCAGAAGAAGAAAAACTATATATTCATATTTATTTTATAAAATATGTATGTGTATGTATATGTATGCATATACACACATATATACATTTAAAGGTACATGTTAAATCTTGCATTTCTTCAGTGACAGGGTGGTACATCATCACAATGGCCTATTCATGAGTCCTCACAATGTCAACATCATAGAATTTACATCCTTCCTCCATCCAAGTAGCAAATCATGCTGGCTTGAACTATTCTAGTTTAACTTAAACATCATATACCACCTATACATTAATTCAGACTCTTCCCATTACTATCAAATCTCCCAAGGCAATGGTAAAATACGATAACATTCAGTAGAAAGAATTTACAGAGGTCAACAAGCTTGAGTCCTAGATGACATTCTTACCATGTTTCTCTTTAGATGTTAAAATTAATTTTTATGGCAAAGGATTAGTGTTGGATATAGTCATCACTAACTTTTTTCTACATGAACACTGGTATAATAAGCACGCTACCTATAGAGCTGTTTTGAATATTTGGAGCTATGAGGCTACCTTCTCTTTCTGTATGTAGCAGGGAGAAGCCTTTCACAATCTTATCTTCCAAACTTTGAGGGAAGTTCAAGGAGAGCTTGCATTGCCTTTTCCTCTTATAAATTATTTTATCTCAAATAAAATGACCACTGGAATGATAGCTCAAGCCAGCCAATATACTACTAAATTAGTTACACCAAAAACAAACAAAATATCTCCCATTTAAATACAAATAAGAATTTATATCTACCTGCACCACTTCTAGTAGTGAGCCCACAGAAATTAACCTCTGCAGAAAATTGCTTATTTTCTCACTCAACATACAGGTTCTTTATTTTCATAGGAAGGAGGTATATATAGGTGGAAAAAATGCAGAATCACAGGTGGCCTAAGACGTGGTCATTCTTTGGTATAATGGTTCATTCAACAATAATTCCACTTAAAATTTCAATAAATATGATTACTGAAATTTTTTGCCAACATAATCATAATATTTCTTTTCTGTTATTTAAGTTTAGGGAAAATCTACATAAAGATATAATTTCTGCTGCTGATTCTAACAAATATTTATTAATCTTTCAAAATTATTGACACCAGAATTTTATAAAGTAGGAATAATAACTCCAATTCTATCTATTTGTTGAGTGTTTATCTGAGCATGGCACTGTTCTAAAGACTTTACAGAAGTTAGACTAAAAACATAGGACTTGCTCCCATTTTAGAGGAACCTATTGTTTCCCAAGAGCTTAGCGAGTCTTCCTGTCTGAAAGAAATCACCTTACCCAAGTGAAACACCTTTAATTTTTTTTCTTATATGCAGTTTCTTCTGATTGTAAAAATAGTATATGCCCTTTATGGAAAATTTGTAAAATTTTACTCATAATAGTCCCTCTCAGAGGTAACTACTACTACCGTTTTAAGAGATGCTTTTTTTTTTCATTCTTTTTTCATTCCTCTTTATTCTTCCCTCTTCTCCTCCCCACTCTCCCCTACTCCCTCTTTTCCTCTTCCTTCACTTCTCTACATATAATGTTCTCTTATTTTCAATTAACTTTCTGAAACATTTCCCCAGGTCTTGTTTACATGTGTAGGTTGCTTTTTCTACATATTTTTAAATTTTGCATAATAGTCCATCTAGTAATCATTGTACCTTATTCCAGGTACCAGAATCTTCTTTTCAGTAACCATGCACTTTGTGATCCTGGGGTAGCATATCAGTGACAGAGACTATTCTGGGTTAAGAATCTTCAGAGATTTTTGTGATTACATGATGATTGCTTGACCATGGGAACTAGGCTGTAGATGGCTCCTAGCTCCTACTCAGCTGACATGGATGCATAGTTATCTCTCAGAGACAAATACAAAGACTTTTGGGACGTGGCACCTACTTGTTTTGAAATGGGTTGGGAGTGTCTTTGAACATACAAAGAATTTTGTTGAGTCAAAGAATAAAGTGGTTTCTATTATTATATTGAAGTCAAGTTGATGTAGAAAAGTGTGTATGGATGTTGGGTAGCCAACGTCTGGACCATAGTGATTATTATACTACTATCTTTCAGCATCAAACCCGTGCTTCAATATTCTGCTTTCTGATACCGAGGTTGAACTCATTTATTCTTTGCCAGTTGGTCCCTGTTATACTTTGCCAAAAAGAAGCACTGGAGAATATCTGGAAGTCTGGATGGATAAAAAAGACTTACTCTTTCCTGTTTGCTTCTGAGTTCAGTTAGGTGATAGCTCTTCAACCTGGTAGTGACAACTGATTCCTTGAGTAGCAGTTGATTGCAGTTTGCAATTTTTCTAAGCTATTAAAATTAGCCTCATTATACTCCTCTCAGAAAACTCAGCATCAGCCAGAACATGCTTTGTCTTCAGAAGACTGAGTCCCTATCCAGTGGGACTTCTCCTTCAAGCTCTTAAACATCAGTACTAGCTGAGAAGTGGTCTCTCCTCAAAGGTCCAAGTCTTATCTCCACAGGCTCTCCTCCTAGCACCTGAGCTTTAATGATTCCCTTTGGTCCCCAGCATAGGTGTAACCACAGAAAGTATCCCCCTTTTGTTTTTCTAGCTTTCTAAGAGCCACTTAACAATTGTTTCATTTTTTTTCTATTAAAATAGTTGATGTAGTTTCTGTTTCCTTAAAAAACCCTGACCTATACAGTGGTAGTTGAAGATAATAAAATGTATGGCATCACTCAAGCTACCTGAATTAAAGAAGAGATGGGGGCTAAGAAACAAATCGTAGGGGACAGACGACAGTTTGCCTTTGAGGATAATCAGAGAGGTAAGAATTGAACTAGTATAGTAACAGTTGAGAGAGAGTCAAGGAGTCGTCAGTGGAGCCATGTTGCAGAATATCCAACTAGGTTAAGAATAAAATTATTTTCTGGAACTCTGCATCCTTGATGACTCTCATTACAATGAAGGTGGGGAATTTGTTTCAGGACCCCCATGAACCAAAGTCCACGGATGCTTAAGTTCCTATATAAAATGGCATAGTATTTGCATATAACCTACACACATTCACAGAAAAAGAAAATTACAGGCCAATAGCCTTGGTAATAGATGACACAGATGCAAAAATCCTCAACAAAATATTAGCAAACCAAATTCAATAATACATTAAAAGGATCATACACCACCATCAAGTGGAATTCATTCCAGGGCTGCAAGTATGGTTTAACATTTGCAAATCAATCAGTATGATACACTGCATTAACAAAATGAAGAATAAAACATCATGTGATCATCTTGATAGATACAGAAAAAGCACTTGACAAAATTCAAAATTTATAGTAATAACACTCAACGAAGTGGGAATAGAAGAAACATATCCCAACATAATAAAGGCTGTGTATGATAATGCACAGCTAACATAATACTCAATGATGAAAAGCTATAAAAACTTTTTCTCTAAGATCAGGAACAAGACAGGGATGCCCACTTTTGCCACTTTTATTCAACATAGTATTGGAGTCCTAGCCACAACAATTAGGCAAGAAAAAGAAATAAAAGTCATTCAAACTAAAAAAGTAGTAAAGTGTCACTCTTTGCAAGTGAGATGGTACTATATATAGAAAACACTAAAGACCTCACCAGAAATAGAAAACTGTTAGAACTAATAAATGAATTTAGTACAGTTGCAGGATACAAAATCATTGTATAGAAATCAGTGACATTTCTACACACTAATAACAAGCTATCAGAGAAGCGAAGAAAACAATCCCATTACAACTGCATTAAAAAGAACAGAATACCTAGGAATAAATTTAACCAAAGAGGTGAAAGACCTGTACTCTGAAAACTGTAGAACACTGAGGAAAGAAATTGAAGACAGCATAAATCAGTGAAAATATATACAGTGCTCATAGATTGGAAGAATCAGTATTGTTAAAATGTCCATACTACTCAAAGCAATCTCTACAGATTCAATGCAGTTCCTTCAAAATACCAATGGCATTTTTCACACAACTGGCCCAGGCCACAGAGCAGCTAGAACTCTCAAACATTGCTGGTGGGAGTATAAAGTGGTATAAAAACTTAAGAAAATATTTTGGTAATTTCTTATAAAGCTAAATATACGTTTATCACATGACCTAACAATTTAACTCCCAGGTATTTATTCAGAAGAAATTTTAAAAAATAACAAAAAGACATGCACAAATATTCATAACAGCTTTCTTCATAATACTAAAACCTAGTAACAACCCAAATGCCCATCGACTGGTGAGTGGATAAGCAAAATGTTATATATTCATATAATGGAATATTATTCAGTAATAAAAAGGAGCAATACTCTGATAACCACCTGAGCAAAAAAGCCAGACACACAAAAAGTGTGTATTTATAATTTTGTTTATATCAAGTCCTGGAAGACTCAAAACTAATCTGTATCAATAACTGTAAGAGTAGTGGTTGCCCAGGTGAGTGGCGTGGAGTGGACTGAGTGCAAAGGGGAGTGAGGGAACTTTTTGGGTGATAGAAATGTTCTATATTGTGATAGGGTTATAAGTTACACAGGTTGTAAGGTATATACATTTGGCAAAGTTCAACGAATTGCACTTAAATTCAGTATATTTAATTACATATACATTATTCTCATGTTGGTAAAAATTGAAGCTATGAAAATCAAGGCCATCTAAATACATTTAATTGTATGAATATTATTTCACAATAAAGTTGATAAAATCATAGAAGCTATGAAATTCAAGGCCATCTTCAATTATACCTGAAATACCTGAGTCTCTGTCATCAAGGTAAACAAGATAGTCCTGAAATTCATTCAGAGAATGGAGGCACTTTGACTATATCCTTAATCTTTATTCACTGCTGTGAATAGTTCATTAGTGTTCTATTCACCAAATATTTTATGGATTGTCTACTTTATATGGGACATTATGCTGGGTGTTGAGATTAGTCCTCAAAGAGTTCAAATCCTAGTTGGGAAGACATAGGCAGACAGATAATTTTCAATATAAATTATTACAAGAGTTAAAGAAATGGTATGGCCA
Source organism: Mesoplodon densirostris (assembly GCF_025265405.1). NCBI lineage: Eukaryota > Metazoa > Chordata > Mammalia > Artiodactyla > Ziphiidae > Mesoplodon > Mesoplodon densirostris. The sequence continues at coordinate 76,501,204 of NC_082668.1, forward strand.
AAGTTCTGGTGTAGCCTATAGGACCAAAGCAACTAACTTTACGTGAAGAAGACATACAAAGCTTCTTAAAGCTGAGATCTTGAAGATGAGTGGAAATTTTCTAGGTAAAGAAGGAATGCAACAGGTTGGGGCCTGTTAAGGGCTAGAGTGTGTGCAAGATATTTGACCATAGAAAGCCAAGATATGTTGCAGGAACAGAAAAGTTCCAGGGGTTGGGGCATGGGATATAAAAGAAGTTGGTGGGAAATGGGAAGAAGAAAGGTGAAACCAGCTTCAAAGGACCTTAGGGGTCCCTGTTTTAAGCAAATCAAATATATAAATATACTTCTTTTTTTTTTTTTTTTTTTTCGGTACGCGGGCCTCTCACTGTTGTGGCCTCTCCCGTTGCGGAGCACAGGCTCCGGACGCACAGGCTCAGCAGCCATAGCTCATGGGCCTAGCCGCTCCGTGGCCTGTGGGATCTTCCTGGACCAGGGCATGAACCCGTGTCCCCTGCATCGGCAGGCGGACTCTCAACCACTGCGCCACCTGGGAAGCCCCTATACTTCATATTTTTACTATGTAATAGGCACTGTTGTGAATTAATCTTCCGGTTTTTACCTAATTATTATGTATCCCAGCTTCCTTGACTCTATTTCTACATCTTAGCAACATTGTATGAAATCTCTGCAGGAAACGATTTTATTTTTAGATATAAAGATAAAATAATATAAGATTGTGAGTTTTTTTAAAGATACTTAGATAAAAGAAATACATAAAATATTACCACATATCTCTTTCCTCCTTATTCCACTAAAATATAAAGTACATGGAAAATTATATCCAAACATAACACTACGTGATCTATATTATCATTATCATCATTTTACTATTATGTACTTTAGTAAGTACTCCAGGTATCTCCTTTTGAAGAATCTCTAATGCCCTTACAAATGAGTAAACACTGTTTCCTCTACCTTTTTGTATGTGTAATTGAGATAACATAAAGTAGGGGAAACAGAGTTGAAGCTAGACAGGAAGGCTTTGGAATAATTCAGAAGAGACCACACAAACTCTACAGAATTTATCTGAGCCTCTTCTAACCTTTGGATCATATCCTTCCCAGAGGAGATAAAGAAATCCGTCCACGAGCGCACACTGAAAATACTGACTACACTCTCCAAACTGTTGTGTTAGGAATTATTTCCTGTATGCAGAATACACAGCCAGAGCATTCAAGCCAGACAGAGTGAGCAGAGGCCAGACATTTGAACTCTTAAAAGTTTTTTGGAATATTACAAATTCTAAATGACTAATATTTTCTTTTTACAGTTATTGCCTTATTGCAGAACTGTTGCCTACTCTCTTTTTATGCCTTTATATTCCATATAAAAACCTCACAGTAAAAAAAAAAAAAAAAAACTCCCAATAAACTGCTGTGTGATTTAAAATAGTCTTTTAAATAAAAGCTTTTTAGAAGGCCTTATTAGGAACTGAGTTGGGTATTTGAGGGAAGGTTTCCCCACCTGAAGCCTAAGACATCTATTTAACTGTTGTGGTCGCTAGGCCGTGCATATTGACTGATTTAGTGTCACAGATAATCCAGTGCTCGGCCAGAAGCCATTTCAGTTTAAGGGCATGTGGTTTGGCAGGCAGCATTGCTTGCAATAATGTAATAAAACAGAAAGAAATCCATACCTGGTTGTGAAAGAAAAGAATCTATGTACTTTGCCAGAGGCAGGTGAAATGAGTCTGTGTGATTTAGCGGTGGGTCATAGCAGAGTCATATAAAATAATCCACCATGACTTGTATTTCTGAAAATGACCAGCATGCTTCAGAGTTCTTAAATTCTTGCAGTACTGGAAGGGGTGTGGGGATGGTTACTAGTTTTATTTGTCTTCTAAGGCCATTGGTTTATGATGGTGCTATTACCATTTATGGTTTTTCTGGTCAAGGTTCTTTTGGTTACAATGATCAGAATGCCATGTAAACTCACTCAAATCAAATAAAATCAGAGGCCATGGAAAGAAGTAGAGGTAGTCTTCTAATAAGACGGAACTGAGACAGAGAAGCAGCTCCCAAGCTTTAGGGGTTGCCTGCTTGTTCCTCGCCGCTCTTCCCAGCAAGTTGACTTCATTCTCTTTCAGTACATTGGCTGCTTCTGCTTGCTCGTAACCCCAGATCACTGCATCTCCCACTTTCTCCTTTACTGTATACCAACCTTAATGTCACAAGTCCATTGCTGATTAACTGAATAAAGGTCAAGGTCTTCACACTAAGTGATAACATAGGTCTCTTGTCAGCGTATGAATTGGTGCTTCAAGAGTAGGGACCCTCGTCACGTGGTCTACTGCTCATTCAGCCTAGACTAGAAAGAAAAGGCAATCGTATGCGTGTCTGATATAACAATGGCTTCTAATTTTGTTAAAGCTGGATATGTCTTCTTTCATTAAAAAATGTTGAGTGCCTACCATATGCCGCTATACTAAGTACTATGCTAAATTCTGGAGATGCAGCTGTCAACAAGATGAAAAATCTCTGTTCTCTCTGATCTTCCCTGGTCATATCACCTTATAACTTCTCTTAGGCCCCTTCAAGCAAGTTTATTCAATGTGTCCTTTATTTGGGCCTTATAGTATTACCTCTGAGTCTTCTTGATATTCTGTGTCCTAATGATCCTTGGATATAATGCACAGAGCTCTTCCCTTTCCATTATTCCAGAAACCGTGTAAAGTCTACTTCCACAAAGTCTCTTCATTCACCCTCTATCAAAACCACTCCCAGTTTCCCATCAGTCCCTCACTTTACCTGTCCTGTGTCTGTCACTTTAATATGTCCTTCCTTTAATGGTTATTCCCTTTGCCTATCTTGGCTCGGCACAGCCATGAGCTAACTAGAAGATTTTTGTTGAAAGAGCTGAGGCCACACCGTCCTATATAAGCACACGTTTGGCTTAAATTGATTTTTGTAACCTAGACTTTAGGAAGGTTTTATTATTTACAAGTTTGCTTTTATAATATAGAGGCTGTGAAAAGGCACTTTGTGTCAAGCAAGAAACTGGCTAAGTAGATGTGATTCTCTTGGTGATTCACCAAGCTGGTAAAAAATCCAGGTACACTATTGTTTCTTCCTGTAGGAACTTTAGCAAACCAAGTGAATAGCCCACCAGAGAAAAGTTGTCACTTTCACTGATTCATCAACACTTTTCCCAGCAATCACAGTACCTGTGCCATCTGTGTTTAGCACTTTACAAAAAAAAAAAAAAAAAAAAAAAAAAAAAAAAAAAAACTCTTTGCGACTGCCATACAAATCAGGGGCACTAACAAGGTCACACAGAAGGGATTTCAGGACTCTGAGATGATGTTCTCCTGCATGGCAGTAAGCAATAACAGCATTCTACACAGGTTCTCCTGCATCCCAGGCTGCTCTGCCCCAGCCTAGAGCTGCTCCCGGTCCATTGGGAAATGTGTATTATGCCTGGGTTAATTTGCTGATTAATCTCTAGTCAGTGGTTTGTGCTTTCCCCAGATGGCCAATTAAAATTTACAACTGGCAGGAACAGTGTCCTGTTGGCAGGCTGCTGAGGGGCTCAAGCTAGAGGCAGTGACAGAAGGCCTGGGCCCAGGTTTTCCTCCTTTTTCCTCTCCCTTTTTCTTTATTTCTCTCTCTTGCTCTTTTTTAAAGCTGCTGGACTTATTCAGAGGAAAGTGTAAGCCGGGCTTACGCGCTAAGTGTGAGATGTGTGGTGTAGCTTACAACTCTGCTGCTATTTACTCTCCAGCACTCTCAGGGCCGCACCAGAATTCTGGGCATCAACGGTTTACCCACAGCAAATATAGCTGACAAAATCAGCCAGGGGGCACAACTGATTTAACAGCTTCTGAAATGTAATAGCCTTTTTTTTTTCCCCCTGATTTGCAGTCCCCATAGATTGATGGTCTAATATCATTCACTTCCTCACAAATATATAAAACATTTACAGTTGTTTGCGTAAATCAAAGGCAAAGTGCTATGTGTGAAGCTGATAATAAGTAATGCTGTGATATATATAAAAGATAACATACTTTTACAGCAATAACTCCCCAAATTAACTGTTACTTTTTACTTAGCATTCTTTACAGGTTACACTGTGTACACATCTGCATAAAACATACAGCAAGGAACTTAATTAAAAAATGTAATTCGATATAACTCTTTATTTTATAGTGAGATATTTACCATTTGCTTCAAATATGCATGAGTTATCTGGATTGGAAATTCTGCAGGAAATTGTTAACCAAGGACCATTGATCCTTAAATAAGCCAAATGTGATAATGATATATGGTTTTATGACAGTTTGTGATTTTCAATAACTGTTGATAGCAGTAGCCAAAAAATTTTTTTAAGTATATGTGTAGTGGGAAAAATTTTAATGTGAATATTGCATGATTGATAGTAAAAATAATTTGGGGCACTCAGCTGTAAGTCTTACTTATGTTAAATAAATAAGAAGTGAGGAGGCATTATGTAAAATTACCTTTGTATAAAATATATAGAATTTTGGATTCTGTTTTTTTTTTTGAACAGGATACATCATAGGACTTACACACTGGACATTGATGTGTCTCTGTTAGACTCTAAGATCAGACCTCGAGTTTACAGGTGGCCCTCTGTGAGTTATTTTTACTGTACTATTTACTGAAGCAAATACATAACTCTTAATTTTTTTATGAAATAAAATTTGAAAGTGATTAGACATAAAGTCCCTATGGTCAGTGACTCTGTTAAGCTTTGCCCTCAGCACCAAGAACAAAATCTGGCACATAGTAAACACTTGAGAAAGTTTTGAATATTATACTAATTTCCCCAACAAATAGGAAAAACTCAATTTACTTCCTGTAAGGCTTTCCATGTCTACCTCCATTCAAATGAAGGATCTTGGAGAATTTTTCAGAAATGGGTTTCTCATGTGTCCTAGCCTTGAATTGGTCTTGTCCAAGAAATCATTTGACCCTTTATGGGAGGCATGATGCACCCTTCATCTTTTTTTATCCCCCAGTACTAGTGTATCTGCTCAGTAAGTATGTACTGAATTGAATTCAATGTGCTTCTTGAATTGCTCCTGTACTTTATAGAAACAACTCAATTTCATTGATAAACCTTCCATATTATGAAGCCAGATCTCAACTATGCAGAATTTCAGTTCACATATGAGGTGAATGTAAGCCAAAAGAATTATAATTGGGATAGTTACAGACAAGATAAAATGGCAGAAGTAATACTTCTTGGTTTTATACTAAGTGTTTTATATAATCACATAGACTACAAATTTTCTTTGGGATAAATATTTTATCCATAGAACAAAGCACTTTTATGTAATATATGTGTTGCTCTGAGTTATTTGGAAGTGCTTGACTTGTATTCCTTCTCAGCTGATTGGGGAATTTGTGTCTAACTAGTAGCTGATGTACTGACTCACTGTAGAGATAGGACTCAGATGAGAGGCTATGTAGGGCCCCAACTTGGAAATACTAAACAGTGAATCATCATGTCTTGATGAAGGGGCTTCAAATAACTCCACACATATTTAAGCCCACACTTGATTTAAGGTACTGTGTTAGACATTATTGGACATTAGATATAGTTCAAATATCAGGAAGCTTTTAGTCTATGAACCATAATAATAGGAAATTAATGTGTATTATGATCACTACCAAATGCAGACTAAAAAGACCTCAGTAGGATACTTACTAGAAGGTGATTGATTTTTGTCTGGAAGGAATGGGAAAGGATTCTTGGGGAAGATGAGCCTTAAGGAATAAGCTAGGATTTTGACAGGGAAGGGAGAGAAGAAGGGGGCTTTCCAGGAAGAAGAAATTGCAAGAGCAAAGGCATAAAGGTGGAAAAATAGTAATTTAGTACAGGGAGTAGAAATTGATGGAAAGGATGATAAGGATGTATGGGTGTGTGGATATGGGTACAAAATGAGGCTGAAAAGGTCAATTGATAAATTTCAAGTGAAGAAATTTGAAGCAAGTTTTGGATCAATGAAGAATCTTCCAATTTCTTGGGCAAGGAAGGAATCCTAGTTGTATCTGCATTTATCAATGAATAAGAAGTGGGAGTCTGGCAGTAGGAAGGGAGTCTTTAGGGGACTATTTCAATGATGGAAGCAAGAGGTATGGGGGCCTGAACAGTGGTGGTGGTAGAAATGAAGAAGAGGATGAATGACAGAGCTATTTCTGAAGCAGAATTGATAAGAGGATGGCAATCAGGATGTTGGAGAGTGTGAAGTCAGAAATGGTCTCAAATTTCTAGGCTGGGAGCCAGAATGGGTGGCAAGGACCTTACAGACCAAGAGAAGACAATTGAAAGATTGTTTATAGAGAAAAAGAGTCCACTGAACTTCAGATTTATTGAGTGTGAAGGATTGACAGTGTATCATTTTTATTCTAATTAGGTCATTGAAAATACAGGTCTGCAATAGGAAATGAGTTAAAGACTTAGACTGATGGATTTGCTGGTCACCTGAGGAATGTGTTAGTTGAAATCATAGAAATGGAAAAGATACTGGTCAGCTGACAGACCACACCGATCTATCATGATGATTATTAAAATATTGAATTACTTTCTGCATTGGGGGTAAATATAGCTGTCTCAAGCTTCCCACTATGCTCTCTGCCCTAGCTATCCTGACTTCTTTGTAGAGACCCTGGGGACCACACTGCATAATGGCAATCAGAAAGTTCACATCTAGCCAGCATAAGGTCTCCAAGACCCTGCTACACTGCTGTGGCTCTACCTGTTCTGATTGGTTGGTGCCCTAGCCATTACTTTCCAGTGTTAAGTTACTTTATTGTCACCCTTACCCACAGAAGGACTGTATAGCAAGAAAAGAAGCAAGCTAAGGAGTGTGCTAGATGATATGACAGGTAGGAGGAAGTGCTCACAAGGGACATTAAGGTTCCTCTTCATTGTACCCACCACATGCTTTAAGTTAGTTGCTATGGTGGAGCATACGATGAAATAAATTCAAAAGACAGTGTATAATAAGGTCTTAAAAGTATGGCGGTACAGACAAATAATAAGATGGCGTATACAAAGATGCTCAATGTAAACTTTTAGTTCCATTTTCTCATGTTTAAAGGGCACATAATTTGGCAATATGCATTTCTGTTAGGCAAAGGAGTTGTGAATTAGAATGTAGGTACACAAACCTACAAAGTGTTACTCTACACAATCCTGCAGAACTGAGTTTATGCAATCTTCTGAACTGAAGGAAATTGAATTTCACTGGAATTACTTTACCTGTTACTTACTACACACATTTGTCTACACTTTCTCCTTATAGATTGAACCTACATTTTTTAAAAACTTAAAGAACTGTAATCTAGAAAAATGCAAAACAGGAAGAGTACATTGAGTCCATACCAGACCATAGCTTTTTTTTTTTTTTTTTTTTTTTTTTTTGTGGTACGCGGGCCTCTCACTGTTGTGGCCTCTCCCGTTGTGGACCACAGGCTCCGGATGCGCAGGCTTAGTGGCCATGGCTCATGGGCCCAGACGCTCCGCGGCATGTGGGATCTTCCCAGACCGGGGCACGAACCCGTGTCCCCTGCATCGGCAGGCGGACTCTCAACCACTGCGCCACCAGGGAAGCCCCAGACCATAGCTTTGACTACTGGATCATGAATATATTACCCACAGGCTTCAAATATCCTTGTGACAGTTTTTTTGTAAACCACAAATTATTGGATCTCAGGTATTTCTCTGATTTTTCTTTTTTTCAGGTAGAGTGGAAAGTAACAGATCATTCTAAGGTAAGATGGTTTGAGTTTTCCAGTTGAAAGTTCGTGTAGCAAAATCAGCGTGCTAGCTGTAATCTTATGGCTTTCTCAAGCATGAGAGAAATTTAAGTATTCATGATATTGTAATTAAACATACTGATACCATGTTTCAGTAATGACCTTAGAAGAGAGTTAAGAAAGTATGTTTTCCCTTCATCACAAGGAAAAATTTCTTATTCTAATTATTTGCTATGGAATTTATATTATATAATTTTAATAAATATTTTAATTTGATCTATCAGTTGGCCCTTCAAATGCCATTTTTTCCTTTCATGATCTACAGTCAGAGAGAACAATTTTGAAGACATGTTTCTAAGTTATTAACCAGTGAATTACATAAACCCTTAAGTAAATAATGGAAATGTAAATATTAGATCTATGCCCCAATAAGAAGTGAGTCAGAGTACTGTTAGTATCATAGGGTGCACTCAGCTCATTACCACTGCTTTCTTTTTTTTTGTCTGCTTTTTGTTGTTTTTTTTGTTTTGTTTTCATTCTTTTAATTGTACATGCCTGTTAATTGTACACTTAAGTCATGAGATTGGGGTAAGCCTATAGCCACTTTTTGCATAAATTTATGTATGAATATTTAATTGAAGGTCAAATCAGCCCTTGTCTATTTTCAGTGATCCACAACATCTTCTAGTAAGGAAGATGCAATCCTTTTCAAAACTGCCAGGTCAATAGCAACATATACCTATCCCTCAGTACTTCTGGTAGTTAATACAATTTAGGTTCCTATCTAGGACTGGCACAGACCTAATAAGGCATTTGATGCATTTGGTGAGATTTTTAGATGGAAATATTTTTACTTTATATAAATATTGTATAAATGTATGTATATATATGTTTTATATTTTTATTTACCTTAATGAGAAAATCAAGATGAAACAGTAAACCCTTGGGCCAAACGCAGTGGTAAGAAACCCCACAATTGTGCTTTATTCTCTTAGTCTAAGACATTTGAAAACATAATGTAGAAACACAGATAATGTATTTATTATTAGGGGCATCAATTATTATTCAGAAATTGAAACTGTATGAAATTTAAGGTGGAGAAATGACCACTCATCAGCAGACTCAAGCCATTTGCCTAAACTCTGAATTTTGGAAAATGACACAGAGACAGGTAAGAACCTGTTTGTTGACTGTGGTGCTGAGCTTAAGCTTTGTAAGTGGAAGGGGCAGGTTGAGATAGGATCCTTTTAAATAAAAAAAAAAAAACATTTTTATTATGATGGATTTTATTTAATACTATGCATGATTTTATTCATTTATTCATTCATTAAAAATATTTATTGAGTGTTTAATACGGGGTAGACACAGCAGTAAAGAAAATAGACACAGCCCTACTGTCATGGAGTTTACATTCCAGTGGGAGGAGACAGACAAACAAAGAAATATGTAGTAAGTATGATGGTGATTAGTGCCATGTAGAAAAATAAGGCAGGAAATACAAATACAAAAGGAAGGTGGAGAGCAGGCCTTACGGGGAGGTGGAGTATTCTAGCTGAGGTGCCAGTGTACTTACCAGTTCAAAGAAAAGGAGGAAGCCAGCATGCTTGCAGGAAAGTGAGAAAGGAGGAAAGTATAATAGAAACGTGGCTTGAGCAGTCAGAGGCAATTGTATAAGGCCTTGTAGGCCATTGTAAGGTGCATTTTTTGTTGTTTTGTTTGTGGCTTTTTCTTTTTCTTTTTTTTGATTTTTGAGTTGACACAGAAATGCCATTGGAGGTTGTGAGTACAGAAGTGACAAGGAGACAAGAGCAAAAGCAGGGTCATTGCTATTAGAAGACTGTTTACAAAATCGAAGCTAGAGGCGATGGTAGCTTGATGGTAGTGGTAAAAGGAATAAAAAGCATTAGGATGTTGATCTACTTCAAAGGTAGAGCTGGCACCGCCTACTGACCAACTGCGTGTGGTGTATAAGAGAAAGAAAGGTGCCAAAGGTGACTTTAAGGTTTGGATCCTGAGTAAACTATTTGCCTACATGGGGAGAGATTGTAGGAGAAGCCAAATTGGCGAAGTTCAAAAGGATTTGAACATATTTAAGTTTAAGATGTTTTGAGATGTTAAGGAGGTGCTTAGATGTGTGAAATTGGAATTCAGGAAAGAGAAATGTGGACTAGAGACATAGATTTGGAAGTGGTGAGCCCATAACTGCAATTAAAACTAAGAGAGTAGATGGGGTCAGCCTTGAAATGAGAATGGATCAAAACCAGGTAGGGGGCTTCCCTGGTGGCACAGCGGTTGAGAGTCTGCCTGCTGATGCAGGGGACATGGGTTCGTGCCCCGGTCTGGGATGATCCCACATGCCGCGGAGCGGCTGGGCCCGTGAGCCATGGCCGCTGAGCCTGCGCATCCGGAGCCTGTGCTCTGCAACGGGAGAGGCCACAACAGTGAGAGGCCCACGTACCACAAAAAACAAACAAACAAACAAACAAAAAACCAGGTAGGTCCAAGGACTGGTCTACGGGGGCTTCCAATGCACAGAAGCTGCGTGGGAGATGAGAAAAAATGAGCAGAAGAAATTGAGAAGTAACAACTAGTGAGATAAGAATAAAACCAAGAGAATGGGGTGTTGAGGGAGGTTAGCAAGGCACGTGTTTCCAGGATAAATGAGTAAAGAAGCATGTCACATACTGTAGATACACCAAGCAAGGACTGAAAATTAACCATTGGACTGAGCACTTATGGATGCATTTGGAATCATGGACTATAGCAGAAGGATCAGTTTTATCTGATGTCGTATCGGAGCAAAGGCAATTCCAACTGTGTTAAGCAAACTTCCCTTTCCATCCAGGACATAAGGATCAGGGTGACTGCTGTGAACCTGGGGAAAGTTTTCACCCACACAGTAAAGACAAAAAGAGAGCCCTCCACACAGGGCCATGATATAAAGACAAGCTGAAGGTTCACAGTTTTCTGTAAGCAATTTGAGATGATACTATCTGAGGGAATGAAAAGGCCCAAAGAGGAATTGTCACATATGTGGGCAGTACCATAGAAGCACGCTATGGTGTGGAGTATTTCAATCAGAAGAATGAGCTGTGCCTTAAGATCTGCCTTTTGAGCCATGCTGTAGGGGAGGTGTGTGGTGGGAAACACATCCAGGGTTCTCTGGGGTACAGAGCCCACTCTGCTAGATCTCAAAGCTATCTTCATGGGAAAACAAATTCAGCGGGTGGATAGAAATGTTTGTGAGGTCTTATATTCTATTTTCATATTGCTTACTTAAGCACAAAATAATTTACATGAAACAAAGTTTAGTGAGTAGAAGCAAAAATAATTGGTAAGAATTTTAGGTTCTTCCTCAGAGAAAGCAGTGTTATTTTTCAGAGTAGTTTCAAAAACTCATTTTGATCAACAGTGCAAAATTAGTGTTTTTATGTATCAAGTACATTACATATAACACAATACAAATTTCATAAAATTATTCCCTTGGTAAATATTTTTATAGGGATCTACTATGTTCTAGACACTTTGCTGGCACAGAGAATATATGCTCTCAGAGGGTTTATAATCAGTTTTTATTAAATTTAGTCTCATAAGTCAAAGAACATTATCTGTCTAAACCAGACTGCAGCATGACATTCACAGTGCTCTCCTGTCCCTGGGACGAACTGGAATATAGGGCTGATTCCTAGAGACTGGAGCTGCAAAAGGGTTTTCACTTTTTCTCTTCTGTCTCACATGCAAAGCAGAGGACTGCCCTGGTAGCAGAGGGAGAGAGTGTGCGGGTCTGGGGAACAGACTCGTCTAACTTGCCCACTTGACTGAACAAATGGAGGAAGTGGGAGAGTGAGCATTCGTGGCAGGAAGAAGAGTGAGGGCGCTGTAAGGACGCTGGCCTTTAAGGCACATTAGTGCCCAAGGAACAAGTGGCCCAGTTAACGTCCCGAGCTCTGAACAATCAGATTAATAATTCTTCCTCCCTGAAGAGCTTGCTAGTAAAGGGATAAGGAAAAGTGGTCAGAGCCCCCTCCCCAAAGACCTTAATTTTCTCACATATATAAAATGAAGCAGTTATTGTGAAATTTTCAGATACTTCTCAGCCTAAAATTCATGACTCCACGGCTGTGTTCATAAAGACAGGATTTTGAAAATAATGTAAAATTTAGAGAGGTTTTCTTGGATTTTGTAAGGATTGGCATATATTTGCTTCTTAAGATGTGGTATTGGTGGGGTCAGTAGGATCAGCATCGTGTGGGGACTTGTTAGAAATACAGAATCTTCAGGCCTTACCCAAGGGGAAGCAGAATCTCCTTTTAATAAGATCCACATGTCATATGTATATTAAAGGCCCAATAGAGACCAGTTTTTGAGTAGCAAGCTTTTAGAGATAAAAACCACAAGATGCCTTGAATTTCAACAATAATGGGTCACACCTAAGGCGATGATAAATGGGCGGCAGCTCTCCTTGACAACTGTTGAGGATTCTCTTTACTACAGATAGCTGTGATGTGACTAGTTAATGAAAAATCTGTCTAATGAAACTTAGGATTGTTATTTCCCATTTGGTTTAAAAAAAAAAGGAAAAATGCCTTCTCAGCACTTCTACATATATGTTGAAATTTTATTTAAACTTATAATATCATTTAGTTACATATCCTTGATTCCCTCAGTTGTGCTACTCTGAGTTTGCCACAAAGTTTGCTTGCCTGCTTCAAGTCTCTTGAAGCATCATTTTGAAAAAGACTTGGCTGAAGTTATCAGAAATCTACACAGGTGCTTAAAGATCATTAAAAACCAGTTGCCTATAAATCAAATAAATATACCTTGGCTTAGACTAAAACCCGTAAAGGAAATTTAAAAAACATAGTTGTATACGTCTATCCATGTTCTTATAGTCAAAATTGTCTTTTTCCTCGCTCAGAAGTATAATTTTATTTTATTTGGCTGAAATTAAGTAAAGCCTATATCAAATTTAAATTATATGTTTATTTTTGTACAATTTCAAGATCATTGTTAATCATAGGGGAATATGAAAATGATTAAAATACCATAGTATGTATGAGTGTTATTAAATATATAAAGTATTTTATTCTGGCGATACATTGAATTTGAGGTTCAAAAAAATACCCAGAAGGAAATGGAACATGGTAGTGCAATCCAAGGAGCACTGACATGTAACAGTTACACTGTTTTTAGTTGTAAACACATGCAACTTAACTCCATGTAATTTAACAATAAAGAACATTTTATTGTCTCAAATGACTTAAAAGCCCAGAGGTAGTCTGGCTTTAGGTAAATCTCAGAGTGGTGGCTTAAGCCATTTGATTGGGACTTGATTTCTTCCTTTCCATCCATCTCCTCCTCTCCACTGGGCACCATCCTCAGCAAGCTCCCTCCATGTCATCCAGATTGGCTGCCACTATCCTTCAGATCTAGGTGCTTTCTTGATTTATTTCAGCAAAGAAAAATAAATTATTTTGTCCCAGTATTTCCGGCAAAATTCTGAAATTCAGGCTGAATTTCACTGGTAACTGCTAAACCAGTGATGCCTTGTTCAGGAGAATGGAATACCCTTATTAACTTAGTCCTGGTTGGGTCTCCACACTGGATCTGTGGATGGAGTGAACTTAGAAACACATAAATACCTTACTGGAAATAGTTTCTTTGTTGTTGTTGTTGTTGGGGTATAGTTGTTTTACAATGTTGTATTAGTTTCTACTATACAGCAAAGTGGAGTTCCCTGTGCTATACAGCAGGTTCTCATTAATTATCTATTTTATACGTATTAGTGTATATATGTCAATCCCAATCTCCCATTTCATCCCACCACCACCCCCCTTCTCCCCTTGGTGTCCATACGTTTGTTCTCTATATCTGTGTCTCTAGGAAATAAAGTTTCTTGGTGATGCTAAAAGGAGAAATGCATGTTGGGAAAGCAACCACCAAGCTCCCCTAAGGGAGTGAGAGGAAAATAAACAGGTGAAATTTTATCTGGTGGTGGGTGCATAAAGATATCATAAGAGAAAAAGTAAAACCATCCTGGAGGCAAGATTTCAGCTGAGAGAGAGAGAGATTCTGAAATCTTTGGTGGCTCAGAAAAAAGGGAAGCACCCTGACCTATTTGGAAAAGATTTTGGGTTTTAAAAATAAATTTAATTATATAATTACTCTGTACTTATGTTTTAATCCATTGTTTTAGTCCATTCTCTATAGTGTGAGTACTATTATCTTTCTGGAACAAAGAGACAATCAGATTTTTCTCTGATTAGAATATTTTGTGATGACTCATTGCATATAAGGTAAAGTCTAAACTCTTTTAGTAAAGGAGTTCTGCCAACTCTGCCACTAATATTTCAAGCTTCAACTTCTTTCACTCTCCCCCGTACCTCATGTTCTTGCCTTTGTGAACTCTGCACCTTTCTTCTTCTCAGACCTACCACACACTTTCATAAGTCCCCCCCCAACCCCGCTTTACTCACTTACATTTTTCACCTGGAACATTGCTCTCTCTCTTTCACTCCTACTTACACTCATGTTTCTCATCCTGTCAGGCTGGAGCCTCTTTTCTCCTTCTGTGCCACCATTCACAGCATTACTTACCACGTTCACAGTATTATCATTGGTTACATCTTATTTTACTGTGAACTCACTGAAGATTGTGAAATGCTTTATTCAGCTTTGTGCGGTAAGAACTTAAGACATAAATATGTACAATGAATTAAATTTCAAGGTACTCAAATATAACTGGAAACACTACATTAAAGAAAAGATTTTTTAAACGTCAAGGATCATAATTCAAATTACTTGCCTGGTACAAATCAGTGTAGACACACATACATTTGATTAGATTTTTAGAAGGAAACATGATTGTTTTCACATTTTACTGTTACATTAAATGTTTATTCAAAAGTCTCACATATTAGGAAGCTATTTTGTTGAGGGAAATGTTATAGGAGAAATTATTTCTAAGATTAGTGCATTATTGAATTTGTTGAACATCTAGCTGCCTTACTAGTCAGACAAAATGAAAAAACAATTGAATAATATAAGCACCATTTTAGTAAGCAATTTCCAGATAGTTTGGGAAGTACTATTGATTTGGATTGAGTATAACATATAATCTCACTTTTGAATTGTCAGTTGCCTATCTTCGGTCTTTGCAAGTAATACAAGATACCAGTAGCAAGAGACATAATGAGGTCACATACCAGGGAAATAGAATTTGGACAATAACTGGGATATTTGTTCTGCCCCTTGGGCCTCACTGACCCAATGTATAAAATGAAAGCATTGAAATAAAAGCCAATAAGTTTTGTTTGAACCAACTTACTAAAACTTAAAACTTTGGGTGATTTTTTTCCCTCCAAAACTGTCATCTTACATGATTAGAGATATATTTTAATGATACTGACAGCATTAAATGTATTTCAGAACATTTCTGTAACTTTCTTTAGAGGTTAGAACATAAAATTTGAATATACTTAAAAATATTTTTTCATATATTTTTGGGTTTTGGAACCAGTGAAAAATTACTCTTATTACTCTTACTCAGATTTAATAAAGTGTTTACTATGGTTTGGAGACAAAACGAAGGTGAGAATATAATTAGACTTTTTGAAGATGCTATATTTTGGAAAATGTCTCAAAGGGCATATCATTTCAAGAGTTTGAGTATAATTTAGGCAAGCAGATAGCCTCGAAAAATTTTTGCTGCTAAGGGCAAGAAATACATGTATTATTTCTGGTTTGTAAAAAAAGAAAAGAAATTGCCTCAGTCCCTAAGATTTAGGCAGTATGAATTATGATTAAAAACAAAGGCTTTGAAGTCAGATTTGAGTTCAAATCTGAGATCTGTAAAAAAAGAAATTATAATAGTCATAGGGTTATTGTGAGGATTAAACAATGTGTATTCATTATATAGCATGATGCCTAGAACATAGTTTACCTTCAATAAATGTTTCCTATTAATTATTATTTGTATATTACTTGTAATTATCACATAAACAGATAATATAATGCTAAGTTGCTACAGTCTGTTATAGATCGTAATTTACTAATTTGTCTTTAAATGTTTATAAGTGGGTTTTTGAACCAGTATAGACTGAAAGGTAAAAAATTGAAGCTGTGCAGAACTCAATGGTATGGTTGTGCCCCGTAAAGTTATAACACTGCAACCTGATAAACTTATCCTTCATTAAAAGGGACATGCTTTGAGAATGGCAGAAAGGACTAGCAGAGTCTACCTAGTGTGAGGAAGATAAAAACTCAGTCAATAAGATAATATATTTAATAGTATATTGCTTCACAAGTCTCTAAAAACTTTCACATATTATATCACATGATCCTCATAAGAACATTGTATAGTAATCAGAATAGGTTTAAAATCTACCTTTGAACGTGTAGGAAACTGACACTCACAGAGGGTGTGACCTATTTGTCACATGGATAGAATGAGGTGGAGCTTGGGTGATGACCTAGTCTTTGTCCCTTCAGTGGGTTCTCTGTCCACAAGCATTTCTTTTACTGAGAAGAGAAACTCAAATATTTTATTTATTTTTTATGTAAGAAATTTAAAAATTATAGGTTACCAAACTCAGTAAAAAAAAATCTCTAAACTATTTTGGAACATAAATCTTCTCTAAAATTAATTCCCCAGTTTAGTGTCTTGAGTTGGTTACAGTTGAGTTGGCTACAATCCAATCTTGAAATGTTATTCTTCTGAACAGAGGCTGGGATAATCAGGCAATGAAGGTGAGCAACAGCACAATCTACTTATGGTACTTTGTGGTGCTTAGAGATAAGAGATACAACTCCCAAAGTATCATAGGCTTTGACTTCTGTAAATGCGAAGGGACCCTGCATAAGGCATTTCTAAGAGATTAACTTGATTTTCTAAGTGAGAAATGAAACCTCAGATGCAATAAAATTATGGAAGTGTTGATGTTTGTTCTTAATCAAAATCAATGATTTAATCCCCGTATAGGTTTAAGAATCAATGTTTTATTTTATTTTTAATATAAAAATCAATATTTGGGGACAACCACAACCTTGATGTGAATATTTTCATCTCCTGAAATACTGTCAAGACTATATCTTTATAATCTTTGAAAGAAGATGTGAATTCTAGGAGAATGGCAAACTGACACTAAAATCAAAAGGCATCCAGGATGCTCAAAACATGCAAATGGAAAATGGTTATAAAGTAGAACTGGACTAGATAATCACATGATACTTTGTAAGGGTTTGCAAGGGTGACACAATTTTCCAAGGTCTGTATTCATCCAGTTAAAGAAAAAGAGAATTATGCATGCTATACAGAGAGAATAGCTAAAGATAGAAGTACAAAGTGGACATAAGGCATATATTCTATTGAAAAGAATGGGTTACTGCAGTAAAACGTTACAAAAGAAAAAGAAGTTAAGATGAAAATAAATAAGAAGTGTGATAAAAGGGTTAGGCACTGAGATTATGGAATTTGGCTGTCTAAGGTTTGAATCTTGGCTCTACCTCTTATATCTTGAGCAAATTACTCAATCTCTCTGACCTTCATTTTCTTCATCTAAAAATGGGGCAGTAAGTGTACTCTCTCATGGGGTTTATGAGGAACCAAAGGATAATGCATATAAAGTGTTTTGCACGGTTCCTGGTATATAGCAAATGCTCAGTGAAAATTATCTATTATCATTTAAGCACAATCACATAGAATTGCAAAGATTTTGAACATCAGACCCAGAATAGAGTGACATTCCCTAAATAGATGGTTTACCATTACTGTTCAGAACCCACCTGGTACACTTACGCAGTGCCCTGTCTTTTAAGTTAAAAAACAAACAAACAAATCCCAAGCTAGCAACAACAAAACTATAGTTTACGGATTGAGCAGAATCACCTTTTAGAGAATCTTGATAATTTATTAAAACCTAATAATGTAATTTTAATTTAGAAGTGCTTTTCCTGTGGCACTTACAAGGGAAAATTTGATTCAGAAAGTGGAGATTCAAATTTTACTCAAAGATTGTTAATTTTAAAATGTGCTATTTAATTAAATTCAACATTTATTGAATATTAATTGAAGATCTACAAAATGCCTATAATCTATTTAACAAACATTATTAAATTCATGATGCTTTAAATTAAATCCATGCAAAACACTATACAAAAATAGTATTCACTAGAAATAGCATAGATAGAGTGTCTGTTAAATGTTAAGCATTATCCTACTCACTCTTGTTCCTCTAGAACAGATATGAAAAGTTAGAGTTTAGCTACCTCAAGAAATAAGACCAGTCCAGAAAATAAACAGCACATGTGTGTTACCATCCTCGGCCTGGCACATAGCTTGGCAACAAATACTTTGCTGAAAATCAGTAAAAAGAAAAAGTGTTCCTAATTGCACCCACAGAGCAAGCGGCCAGATGACTGCTTTTCCTTGAGTCAGCTGCTCTTACTCAGATAACGCGAGCCACAGGATTGATTTCCTGCAGTCAAATGAAAAGAAAACTCTTTAACTGTCCCCCAAGCTAGTCAGTGTGACACAGCAGCTCTTGCTCAGCTTAAAGAGGGCAGGTGAGCCTGAGCATTTTCTTTTGTTAAAAATGTGTGTGTGTGTATGTATGTATGTATGTATATGGATTATTAAAACAAAGGGAAATATAAAGTAGGTCACTCAAGATGTTTTTTTCAAAAAAAACTCTGAAGTTTATTTTTCTTTGATATTTGGCCAGCCAGTGATTTGGGTAGTCTTTCTGAGAAGAGAGATCTTCAGAAAACAATAATCAAACTGCAGTAGTTCCCTCAGTTAACTTGGAAGTTAACCTAACTATGCCCATGGCCCATTTAACTTAATGGCTCGCCTGACTTGGAATCGTAGATAGGGCTTGCAATCATCATCTTATGCCAGTGTGTGGACCAGTTATTTATCAATTGTTTGGAAATAAGTCAGCCCCAAACTCTCAGCTCCCCAAATGAAAAGACAAAATGTTGGAGAAGAGGACTGTACTCCTGAATTGCAGAACCATAAAGGGAAACCTGATTAGGTCATCTGCTGTGACACACAGAATGATAATTAAGTTGGGGACTTAACATCTTGGAAAGGGTGAGAGGTGCTTTTCAGCATTAAACAAAGCACAACTAAAGCTAAGCATGACTGCAAGATTGCTTTGTCAGTTTCATACTAAAGTCCCAATTTTCTAGGCAATATGCAGGAAAGACTACAGCCCTCTGTGTGATGTGAAAAATATTACCTACCTAGATTTGGAGGGGATGTTATAACCCAGTTTCTTTTTGTCAAAAATATAACAGAAAAGCTATACTTCCAACAATAAAAAAGGAATTACACTTTGGTGAGGGAATAGTAAAGGTTTCCAGCACTTTCACAGGCCAGCCAAATGTCTTCCTCTGCCATGTAAATGAAGTAAAAGGATATCTGCATTAAATTACAGGATTTATAGTCGGCAGAAGAAACGAAACCACGTAAAGATCATTTTTGCATTAAAATTTGGTTTTCTCTACTAGTATGTATTTAAAAAATACAGGTGCCTTTTACTAATGAAGTACATCAAAGCATATTATGTTTTGCATTTTGTGAGAACTAGGCAATTTATAAATGCTATTCACATTTAATTAGTAGTCATTTCTTCTCCGTAAGCATATTTACTCGGATCTCTTGTTCCTACGGCAACCCAGTGAGTATTACAGCTACAAGAAGAGCCTAGACTAACCTAAAAAAGGATGGAGATTAATGAGCAAGCTCAATATTAAGACTATAATGCAAAAGACCAAGCAATAACGTTGGCTAGAGGAGCATTACAAAGAAGTTTCAAATCAGAATCTCTTATTTCAAGGAGCCTATTTATAGCAGCATAGAGTTATTTATTCAAGACTGCCTATAGTATAAAGGGAGTATGAGAGATGACTCATTTAGTGCTAAGTTCTGCTTAATTGGCTATCAGGTACGGTGTTACACATATATATATACATACATGTATATAATTATAATCTGCTTAACACACTTAACAATGGACTATATAAACAGTATTACCAGCAGTTGTGCTTATGGGATGTTTCCCTTAAATACTGCACTTGTTTAAAATTATGGAGTCTTTAGAATTAGCTTTGATATAAGATGTTGTCATTAAGTGTTTAGTGAAAAATAATTCTTAAATCTAAGTGTTTATGTTATTTTAAAGATAATTCTCTGATCCTCTCTTTATTCTAGTTGCAATATTCAACTCTTATGAAAAGGTTGAAAATAAATAACAAAAGCATTGCTAAGGGTACCAGATCGAAAATAAACAGTTAACAGAAATTTTACATATTCCTCTAAATTCTGCTTAAAAGTGACAGCTCTTAATTTAAAGATTTAGGTGGGAGAGGTAGGAATAAGGAACTGAGGCCTAATTACATTTCTCTACAAAAAGTTATATAACTTTATAATGCCTATGAGAGACAAATTCAAAATAATTAAAAATTATTTAAACTTTAGAAAAAATTAGATGCAACAAAAAAAAAGAAAAAGAAAAGAAAGAAAAAACCCCAAGCTCCTGGAATCAAGCTAATTTTGCATTGTACGTTGTAGATAGGTGGGAATTCATTGCCGCACATTATTTGTTGTAACATTTCTTTGTGTCTCAATACAATATGTGTGAGAGAAACTGAATATAAAGAAAGGCAAATTAGAAGTTATATAACCCTGTTATCAAATGGTACTTCGTAAAAGCTACAGGATCTCTTCAGAGCTGGGCAGTTCGTTCTTGCTACAACACAGAGGCAATGGCATTGTTATGGAGCCTCTAAATTATCCTGCTCAGTGGCAAAA
The DNA here is from genome assembly GCF_025265405.1 of Mesoplodon densirostris. Classification (NCBI taxonomy): domain Eukaryota; kingdom Metazoa; phylum Chordata; class Mammalia; order Artiodactyla; family Ziphiidae; genus Mesoplodon; species Mesoplodon densirostris. Next base: position 76,521,783 of record NC_082668.1, read on the forward strand.
AGTAAAAATGATTCCTTCTGACCTTTCTACACTGCTTCATTAACTTTAACTCGCAAGCAACAAGTAAAAATGAGAAGCTTTCTGCATCCTCTTCTCATATAACTGATTAAAAGAAGTAGCAGCTCCGCATCTGTTCAGGAGACTCTGGGTACCGCTCATGTGCTAAATGAGGGTAAATTGAGTGTGTGGCAAGAAATGCTTGCTATACATTCACTAATATTTATTTCCATTCGACCAGGGCATTTCAAATTTCAAATTTGTTTCTTCTTAGACCTACAGAGATCATTGCAGATGTAAAGCAGTTTGCATGGCTTCTCCTGAATTATTAGTCAATAGCAAAATGATTTTTTGTGGCTCTATAAATAAAAAAAGGAAGCAATATTTTATAAGGATTACTCTGTGCAAATATTAATGGTCCACCATTTTCTGTTGTCTCAACTTCAGTCCTATAATATAATATCAAATCCCTTTTAAAAATTTCATAATAGCTTCTACCTGTAATTTTCCTTTGTGAAAATGCACTTTTACCAGCAACTATTGTCTATGCAGTGAATTAATTATACTCAACAATTAAATCACAAGGCATTTCTCTCCCAGATAATCTATGAATTTGAGTTCAGCATTTCTATAGGTACTTCTGTGCCTCTGTAGGGAGAGTATTTTAATACCAAAGAACACAGCAACTTAAATGCCATTCCTTGGGTTTTATGAAAAAGCAATATGGGAGAGTAAATAGGGCAAATATCAACAACAAAGAACCCCTACTTTGAGTCAAACAATAAATGCAAATAGAAGAGCTAAACCAGGGAAGAGAGGTAAGAGGTGAACACTGCTCTGAGTATTCCTCCCTGACAATTCTGTTTGAGGCAAGAATATTCTGCTATCTTAAAAAAAAAAAAATCATAATAGACCATCAGTGAATCCTCTTCGCTTAGTTTCCGAGGTAGAATTAAAACGCAGACCCAGAGGCACCAAGACATGAAAACTCATCCCTCTCGCCGCAGATACTCAGCATAGAAGAGCAGCAAACTTCCTAAATAACCACAATTAAATTTCACACACTCTCTTCTCCTTTCCTGGTTTTCAAACGTGGGGTTATTTATCAGAGAAGAAAAATTGGACGCTGCGTCTTTTGAAGACAGCCAGGCACTCCTAACCTAATTAGCGTTAACCACCTCTGAAAATAAATGCCCTGAATCCTGCAGCTCAAATGTCCCTCCCCCACCCCCGCGCTCCTCCAAACACACCAGCACCTGGGCAGGGTTGAGCACCCCGGTAGATAATAACCTTCCCGCCTGACCCCCAGCAAATAGCATTAAAGAGGCATTTGCCACCATTTTCCCAGGAAATCAGATAAGACGACAGCAGGGAGGGTGATGCAAGTGATTTTCTTGAGTTGCTTTGTCTGTATTTAAACTTCATGCCCAGGACACCACAAAACACGGCCCGGGAAGCTACGCGAGCCGGGAATCCTCCGAGCTCAAACAGAAGGCTCAGAAAAGAATGGAGATTTGCAGATCTGATAATGAGCCAGTTAATGACATAAATGATACCTCAAGAACCTCACTAAACCATCCAGGTCCTACAATTTAATCTGTAATAAATACTCCTGCATCATTGCAAGATGGCTGCTCATAATGGCAAATGAAATATGCTAGTATGATAGGTACAATAAATCTGGATTTTCCTATGGTTCCCTCAGGCTAGAACAATATGTAACCACAGTGCGCACTGTCAGGGTGAGCAGATCTCAAAGCCATCATAAAATCTAAATGGGGACTAATTAGGAGGCCCTTCCCTTCCAGAGTTACTATTTCTATTGACATTTTCCATGCATGAGCCCCTCCATAACATCATAAGTCACCAAGATAAGAACTCCCTAGATTATAGGGAAAAAGCTTTAATGGAGAAGTTGAACTCAAAGGCGATGCATAAATTTTCCTTTTGATACTATGGGAAGTCCGTGTTCAGTACTTTCTTTACAAACTTTGAAGCCATGAGCAGGGTACTTTTTAATCCCTCTGCCCACTTCCCTATGGCCTGGACAGTCCCAGTCTCTCTGCACCAGGAGCGTGAGAGTCAGGTGGTGCCCAGGGAGGATATTAAAAGAGAGTGGGGCTGCTTGTAAAACTGATGGCTCTGGGTCGGGAGAGTGCCAGGAGGAGTACTTGGCAAGTTGACTTCTGGTTCCAGGCCTTTTGGTTTGAAGGTTGGGATTTTCCTAAAGGTCACTGAAGATTAGGCTTTTCCCGAGGCTCTTCCAATCAGAAGTGGAGCACATTTCTTCAAACAGGCCCTTTCAATGCAGGGAAGTGAAGCCATTCCTTTGATAAGCCAGGATGCCACAGGTCCTTGGGAAGAGGTGAGGTGGGTCACTGGGGTGGGAGGTCACCTTTGTGCTTGGCGGGGCTTGGGAATGAGATTTCTAGGCACTGTGGAGTGGAAAAGCGGTGGAGAGAAACCAGGGCGATAGTGTCAGGTGGACCCCCTCTGTAGTTGTCTACCACAGGTATGACAGTTTCTTAACTTTTCTGAGAAGAAAATCCTCAGTTAAAACAGGGAAAGCAATAACTAATCTCATAGGGATGTTGTAAGGGTTGAGATATGTGTGTGGATAATTTAAAAAATAGCTGTGAATATTATTACTTATGAAATGCATTATTTCATTTCAAAGGAATAAAATTAGGAAAATACCATGCAAAGGGGATGCACAATCCAGTATTCCTTTTTCTCAATCTTTGTTGTATGCAAGAGGAAAAGCCCAATGATGCTGGGGGTGAGTTGTCACATGCTCTTATGAAATGTAAATTCTGTATCAGAGTCCTGGTCCTGGTCCTAGTTTAATTACTTGCAAATATTGTCTGACTTTTGTATTTGTTAAAGTATTTTTCGTTACTGAGTGATGAATGAAAAGCAGAGGCACCACTGCTGAACTGTCCCTCAGCAAGGCGGGCCCTACAGGGTTCTATTAGCCATTTCTTAACAGCCAAAATTTGGGACTCTGACCTCAAACATTTTCTAATTCAGGGTGGCAGGAACAACCAAGGCCACTTCTCTCTGTGCATAAAAAGTGAGTAACATACAAATCATCATGGGATGTAAAATTGGCTATATTACCTAATTGATTGGGATAAATACATTCCTGTTCTCTATCATTCTCTATTCTATGCGACAGATCACACCATCTCTGATAGACATTTGGTGAATGGTTTTAGCTGCAGATGCTTCTAGTCTGAGTTTACGATTAAACTGATAGTAACAGTTTTGTGTGTACATTTATTTTAAATTTATGCATAAACTTCTACTTTGTATTGTTACCTTCCAGTGGGGCTGAGTTTGTATGAAAAATTATTTTCATCATTTGTTATTGCCAATTGGGCTTACATAAACTTTGCTGAACTCATTTTATTTGTTGGTCTTGGTTACCAAAATGCAGTTAGTATCACTTAGGGTGTCCTCATAATGTTTTGTAGAAAGTGTGTGTAATTACCTGTAAACATTATAAGGACAACAATAGAATGAAAATAAAACATTTCAAAGCCTATAGTATTCAAATTTTGTGGGTTTTATGAAGTTAAAACTATAAATTAAATTTAAAAGAGTTAAGAAATAGGTTTTATTAGAGCCTAACAATAGCTTTCTGAATAAGACTGTTTATCATAATTTTAGTAAAACATTCATCTTTTTGTTTCTTCTCACCTCAGTGATACTCAGATAATCCTGATAAAAGCAGCCTGTACACTGAATTCTATGCTGAAGCCACCACTAAAAAAAAAAAAAAAAAAGAAAAAGTTAATTAAAAAAAGGGAAAGGTAATCACATTATTGGATTTGTCATACCACTACAGTCTTAGTTTACATAGGAATAGAAAAAAACACTGTTTAACACTAATAATTTTCAAACTTCAGGTATGTTTCCTGGGCCCCGGTCAAGTTGTTAGGGTTCAAAGCCAGCTGTGGTGTCAGGAATGTTCTCTTTAAAAGTGAGATTTGTCGAGGAAGAGGGAGGCTGAAGGTTTTTGTGAACTGATATGTCCTATTGACTCCCATTCTCTCACATCCCTGTCTTCGTGGGGCTTCCGAAATACTGCTTAGCTTAGTTCTCATTGACTCAGAATTTATCTTAAGGTTTAGGTGTTTAGCATAACAGTTTATTCACTCAATATTTATTTTATGCCTATTCTGTATCAACACTATACAGCATTGTACAAAACAGGAAAAAAAACCTGTCTTCATGGAGCTTATGTTCTCCTTCAGGAAGAAAGACAATAAATATACAGGTAAATTCATCATAAGTTGGATGGTGAAAAATGCTAGGAATGCAGATGAACAGTGTCAGAGGGATAGGAACTGGGGGTTGCAGAGGAGAGCACTGACATATTACATGGGACAGTTGGGCAGTGCCTCACTGAAAAATGACCTTGGAGCAAAGACCTGAAAAAGATGAGGGAGCCAGTCGGGTGGATACCTGGAAGCAGAGCATTCCAAATAGAGGAAACAGCAAGTGCACATGTCCTGAGGTGGGGACAGGCATGGTGTCTTTAATGAAAAGCCAGAAGGTTAGTATGGCTGGAGAGAAGGGAACAAAGAAGACAGCAGTGGGAGATAAGGTCAAAAAGGTGGCAGCTGGCCAGCTGGTGTAGGGCCTGGTAAGCCTTTGTAAGGATGCTGACTTTTATTTTGAGTGAGATGGGAAGCCTCTGAGCAGAAGAGTGACAGGATCTGATTTATGCTTTTAGACTATCACTCTGGCCTTTATATCAAAATTCATCTGGGGTTGAAGGAAAGGGGCAGTGGTCAGGCAGTGTGGAAGCAGGGAGACCGGTAAGGAAGTTGCTGTAGTAATCTAGGGGAGAGAGGTGGGGGGCTGGGACCAGGCTGGTACAGCTTGAGGAAACGGTCAGAATTTGGATATGTTTTGAAGGCACAATATATAGAGTTTGCCAAAGGATTGGATGTGCATGTGAGTGAAAGGCAGGAATGAGAAAAGGAAAGATTAACTACCCTTTAAAATGTCTATTTTATAACAAATAGTGATCGTATTCTTATACAATATAGGAGACAAAATGATTACTTTGTTATGGTATTGTGCATTGTCCTTCAAATTGTACACAATCATTCATTCAACAAGCTCAACAGATGCTGAATGAATACCTGCTACATACCAGGTGCAGTGCAGGGGATGTAACCCTGAGTGAGACAGGCAAGCTCCCTTATCTCTCTGAGCTCGTATTTTAGTGGAAGAGGAGGAGAGGACAATAAAAAAGTTAAAACAATAAAGGAAATTGTAGTATTTCTTTTGAAATAACTAGCAATATTGCCATGTTTAATAGAAACATCCACAATCATGATTAATCTTTTAGGTTCACTTTTTCGATAATAATCTGTAAAAAGGATACTGCTTCCAAAATCTTTACCCACACATGAACATTTTTTTTACTGAATATGTGACATTGGACATAATAATAAAGTCAGGATTCCAGACATACAGAAAAATGGAAGAATATCAGAGTCACAAAGTAATATGAAATAGCAATTGTATATGCAAAGAAAATACCCTGAATCTAAGAAAAGATAGAAAACAAAAACCATACCTGCACTGTACTAGTACAAAAAGACCCATTAAATTTTGTTTTAGTCTTCATTTTTTAACTTTTTTTTTAACTTTTTTTTTTTATTGAGGTATAGTTAATTTACAATGCTATGTAGTCTTCATTTTAAGCTAAGGAAAAATAATATACTGCTAATTATAAAGATGGTAACTTTCAGTGAAAGCTGTTTTTTTATTAAAGTATGTTTTGCCAAATTGGTAAATCGAATGATGAAATTGGTATTGGAGGTTTGGATGATTTGCTTAGCCTAAATTAATTAGATAGTTACTTCGAAACTTCTTTGATCTTATTTATTCTCATAATTTTAACTACCATTCATGAGAACATCCAGATCTCTGTATCTAGCCCTGAGAATCCTCTGAGCTTCTGGCTCGTACACCTAAATGTTGCCTGAACACATTCACTGGGAACTTCAAAGTCGACGTGTTGGCACATTGCCACTTCTCTATTTTTCCAAACCAGTATGGCTGGTTTTTACCTTTGAATTTCCTCTCATTCAGTAGTCTTTAAACCATCCAAACAATCAAGAAACTAGAAACGTGCGAGCCATACTCATCACCTCTCCCTTCCTCACCCTTCGTACACAAACAATAATAAACCCTTTCTAATACTTTTATTCAGCATAGAATGGATTATGCTGTAGTAATGAATGACCCCAAAACCTCAGTGGCTTCACATTACAAAAGTTTATTTCTCATTCTCCAAAAGTCTTCTGCGTAAGCCCTTCTTGTGAAAATTCAGCTTTCCACTCATTTTTCCTCTTATGAGAGCTCCACCCATATGTGTGCTTCCACAAACACCATGGCAGACGACTAAACAGTGGCAGACCACACAGAGGCTTTTCCACTTTTTGGCCCAGAAGTGATATATGTCTTTTCTATCCATAGCCTATGGACCAGAACTAATTACATGGCACAACACCGCAGAAAGGAACCCGAGAGCTACAGATTCACATGTGCCCTAAAGGGCAGGTGAGCATATCTACCCAACCTTCTAAACATGTCTAAACCTTCGAAAAATATTATATTTTTTGGCCTGCTTACAACACCTCCCATTATCTACAGGATGCAATTTATTGTCCACAGTTCTTTGCATCATGCTGTTTTTCACCCCTCCACTGCCACCCAGTGACGTGGCTCACACAGTTGGGAATTGTTCTGGCATGCTCTTCCCCTTTCTGCACCTAACTGGCTTGCAACAATCCTCAAGATAGAGTTTGGGCCTCATCTTCTCTAGAAGGCATCGTCAAAGCTCAGATTGGACCATGCATCGTCCTTGGTATCCCAAAACTCTTGGCACTTATCACATCATTACATCAAATTATTTTTTCATGTACAAAAAATTGTATTTTTGATGTACAGCTGTCAAACTTCAAACCCTGGATGATAAATTCCTCAAAGGCAGATACATGTGCTGTTCACCTTTGTCTCCCCAGCACTCAGTGCAGTGCTTTGCACGCAGTTGACTTTATAAATGTTTGTAGAGTTAAACTGTTATTTGGATCTTACTACCTTATTTGGAATCTGAATATTGTATCTAATATTTGGTGATGCTAAAAACAACAGGCACAATAGCATTTGTATGGTTTAGGTTAGAGGAGAGTTGACTTTCCCACTAATTTATGCATAATAGATCACTGTTAGCTAATTTGATTCTTCTTTGTAGTTAATCGAAATCTAGTCTTGGAAGAGGTGCAGCATAAGAATATGAGTTCAGCTCTGTCTTTAACCTTCCCTTTGAAAGTATATGGGCTGCATAGTGTCTTTTCATTGTAGCGTGCTTTAAAAAAGAATTTCTGAGCTCTTCGCTACAGGCAAATCGCTGGTTCAAAAAGTACTTTATGAACTACAGTTGACCCTTGAACAACACGGGTTTGAACGGCACAGGTCCACTTATATGCAGATTATTTTTAATAAATAGATGCACTACTAAACGATCCATGGTTGGTTGAATCTGTCGATGCAGAACCACAGATACAGAGGGCCAACTATAGGACTTAAGCATCTGCAGATTTTGGTACACACGGGGGCTCATAGAAAGAATTCCCTGTGGATTTTGAGAGACGACTGTACTGAATCATACATTTAGTCTAGATGTAGAAATCTAGAAACAATATGAAAAAAACGCAAGTGAACCCACAGTAAAACCTACCTAAGAATATGCCAAAGATACATGCTCACGCAAAATAAGTTATTAAAATAAAAAATCAACAAAAAAGACTCCTGGGCCTCTTAGGTTAAAGTCATCTTCTTCGTGTTAATAGAATATTGGTACATATGATTGATCCAAGTATTGTAAAACAAATATATATTTGTTAAGCAATTACATGTATGATAGAGATATTCAAATACATTAATAATTTGTAAAACAAATATAGATGGATAAATTTATATTGAGGGGCCCCACTTTTCTTAATGCTATAATGAGGTGGTTGGAATAGATGATATACATGAGTTAATAGTATCTTAGGAATTTATGAATAAGGGTACATAGGCATGGGGGTATAATATATGAAATTGGCCAAGTTGAAGATTTGGAAAAATCAGTAAAAACTTTTCATAGAACTGAAAAATATATATTCTTAAAGGAGTGGAAGAACTAGATTCAAAATAATAATAGTGATAACTAATTTTTGTGGACATGAAATAAGACTACATACTACTCATCCGTCTAAGCACTTTAGATGCATTATGTTATTGAACCTGTACAACAACACTGTCAAGTGAATATGTGGTATCTCCATTTTAGAGATGAGGAAACTGAGTCTCAGAGAAGTTAAGTAATGTATCCAGGGTCACAAAGTCAGCAAGTGGAAGTGCCTAATTTGAAAGTAGGCAGTCTGCCACCAGAGCCCATGCTAGTAACCAACATGCTATTCTGTCTCCTGTTGAGTGTTAGGCTTCTTTTCCTTCTGATTGCTAAAAAATGCTTACTGATTTTTCTCTCAAGTCATTTCATACTGCTGAATTACAAGTGTTTAAGAATTTATTTCAATTTCATGATGAAATATTTATTTGATGTATTTATTTTTTTAAAAAAAGGATTGGCCACATCAAAAGTGAGTAGAAATTAGCATTCAACCCTAAATTACCTTTGCTGTAGGGTCTTTTTTTCCGGGTGTGAAGTTTCTGTTCCCCATTTGGGTAAAATTTATGTTATTTCAATTTGCAGGATTTTTTTTTCCTTAGATGACCTGCAGTATCTTATCCTAATGACAGCCATCAGGCCCTCTGAATATGGCCTTCTTATGATTAACCTCTGGGATGCCTAGGGTCATCCTGATAGAAGGTTTAATGCTTTAAAATGCAAATCTGGTCATCTGGGATGTCCAAGTGGATAATCATCACTTCCCAAAATTAATGATTCACACTTTTTTTTAATAGAAAGTACTACTTTTTTCCTCTCTTCAGATTTGTGGTTGGGATTGATTGTCTTTTGATTATATGTATAAGAACAAACTTTCAAAATCTGCCACTTATAAGAATCAGCCAGAGTGATCACTGAGAAGAAAAATGAGGGTTGGTGTATTAGCCAAGAAAAGTTAGGTTATGTTCTGTAAAAAACAACCTCAATTTTTTAGTGGCTTAACACAACAATGGTTTATTTCTCAATCACACCATATGTCTAACAGACCTTCGTGTGTATAACACACACACAATGTATGGGGGACAGTGGTGGGGGGGTGTTTCCGCTCAGTGACCGAGACAGATACACTCTTCATCTCAATATATGCTTCAACAAAGGCCATGTAAAAGAAAAGTACATGGTGAATGGTGCACTGATCTTAAAGCCTCTGCCTGTAAATGATACCCATTGCTTCCTCATTCAATTCATTTGTAACATGGATAAGTAAGCAAGTAACAGATAAGCCTAAATTGCAAAGAAGCAGTTTAAAGAAAGTACAGTAGCACTGTGGTACGGGAAAGAAGGAAGCTGAAAATACTCGGTGAGCAGTTGTCATGACTACTACAGTATAGAAGCCAGTTTGGAAATATAGGAAGGATCTAACAAACTTTAAAAAATTTCTAACTGATATAGTTTAAAATGAAGAAAGAGACTTATGCATGACACAAAACTTCCCTTCAAGACGAGACAGAGGATTCTTACAGGAACCAACCAATTTCCCCTAATTTCAAGGGACTAGAGCTGGAGTTGTGGGAATGTCATAAAAGAGACGAAGGCTGCACGAGTTTAGTTGGCAAATGAATTCCAATCCAAGAATATACAGGCAGGACTAAAAGAGAAAGTATGTATGGGCTTATCTCTCTCCCATTCCTCTTCTGGCTTCTTAATTGCATTGCAGTTTTTCTCCAAAGTAGAGAAAATTCCCCTAATTTGGAGTGGCAAGTGAGAAGCATGGATAGATGGCCACTATTCTACTTGGCCCCATTTTTACAACTGTGGGTCAATAGTAGCAAATAAAGGCACACAGAGGTAAATCATTGCACTTTCATCAAATAGAAAAACACGTTGGGTTTTCTGTAATCTGTTTTCTCAACAACATGGCTCATCCCAAAGAGAGGAATTATATCCAGAACTGGAAGGAAAACCACCTATTCAGGACAAAATACTTTTCAAATTTAGCAAATTGTAAATAAAAGCAGAAAAGAAGTCAGAATAACTTGAAAATTAGATACAGACACTTCTTCATCTAATCATATAATTGGTAACAGACTAACCTTCCCAGTGTAAACAACTATAAAACTTGGCAAATATATATGAAATAACCATTTTTAGATGTTGGAAACAAAATGCGGGACTGTAATTCATGAGGAAAGGGAAATAAGCAAGATGAATACCATGACTGCTTACATTTTCTGCCTGGGGGCATTTTCTAGCTTTCAATACAGGGAAGAAGAACTCAATTAGAACATGGCAGTCTCACTGAATTGAGTGGAAAGAGATCATTGTTCAGGGCTACTGAAACAGCTAGAACTGTGGGACAGAATACCAGAGAGACAAAAGCTGTGCAGAAAAGGAATCCCAAAAAACTCATACAGCAGTTTATTGAGTCTTTGGTATAATACTATGATGATCATACACAGGGCCAGACCCCGTAAGATTGGTCAAAGAACAACTGCCAGGCAAAGAACAATTGCCAGGAAGAAAACTAACAAAACTGAGCTGAGCAATGTTTAAGTTCCATAGCCAGAGAGCAGAGACATTATTGAACACCTGAGGCATTCAGTAGAGACCCCAGAATGGCTACTCCTTAGTAACAGGGCTATGCCAGATCTAGAGAAAAGGCTATTCTAGACCTACCCTAACAAATCTTACAAACATTCATTGAAAGAATAAAGCTGATCTAGAAGTAAATTAACTGCTCAACTGTGTACTGTTCATAATATTCATCACTCAATAAAATAATACTAGACATGGGAAGAAGTAGGAAAATGTGACCCATAACCCATAAAAACACACTAGAAAAATAGAGATGATGAAGATAGCAGTCAAATATTTAAAAGAGCTAGTATTAATGTGGTCCAAGTTTCAAAGAAAACATACAAATATAATGAGGATATAAATAGGGAAGTCTCAACAACAAAATGGAAACTGTTGAAACAAAACAATGAAATTCTAGAAATGAATAATGCAAAGTTAAACATGAAAATTTCTATTGCTATGTATTCAGTTTGAGCCTGTCTTTATTCTAGAATTTCCATTTGTTTGTTTTTAAAATATCTTGCTTTTCTATCCTGATTTATCTTAATCTTTTTCTTTAAATCTTTTTGCACCTTTCAAATTTTTTTTTGCTAATTTCATTAGATTTCTAATTTTTGTTTTCTATTTTCTGATTTTTTTTCTTCCTCTTTATAGATCACATTTTTCTGCTTCCTCTTTTTAGAAATTTCTGGTTGTCAGTGTTAAAGTGTTGAGTGTCTGGACTTTGTTGTTTCTCTTTAAATAATGTTGAAGTATTTTTGGCAGGCAGTTAAGTCTTGCAGAAAACAAAACAAAAACTAGATATTTTTAAGTTAATTCAGCTTACTATGATTTGCTAGGTCACCAACTGGCCTGGTAGAGTTTTACCCGAGGCATGTACAGCTTAGTGTTTAGCAATAGAAGCAATGGAACTCTGAAGTATATTTGGAACCGTTTCTATGAATAACTACCTTATGTCTGATACTTGCTCTGTGTAAAGGTCAATGGCCAAAAATTAGTTGTATTTTCATATAATTACAATTGAAAAGGATATTTTAAAAATACCATTTACAGTAGCATCAAAAGCTGCATGGTATACTTAGGGATAAATTTAACAAATATGTGTAAGACCCATACACTGAAAATAAAACATTGCTAAGAGAAATTAAAGTTTTTAAATAAATACAGATACATATTATGATTGTGGATTGTAATAATTTTAGAAATATTTTTTTAAATTGATCTATAAGTTCAGTGCAATACCAGTCAAAATTTAGGAAGATTTTTGGTAGAAATTGACATGCTGATTTTAAAAATCTATATAGACTTTCAAAGAATCTGGAATAGTCAAACAGTGTTGGAAAAGAAGAACTAAGTTTGAGCATTTAAACTGCCTAATTTCAAGACTTACTGTAATCAAGCAGTAGTTATCAAGATAAAGAATGAAAGAAGGGCCTCCCTGGTGGCGCAGTGGTTAAGAGTCCGCCTGCCGATGCAGGGGATACGGGTTCGTGCCCCGGTCTGGGAGGATCCCATATGCCGCGGAGCGGCTGGGCCCGTGAGCCATGGCCGCTGGGCCTGCGCATCCGGAGCCTGTGCTCCGCAACGGGAGAGGCCACAACAGTGAGAGGCCCACATACCGCAAAAAGAAAAAAAAAAAAAAAAAGAATGAAAGAAAATCAATTGTAAGAATAGAGGGTCCTGAAAAGTACCCTGCTCTTCTGTGGTCAATTAATTTTGACCAAGGAATCTGAACAATTTAATGGAGAAAGGCTTGAAAAACTGATCATCTATGTGGAACAAAATGAACCTCCACTCATGTCTCATACCTTGTAGAAAAATTAATTCAAAATAAATCATAGACCTAAGCATAAAATGTAAAATATACTGCTCTGGTAGAAGACATAGGAGAAAATCTTCATGACCATGTGGCAAACAGACTACTAAGAATTAGATATAGAAATCCTGAAAAATAGATAAAGTAGATAAAATGAATGTAAACAAAGTTAAAAGTGCCCATTAAAAGACACTATTGAGGAAATGAATAACAGACATCAAACTGGAGGAAAATATTCACAATACTTGTGTCTGAAAAAGGACTTATATCCAAAACATATAGAAGTCCTACAACATAATACTGAGATAGCAGAGAACCCAGTAAAATAATGGACCAAAAACTTGAACTGGAAATTTACAAAAGAAGACATAAGAATGGCCACAGAAACATTTAAAAGTGTTCAACATTATTAGTCAGGGAAATGAAAATAAATACCATAAAATGTTACCAGTACAGACTCAGTAGGATGAAAAAAAGTTTTTTAAATATTGGCGCAATGGGAAAAAGGCAGTCTTTCCACAAATAGTGCCAGGTAAACTGGATATTTACATGAAAAGGGTGAAGTTGGGCCTTTACCTTACACCATATATAAATATTCACTGAAAATGGATCAAAGACCCCATGTAAGAGCTAAAACTAAAATACTTAGAAGAAAACTAGGGGAAAATCTTTATGACATTGTATTTGGCAATGATTTCTTAGCTATAACACCAAAAGCACAGGCAATGGAAGAAAAAAAAACAGATAACTTGGACTTCATCAAAATTAAAAACTCTTGGGCTTCCCTGGTGGTGCAGTGGTTGAGAATCTGCCTGCCAATGCAAGGGACACGGGTTCGAGCCCGGTCTGGGAAGATCCCACATGCCACGGAACAACTAGGCCCATGAGCCACAACTACTGAGCCTGTGTGTCTGGAGCCTGTGCTCCGCAATAAGAGAGGCCACGATAGTGAGAGGCCCGCGCACTGCGATGAAGAGTGGCCCCCACTTGCCGCAACTAGAGAAACCCCTTGCACAGAAACGAAGACCCAACACAGCCTAAATTAATTAATTAATTAATTAAATAAAATAAAAATAAAGGAATTCCTTAAAATATATAATTCTTAAAAAAAATTTTTAAACTTTTGTGTATCAAAGAACACTATAAACTAAGTCAAAAAAACAGCCCGCAGAATGGAATTAAATATTTGCCAATCATATATCTGATAAGGGATTAATATCCAGAATATATAAAGAACTCTTATCACTCAACAACATTAAAACAAAGAACCCAATTCAAAAATGGGCAAAGACTTGAATAAACATTTATCTGAAGAAGATATATAAATAGCCAATAAGCACATGAAAAGATATGAATCTTTACCCACTGTTTCTGGTCTAATTTTAAAAATCTTAATACACAGATGCCAAGATAAATATGATCTAAGCAAAAATTCTGTGAAAGAAACAAAGGAGAAAAAATTATGAATAAAAAACCAGGAAAAATCAGAAAGCAAAAATAAGATATCAGAAATAAATTCAAACATACTAGCTTACACAACAATTTTAAATTGGTTTATTTTTTAGCTAAGAGATTATTATCAGATTGGATTTAATTGTCTATAATAAAATTATATATAAAAAACATATATGTTAGTATAAATTACAAACTGGAAGAAGGAATATAGAGTTCATAGAAATAGCTAGAAAAGGATACAACACAAAAATACTAACAAATAACATAAGCTACTAATGCTGTATTTGTATCAGACAAATTAAAATTTAAAGCAGAAAATATTACCAGAGATAAATAACATCACTCTGTAATGATAAACACTTTAACTCATTGGAAATAAATTACTTATATGCATTTAATAATAGTCTCAAACTATATCCAGCAAATAAATGATAAACTCTATAAGAAAAAGTGACATAATTCAAGGTTTTGATTCTTCTCTGAGTTATTGATAGATTTAGCATGCAGCAATCAGTAAGGATGGAGAAAATTTGAACAACATAGTAAACAACCTCAATCTATATAGGACACTAAGTCTCAGTAATTGGAGCACACACATGCTTTTCAAGCTCACACTGTACAGTAGTGGTGACTGACCATCTACTCTGCCATAAAGCAAGTCTCAGTAAATTAAAAAACACTATCATCTTGCAAGGTTCATGACCACAGGGCAAGTAAGTTATAAATAATGACAAAACTAATATATAAAAACTAAATATTTGAAAATTTTAACACCCACTACTAAATAATTTATGGGTCAAAAAGGAAACCATAAAGGGAATTAGAAAATACTTAGAACTGAATGATGAAAGGCAACCTTTGTATTATCATTTCTCTTGTGCAGTTAATGAGGATTAAGGGGCCATATATTGATTTAAATGCTTATATAAGGACAAAAAAAAAGGTTGAAAATCAAGGAGTTTAACTGTCTAACTTTAGTAATTAGTTAAAGGAAACTTTAAAAAAAAGGAAGTAAAAGAAGGAAATAATAGCAATAATTGGATACACTGGAACAGATAAAATAGAGAGGTTCAATACAGTCAAAACTAAATTTTTGGAAAAAATTATAAAATTGATAAACACTGATCAAGATTAAAGAAAGAAGTCACATCAAAAACATTAAGGAAAAATGTTGACAAAGTCACAGATGTGGCAGACATTAAAATATAATGAGAATATTATGATCAATTTTATGCAAATTTTAAAATTTAGATGAAATGGGCAAGTTCCCAAAAAGTATAAACAAAACTCATACAATATACAATAAGAGTTCTACAACTGTAAATAATTAAAATCAATAGTCAGTCATCTGTCCCCAAAAGAATAAGAAAAATCCCAGACAGTTTATAACTGAGGTTCTGCGCATACTCAGGAAACAGGTTTCTGTCTAACAAACATCTTCCAGAGAATAGAGAAAGTGGGAGAACCATTGTGAATACTAGCCTTTTATGAGGCTAGTATAACATTGACACAAAAACCAGACAAGAAAAATAGAAGAAAAATTGTTGACCAATATAATTTATGAACATAGATTAAATTATGTTAGCAAAATATTAGTAAAACAAATTCAGCAATCCATGAAAAATATAATACATTATGGCCAAATGGGTTTTCTCAGGAATGCTTGACTTGTTTAATGTTAGAAAAACTATGAATGTAATTAACCAGATTATATAAATAAATAAAAGAGAAAGATTATTATCTCAGATGCAGAAACAGTATTTAATAAAATTCAATACTGATTTTTTTTTTTTTTTTTCTTTTTGCTGTATGCGGGCCTCTCACTGTTGTGGCCTCTCCCGTTGCGGAGCACAGGCTCCGGACGCGCAGGCCCAGTGGCCATGGCTCATGGGCCCAGCCGCTCCGCAGCATATGGGATCCTCCCAGACCGGGGCACGAACCCGTATCCCCTGCATCGGCAGGCGGACTCTCAACCACTGCGCCACCAGGGAGGCCCCTGATTCTTTTTTTTTCCACTTTTAAAACAAAACTTTTATTGGAGTATAGTTGTTTTACAATGTTGTGTTAGTTTCTACTGTGCAGCAAAGTGAAATAGGTACACATGTATCCACTATTTTTTTTAGATTTTCTTCCCATTTAGGTCACCACAGAGCTTGTTCGCTTTTTGTTTTTGTCCTGAACACCCAATATGTGGTGGTCTAATCCATAAAAATCTTTAAAAAAAAGATTGCTAAAAATTCACTACATAATTCAGAGACCTTTTATAACTCTTATTTTTACCAGTAGTTAATTTTTTTATATTCCACTAATTATTTAATTTGTACTAAATATTGTTGAGTTTTATTCAAGGTTGAATGGCATCCTAAAAGTCTTGTCAAGTCAGTTAGATTTAAAAATATCCCACTTGTGCTTTCATACCCAGAAAGACACACCTAGGTATGTATCTGCATTTCTACTTAAAAGACAGCAATCTGATATCCTTCATATATGGATCTGGTAAAATGTTTTTTTGTTGTTGAATTTTTGAATTTTCTTTTATTTATTTTTTTATACATCAGGTTCTTAATAGTTATCCATTTTATACATATTAGTATATATATGTCAATCCCAATCTCCCAATTCATCCCACCACCACCACCACCCCGCCACTTCCCCCCACCCCTTGGTGTCCATACGTCTGTGCTCTACATCTGTGTCTCTATTTCTGCCCTGCAAACCGGTTCCTCTGTACCATTTTTCTAGGTTCCACATATATGTGTTAATATACAATATTTGTTTTTCTCTTTCTGACTTCACTCTGTATGACAGTCTCTAGATCCATCCACATCTCTACAAATGACCCAATTTCGTTCCTTTTTATGACTAAGTAATATTCCATCGTGTATATATACTACATCTTCTTTAGCCATTCATCTGTCGCTGGGCATTTAGGTTGCTTCCATGACCTGGCTATTGTAAATAGTGCTGCAGTGAACACTGGGGTGCATGTGTTTTTTTGAATTATGGTTTTCTCTGGGTATATGCCCAGTAATGGGATTGCTGGGTCATATGGTAATTCTATTTTTAGTTTTTTAAGGAACATCCATACTGTTCTCCACAGTGGCTGTATCAATTTACATTCCCACCAACAGCGCAAGAGGGTTCCCTTTTCTGCACACCCTCTCCAGCATTTGTTGTTTGTAGATTTTCTGATGATGCCCATTCTAACTGGTGATTTTCTGATGATGCCCATTCTAACTGGTGTGAGGTGATACCTCACTGTAGTTTTGATTTGCATTTCTCTAATAATTAGTGATGTTGAGCAGCTTTTCATGTGCTTCTTGGCCATCTGTATGTCTTCTTCAGAGAAATGTCTGTTTAAGTCTTCTGCCCATTTTTTGATTGGGTTGTTTGTTTTTTTTAATATTGAGCTGCATGAGCTGTTTATGTATTTTGGAGATTAATCCCTTTTCAGTGGCTTCCTTGCAAATATTTTCTCTGATTCTGAGGGTTGTCTTTTTGTCTTGTTTGTAGTTTCCTTTTCTTTACAAAAGGTTTTAAGTTTCATTAGGTCCCATTTGCTTATTTTCGTTTTTATTTCCATTACTCTAGGAGGTGGACCAAAAAAGATCTTGCTGTGATTTATGTCAAAGAGTGTTCTTCCTATGTTTTCCTCTAAAAGTTTTATAGTGTCCAGTCTTACATTTAGGTCTCTAATCCATTTTGAGTTCATTTTTCTGTATGGTATTAGGGAGTGTTCTAATTTCATTCTTTTACATGTAGCTCTCCAGTTTTCCCAGCACCACTTATTGAAGAGGCTGTCTTTTCTTCATTGTAGATCCTTGCTTCCTTTGTCATAGATTAGTTGACCATAGGTTCATGGGTTTATCTCTGGGCTTTCTATCCTGTTCCATTGATCTATATTTAGTTTTTGTGCCAGTACCATATTGTCTTGATTACTGTAGCTTTGTAGTATAGTCTGAAGTCAAGGAGTCTGATTCCGCCAGCTCCATTTATTTCCCTCAAGACTGTTTTGGCTATTCGGGGTCTTTTTTGTCTCCATACAAATTTTAAGATTTTTTTGTTCTAGTTCTGTAAAAAATGCCATTGGTAATTTGATAGCGGTTGCATTGAATCTGTAGATTGCTTTGGGTAGTATAGTCATTTTCACAATATTGATTCTTCCAATCCAAGAACATGGTATATCTCTCCATCTGTTTATATCATCTTTAATTTCTTTCATCAGTGTCTTATGGCTTTCTGCATACAGGTCTTTTGTCTCCCTAGGTAGGTTTATTCCTAGGTATTTTATTCTTTTAGTTGCAATGGTAAATGGGAGTGTTTCTTTAATTTCTCTTTCAGATTTTTCATCATTAGTGTATAGGAATGCAAGAGATTTCTGTGCATTAATTTTGTATCCTGCAACTTTACCACATTCATTGATTAGCTCTAGTAGTTTTCTGGTAGCATCTTTAGAATTCTCTTTGTACAGTATCAGGTCTTCTGCAAACAGTGACAGTTTTACTTCTGCTTTTCCAATTGCTATTTCTTTTATTTCCTTTTTTCTCTGATTGCCATGGCTAGGACTTCCAAAACTATGTTGAATAATAGTGGCAAGAGTGGACATCCTTGTCTTGTTCCTGATCTTAGAGTAAATGCTTTCAGTTTTTCACCATTGAGAATGATGCTTGCTGTGGCTTTGTCATATATGGCCTTTATTATGTTGAGGTAGTTTCCCTCTATGCCCACTTTCTGGAGAGTTTTTATCATAAATGGGTGTCGAATTTTGTCAAAAGATTTTTCTGCATCTACCGAGATGATCATACGGTTTTTATTCTTTAATTTGTTAATATGGTGTATCACATTGATTGATTTGCGTATATTGAAGAATCCTTGCATTCCTAGGATAAGTCCCACTTGATCATGGTGTACGATCCTTTTAATGTGTTTGTTGGATTCTGTTTCCTAGTATTTTGTTGAGGATTTTTGCATCTATATCCATCAGAGATATTGGTCTATAATTTTATTTTTTTGTAGTATCTTCATGTGGTTTTGGTATTAGGGTGATGGTGGCTCATAGAATGAGTGTGGGAGTGTTCCTTCCTCTGCAATTTTTGGAAGAGTTTGAGAAGGTTGGGTGTTAGCTCTTCTCTACATGTTTGATAGAATTCACCTGTGAAGCCATCTGGTCCTGGACTTTTGTTTGTTGGAAGATTTTTAATCACAGTTTCAATTTGATTACTTGTGATTGATCTGTTTATATTTTCTATTTCTTCCTGGTTCAGTCTTGGAAGGTTACACCTTTCTAAGAATTTGTCCATTTCTTCCAGGTTGTCCATTTTATTGGCATAGAGTTGCTTGTAGTAATTTCTTAAGATGGTTTGTATTTCTGTGGTGTCTGTTGTAACTTTTCCTTTTTCATTTCTAACTTTAATGATTTGAGTCCTCTCCCTCTTTTTCTTGATGAGTCTGGCTAATGGTTTATCAATTTTGTTTATCTTCTCAAAGAACCATCTTTAAGGTTTATTGATCTTTACTATTGTTTTCTTTGTTTCTATTTCATTTATTTCTGCTCTGATCTTTATGATTTCTTTACTTCTGCTAACTTTGGGTTTTGTTTGTTCTTCTTTCTATGGTTCCTTTAGGTATAAGGTTACATTATTTATTTGAGATTTTTCTTGTTTCTTGAGGTAGGCTCGTATTGCTATAAACTTCCCTCTTAGAAATACTTTTGCTGCATCCCATAGGTTTTGGATCATCGTGTTTTCGTTGTCATTTGTCTCTAGGTATTTTTTGATTTCCTCTTTGATTTCTTAAGTGATTTATTGGTTATTCAGTAACGTGTTGTTTAGCCTCCATGTGTTTGTGTTTTTTACGTTTTTTTCCCCTGTAATTGATTTCTAAACTCATAGTGATGTGGTCAGAAAAGTTGCTTGATATGATTTCAGTTTTGTTAAATTTACTGAAGCTTGATTTGTGACCCAAGATGTGATCTGTCCTGGAGAATGTTCCGTGTGTACTTGAGAAGAAAGTGTAATCTGCTGTTCTGGGATGGAATGTTGTATAAATATCCATTAAGTCTATCTGGTCTATTGTGTCATTTAAAGCTTGTGTTTCCTTATTAATTTTCATTTTGGATGATCTGTCCATTGGTGTAAATGTGGTGTTAAAGTACCCCACTATTGTGTTACTGTCGATTTCCTCTTTTATAGCTGTTAGCAGTTGCCTTATGTATTGAGGTGCTCCTATGTTGGGTGCATATATATTTATAATTGTTATATCTTCTTCTTGGATTGATCCCTTGATCATTATGTAGTGTCCTTCCTTGTCTCTTGTAACATTCTTTATTTTAAAGTCTATTTTATCGATATGAGTATTGCTACTGCAGCTTTCTTTTGATTTCCATTTGCATAGAATATCTTTTTCCAGCCCCTCACTTTCAGTCTGTATGTATCCCTAGGTCTGAAGTGGGTTTCTTGTAGACAGCATATATATGGGTCTTGTTTTTGTATCCATTCAACGAGCCTCTGTCTTTTGGTTGGAGCATTTAATCCATTCATGTTTAAGGTAATTATCCATATGTATGTTCCTATTACCATTTTCTTAATTGTTTTCCATTTGGTTTTTTAGGTCCTTTTCTTCTCTGTGTTTCCCACTTAGAGAAGTCCCTTTAGCATTTGTGTAGAGCTGCTTTGGTGGTGCTGAATTCTCTTAGCTTTTGCTTGTCTGTAAAGCTTTTGATTTCTCCATCGAACCTGAATGATATCCCTGCTGGGTAGAGTAATCTTGGTTGTAGGTTCTTCCCTTTCATCACTTTAAATATATCATGCCACTCCTTTTTGGTTTGTAGAGTTTCTGCTGAGAAATCAGCTATTAACCTTATGGGAGTTCCTGTGTATGTTATTTGTCTTGTTGCTTTCATTAATTTTTGTCTTTAATTTTTGTCAATTTGATTACTATGTGTCTTGCTATGTTTCTCCTTGGGTTTATCCTGCCTGGGACTCCCTGCACTTCCTGGACTTGGGTGGCTATTTCCTCCCCCATGTTAGGGAAGTTTTCGTCTATAATCTCTTCAGATACTTTCTCTGGTCCTTTCTCTCTCTCTTCTCCTTCTGGGACCCCTATAATGTGAATGTTGTTGTGTTTAATGTTTTCCCAAGGATCTCTTAGGCTGTCTTCATTTCTTTTCATTCTTTTTTCTTTATTCTGTTCCGCAGCAGTGAATTCCACCATTCTGTCTTCCAGGTCACTTATCCATTCTTCTGCCTCAGTAATTCTGCTGTTTATTCCTTCTAGTGTATTTTCATTTCAGTTATTGTATTGTTCATCTGTTTGTTTGTTCTTTAATTCTTCTAGGTGTTTGTTCTTTAATTCTTCTAGTTCTTTGTTAAACATTTCTTGCATCTTCTCGATCTTTGCCTCCATTCTTTTTCCAAAGTCCTGGATCATCTTCACTATCATTATTCTGAATTATTTTTCTGGATGGTTGCTTATCTCCACTTCATTTAGTTGTTTTTCTGGGGTTTTATTTTGTTCCTTCTTCTGGTACATAGCCCTCTGCCTTTTCATCTTGTCTGTCTTTTTGTGAATGTGGTTTTTGTTCCACAGGCTGCAGTTTGTAGTTCTTCTTGCTTCTGCTGTCTGCCCTTTTGTGGATGAGGCTATCTAAAAGGCTTGTGCAAGTTTCCTGATGGGAGGGACTGGTGCTGGGTAGAGCCTGGTGTTGGTCTGGTGAGCAGAGCTCAGTAAAACTTTAATCCACTTTGTCTGCTGATGGGTGGGTCTGGGTTCCCTCCCTGTTGGTTGTTTGGCCTGAGGTGACCCAACACTGGAGCCTATCCAGGCTCTTTGGTGGGACTAATGGCAGACTCTGGCAGGGCTCATGCCAAGGAGTACTTCCCAGAACTTCTGCTGCCAGTGTCCTTGTCCTCACGGTGAGACATAGCCATGCCCCACCTCTGCCCGAGACCCTCCAACACTAGCAGGTAGGTCTGCTTCAGTCTCCTATGAGGTCACTGCTCCTTCCTATGGATCCTAGTGCGCACACTACTTTGTGTGTGCCCTTCAAGAGTGGAGTCTCTGTTTTCCCCAATCCTGTCGAAGTCCTGCAATCAAATACTGCTAGGCTTCGAAGTCTGATTCTCTAGGAATTCCACTCCCATTGCCGGACCCCCAGGTTGGGAAGCCTGACGTGGGGCTCATATGTTCACTCCAGTGGGTGGACTTTTGTGGTATAAGTGTTTTCCAGTTTGTGAGTCACCCACCCAGCAGTTATGGGATTTGATTTTATTGTGATTATGCCCCTCCTACCATCTCACTGTGGCTTCTCCTTTTTCTTTGGATGTGGGGTATCTTTTTTGGTGAGCTCTAGTGCCTTCCTGTCGATGATTGTCCAGCAGTTAGTTGTGATTCTGGTGCTCTCGCAAGAGGGAGTTGATACTGATTCCTGTTATTAAAATTTTCTTAGAACACTAGGAATATATGGAAATATTATAGTACTTATAAGAAATCTTACAACAAATATAATAATAAAACTTTAATATCAGTTGGAGAAAAAGAATGCATCCTCTTGCTGTTTCTTTTCAGTATTTTCCTGGAGGTCCTAGCCAGTGTAGTAACACGATAATAAGAAATAAAATTTTAGGGAATTGTAAATAAAAACTGTTATTGTAGATGGTACATTTGTTGAAATAGAAAATCAAAGGAATTTAGAGATAATTAGGATTATTAAGTGCTTAGCAAATTTGATGAAAACAAGATGAAAACTCAATTGTATTTTTATACACCAGCAGCAAAATATTAATAAATGTAACATAATTAAAAACATTTATTATGTTCACAAAATAGTAAAATGTCTAGGAACAAATACAAAAGAAGATATGCAAACCATTATGGAAGGCCATTATAAAAATTTAGTGAAAGAAATGGATGGGGTGGGATATGGAGGGTGGGAGGGAGGGAGATGCAAGAGGGAAGAGATATGGGAACATATGATATATATAACTGATTCACTTTGTTATAAAGCAGAAACTAACACACCATTGTAAAGCAATTATACTCCAATAAAGATGTTAAAAAAATAAAATAAAGAAATGGATGGAAAGATCTACCATTTTCATGGATTGAATGATTCAACATCTTTACGATATATCAGTTGTCCATAAATTGATCTATAGATGCCATACATTTCCCGCCAAAATAGCAACAGGGTTATTTGTGTGTGTGTGTGTGTGTGTGTGTAGTTTGACAAATGGAATTTAAAGTTTATGTGGAAGAGCAAAGGGCCAAAAAAGCCAGGACATTTCCAAAGAAGAAGAAGACAGTGTGAAAAAACTTGCTAAGGCAATTGAGACAGTGTGGCATTGGTATTTGAATAGACAGAATATCAATAGGACAGAATAGAGGTCCAAAATAATGTCCAAATATATATGTCAGGACTGGTGCCGAAGATAAATGGGTTAATAAGTGACTCTGTGAACACTGCTTATCTGTGTATAAAAAATTTAAGCTGGATTCCTATCTCATACCATACATAAATTAATACCAGATAAATTAAAATTTTTAATGTGAAACCAAAACTTTAAGACTTTAAAAAGAAAATGTAATTGAATATATTTGTAATATTGAGTTAGGGAAAGATTTCTTAAAGATTCCAAAAGCATAATGCATAAGTGAAAAAAAATCTGCCACAGTAAGAACTTCTGTTAACCAAAGAAAACAGATAAAATAAAAAGATACGCTATTTGATATTTTGCAACATATACATCAGATAAAAGACTAATATCTAGAACATACCCAGACACACACACATGCACACACACACATATATATAACCTTTTTTTATATAAATCAACACGAAAGAGATAACTTGATAAATAAATAGGTGAGCAAGAAATTTAGAAAAGAAAACACATTTTCTAATGAACATATGTAAAGACTCTCAATCTTAGTCACCAGAGAAACTAAAACCACACTGGAATATCATGTAGTACATATTAGATGTGCAAAATTTTAAAATCAGACAATAAAAAATGTTGAAGAGGAAGTAAAGCAACAGGAACTCTTACTGCTGGAGGAAATGTAAATTATTACTATCATTTTGGAAAATTATCGAACATCTATTAAGGTTGAAAATGCACATACTTAATGACTCAGCAATTCCATTCCTGGGATATACCTTAGGGAAAACCTTGCACATATGCACATGGAAATATGTTAAAAATTTCATAAGAACTTTGCTTAAAATAACAGAAAAATCTGGAAATAATCTAATTGTTCATTGACACAAATCCAACAACAGCAATAACTTATTTATTGTAACACTAAGCAGAAGTGAAAAAAACTGAACCTCAGGTATATGCATTTACATAGATAAAACCCATGAGCATAATATGATTGGAAATAGCAAGTTACAGAAAAATGTATATATTATGATAACATTTATATAAACTTTACAGACATGCAAAACTGAACAATATAGGCATCCCTCTCTTATTATCAATGACTTGAGCTGGATTTCTTTTACTTGTACCGAAAGGAACCCTAACTAGTGTGTTTGGTGTTTGAAGAAAGAGGGAGATGAAGAGAGATGTCTGGAGAGCTCATATAATCTTAGATAGGGAGCCACGAGGCCGGGAGAAACTCCAAAGGCTGTTAACATAAATTTGTAAATATTCAGAGGCTGGCAAGAGAGATGTCCCGACAAGGTCAGAGATAGGAATGGGAGGCATGAGAAAGGAAAGATGCTGAATTGAAAGGAGGTATGTCTCTGCAGCCTGACTTGCCCCTTTTCATAATTTCGCTACTGCAGAAATGCATTTCATCTCTATTTATGTCGTGTGAGGGCAGAGGGTGGGGGTAGCAGTGGGAATAGAAAGGTAGTGTGGGTTTTATGTGGGTCTGGCTTTTGATCTTGATTATTCTGTTAGTGGAAGCTGAGATGTAAGGACAGGAAGTAACCTTTCTAGTATATTTGGCAGTGATAAGGTCTTAGATCATCAAGTCCTGCTCTAGTTCGAGAGAAGCACAACTGACAAGGGATACAGAAATTAGAGAGAGTCCAGAGGCAATCAACAAAAATGATGAAGTGGTTGAAAAATAGGACCTCTGAGGAAAGGTTAAAGGAACTGGACTTTTTAACCTATAGAAGAGGAAACCCAAAGGTGATATAATTTGGGGAATATGAACGGTTATTGTAAGGATGATGGAGACCAGCTGTTATTCCTGATCACGAAGGATCAAACTGCAGGTGAGCTGAAACTGCAGCAAGGGGGATTTATGCTAGTTAGAGGGAAGAACTTCACAGCATGTCAGAAAGTTAAGTTCTATCTCCAGTTATTAAAATAACTTAAAACTGCCTGCTTTGTAAGACTTTCTGAACAGGATAGTTTAGGGATCTGATGAGCTCTGCAGGTACCTCTACCATTATTCTGTTTCTATTCTAAATTTCCAGGCTTTAATAAAAGTTTTGCTTCCTACTAATTCCTAATAGTTTAAGGTAGTAATTGGAGACTATGTCACATTCTTAGCATATATTTAGCACAACTGAAAGAAAGAAGGGTTTGAACCTTATGCAGTTCTCAATGTCAAAGCAAATATTTGTGTTCATGACATATTAAATGGTACCTGAAATTAAAGTAAACTGTGACTTTAATAGGAAATTGTTTGTGTAATATTGAAGAGGAAATGATAAAATGCTGCTTTTGTTTGGAACCAACATAGAATTTTCCTTGGTAAAACACAATGTAAAAATACTGTAAAAGCATTCCCATTTCCTAATTTGAGGTATGTAAGAAAAATCCCACATGGAAACGTCTTATTTCAAGCAGGTAGTCTCTGGCATTTTAGCATTTTCCATGTCAGAAACACAGCATTTATTGCTCTTCTCTGTGGGTTAGAGAAAAGAATCTTAATCACAGACTTACACAAAGAGTATTCCTGGAATATTATTAAAGGTGGTTTGCATGTCCATCTTGGACACCAATGGGATACTCTGGATTGTTTCTGATGTCCCATATAAGAACCTGGAGGTATTGTGAAGCTCTTACATACTTGAGTTGAGACATTGCTTAGAGGAAGTCTCTTAGGGAAGATGAGAGACCACTATAGTCAAGGAGATACTGATGGTCTTATGTCTTTGCTCTTTGCAGGACTGACATTTGATCTTCATTGTTCTGTTAGCTGGAGCCAATGTGTAAGAACAAGAAATAATCCTTCTATTAAATTTGGCAGTGGTAGGAACAGCCCTGGATGGAATAGCCAAGCCACTTGGCTAGGAAATTATGCTTCTTGGAGAAGTTCACCTTTCTCTCCTCAGCATGAGTCAACCCAATGGATAAAGGGTTAGAATCCCCATGATCTCCTCAACGTTTTTGAAAAAGTGATGTTTATTAAACTGAAGGGGAGAAGCATAGTATCTTCTTGCAGTAAAATCTATTAGGGTTTAGGATCCAAGAACTTCAAATAGTGGTTCAGGCTAACTGCAGAGACTAAGCAGTTACCTATCCTTAAAGTACCAAGTTAAAAAACCAGATTAAAGATAGAGGGAAACCATTGATAATACATTTTAATCAAAACAGGAAATTCTTATAAAATATTGAGTTGGCCAAAAAGTTCGTTTGGGTTTTTCCATAAGATGTTACAGAATAACATCTTTCTACCTTGCAATGTGATCTTGCTTTAACTGACATATTACAGTATGAGAAGGCTTGCTGCTTATATAGTCTTCACCTTATATAGACTCCAAGATGATGCTAGACTATCCCAAGTTCTTCAGGGAACTGTGGATAAAACCATAGCCACGGGCTTCCCTGGTGGCGCAGTGGTTGAGAGTCCGCCTGCCGATGCAAGGGACACGGGTTCGTGCCCTGGTCCGGGAAGATTCCCCATGCAGCAGAGTGGCTGGGCCCGTGAGCCATGGCTGCTGAGCCTGTGCGTCCGGAGCCTGTGCTCCGCAATGGGAGAGGCCACCACAGTGAGAGGCCCGCGTACTGCAAAAACAACAAACAAACAAACATAGCCACTATTTAAACCATAGCCATAGCCAGCCTCCTTGTGTGCATTATTCAATTTAATCTTTACAACATTTAAGATAGGAATTATTACCATACAGAGGGGAAAAAATATCATGGCTCAGAAGGATGAAGTCCTTTGCTCAAGTCATTTGGCTGATAAAGGGGGGAACCAAGATTTAAATCTTTGTCAGTCTGAAACCAGGCCAGTGCTTTTTTCTTTTTGACCCACTTTCCAAGGAACTAATTTAGAAAGTTCATTTCCAGAATAAAAGCTGCAAGCAGGATTCTGGCCTTACAAAGTACGGGTAGATGTGGGTTCTCCAATGTAACAGCCCCCTAGAGATTCATAGAAGCATTGGGTGTTCATTTACCACATCCATAAGATGTGTTAAGTATTTCATGCTACACAGAAGAGAATCCAGATACTGATATTGAGTCAAATGCCTTCCTGAAGTTCTCATGGAGTACTTGAGATGTGCTGGAGTTAGGAGCTAGGCAGGATTCCTTTTATAATTGCAGATTCAGAAATAGCCTCATCTTTTTCTCTCTTGCTATGTGCATTTATTCTTTCCCAGGCACATTAGATTTTGCATGGAGGACAAAAGAATTGTGAAAGGGCTTTTCGCTGTCTCCACCCACAAATGACTCAGTTAACTTTTCAGAATTAGTCCCTCGTCCTGCCTAACTGCAAGGCTGCTGGGAAATACCTTGTTTCTTGTGTCCTGGGAGGAAGAATATGAAATGTGATTTGATACGCATTTTCTCTGCCACAGTATCCAGAAGTTTAGGTGATATGATTTCTATTTGACAGGGGAATTCTGGAAGAAGAGAAACATTTTCCAAAACTCAAGGGCTTGTTTTTCTTGCTTAGTGCCAATTAGGTTCGAGTCAATTTATTGTCTGTTTTGCTGAACCACGTTGAGGTGTCACAACAGTGTATTTCAGCCCAGAAATGGGCTTTTGGGGGAAAGGAAAGTTAATAGTTAGAGAAGTATCACATTCTGGGCTCCTCACACAGTGGGTCCTTGTGTTGGCCACTGTCCCAAAGAATCATCCCCTGGAATGTTCCTAGAGACAGATTGACTCTCCCTATAGCTTGTTCTAGGGGGAAAATGTTAATAAAAAGATCAGAAAGTGTTTTCTTTGTTTTCCCCTTCCTGTTTGCACCACTTCTTTTCCTTTTAGCTCATCACTGACTGCTCAAATGCAGAATACCCCTCGAAGCTTCAGTCGCCCAGGACCTGCCACCCAGGCCAATGCTCTCTAGCAATAATACCATCAGACTTCTCATCTTCTCCCTTTCCCATGTCAAACATTAGAGCTCTTTACCTATTCTGCAAGCTGCTTACTGGAAAGACTAGCAAATTTGATGTGTTAATTTTAGTTGCTGTTAATGGCTCAATGCCCCTTGCAGATGCGTGTGCATTAAAAAACTGGAATCTTAGGGAAGTAATGCCTCTTATCCAAGGTCTCCAGTGGTGGGTGACCAGGAATCATGTCATGGTAGGTTCACAGAAGAACAGTCAGACAGAGTCTTTCCATGATGCCTTTCAAAATTATTCATTTTTAAAGTTTTGGCTTATTATTTTGTCTGAATATGTTCAGTATTATTCATTTATTTATTCCAATATTTATCATTTATTCATACAATATTTATGTTTTACATACCATCTATGGGGCACTGTATTAGTATCTGGGAGTGGAATAAAACTTGACTACTCTTTTCAAGGAAGTTCTGGTTAGAAATGAGAGGCTGAAATATACAGATACTGCCATTAAATGCTTTCTTTTTTTAAAAGCTTTGTTGAGGTATAATTTACATATAATAAAATGTAACCATTGAAAAGATATAATAGTTTGATGAATTTTGACAAACTTACACATTTGTGTAACTACACTACAGTCATATAGAATATTTCCATCACCTCAAAAAATGTCGTGTTTACCCCCACCCAGTGCTGATTCCATGCCCCCAGCAACTACTGATCTTTCTGTGTTTGTAGATTAATTTTGCCTGTTAAAGTATTTCATGTAAATTAATCATACAGTGGGTACTCTTTAGCGTCTTACTGTTTTGCTCAGAATAATGTTTTTGAGATTCATTTATGTTGTTGCAGGTCTCAGTAATTTATTCCATTTTATTGCTGAGTAGTGTTTTCACTGTAAGGAATGACACAGTTTGTTTATCAACTTATCTCTTGATGGGAACTTGAGTTGTTTCTAGTTTTAGACTCTAATGAATAAAGCTACTGTGCATATTTGTTTACCAGACTTTATGTAGATGTATGTTTTAATTTCTCTTAGGTGTAAAACTGCTGCATCATGGTGAATATATATTTAAAAGAAACTGCCAAAATGCTTTCCAAAATGATTGGACTTACCATTTTATATTCCCACCAGTAATATAAGAGAGTTTCAGTCACTGAATATCTTGCCAACACTTGAAATAGTCAATCCTTTTTATTTTAAGCATTTTAGTCAGTATGTAGTGGTACTTAATTATGATTTTAATTTGCCTTTCCCTAATGACTAGTGATGTTGAACATCTTATCATCTCTTTATTAGTCTTTCATATATCTTCTCTGATAAATGACTTTAGATATTTTGCCATTTTTGTAGGGTTCTTTTCTTACTTAGTATTGAGTTGTAGAAGTTCCTATACACTTACACTATTGTTCCCAAATTCTTTGTCATATCATGTAATACATTTATACAAATAAATTCTCCCATTGTGTGCCTTGCTTTTTCATTTTATTAATGATGTCTTTCAAAGGTCAGAAGTTTTTAACTTTTATAAGTCAGTTGATAAAATTTTTTTATGGTTCATGTTTTTGGTGCCTATTCTAAGAAACCTTTGCCTGCCCCCAAGTCAGGAAGTTTTATGTTTTCTTCCGTGAGTTTTATAGTTTTAGCATTTACATTTAGATCAATTTCAAATTAAATTTTTAGTATGGGATGAGGCAAGGAAAAGTTATTTTTGTAAAGTGGATATCTAGTTTCAGCAAAATTTGAAGAAAGAAATAATTCCCCTTTGATTATCTTGACACCATTGACAAAAATCAGTTGATTGAAAAGAGACCACAGTGTTCATTGCAGCACTATTTACAATCACCAGGACATGGAAGCAACCTAAGTGTCCATCGACAGATGAATGGATAAAGAAGATGTGGCACATATATACAGTTGAATATTACTCAGCCCTAAAAAGAAATGAAATTGAATTATTTGTAGTGAGGTGGACGGACCTAGAGTCTGTCATACAGAGTGAAGTAAGTCAGAAAGAGGAAAACAAATACCATATGCTAACATATATATATGGAATCTAAAAAAAAAAAAAAAAATTGGTTCTGAAGAACCTAGGGGCAGGGCAGGAATAAAGACACAGACATAGAGAATGGACTTGAGGACACGGGGAGGGGGACGGGTAAGCTGGGACGAAGTGAGAGAGTGGCATGGACATATATACACTACCAAATGTAAAATAGATAGCTAGTGGGAAGCAGCCTCATAGCACAAGGAGATCAGCTCAGTGCTTTGTGACCATCTAGAGGGGTGGATAGGGAGGGGGGGAGGGAGACGCAAGAGGGAGGAGGTATGGGGACATATGTATATGTATAACTGATTCACTTTGTTATGCAGCAGAAACTAAACACCATTTTAAAGCAATTATACTCCAGTAAAGATGTTAGTGGGCTTCCCTGGTGGCGCTGTGGTTGAGAGTCCGCCTGCTGATGCAGGGGACACGGGTTTGTGCCCCGGTCTGGGAAGATCCCACATGCCTTGGAGCGGCTGGGCCCGTGAGCCATGGCCACTGAGCCTGCGCGTCCGGAGCCTGTGCTCTGCAACAGGAGAGGCCACAACAGTGAGAGGCCCACGTACTGCAAAAAAAACCCCAAAACCAAAAAACAAACAAAAAGATGTTAACAAATAAATAAATAACCTGTTAGTAAATAGCATTGACAAGAACAATGAGCCTGCTTATAATGAGGTTGTTAATGAAGATGTTGCTATTAACACCCCCTCCCCACTACTGTGCTTCTGATGTCTGAGAATATCTGCCTAAATCAGAAGAGGCAAAGTGCAGCACTGGGCTCTTCCTCACCCTGTTAACAAGGCTTGCTGTTTCCCCTACAACACTAGGCCAAACTTTTAGAATCATTCTAAGAGTTTGGTGATGAGCACATTTCATCATGCAGTGAGATGTCCTGTGTTGGCCTATGTTGCCTTTGGTTTGTTCACACAGACGTGTCCAGTTGCTAGGAGCCATGTGAAGACTGGACAAACATTTGTGGTTGTGCAGCTTCACAGACAGCTCATTTCATCTCAATCATCTGCTTGAACATCCTGTAGACAGCAGGAGCCAGCAGCAAACTCAGGTACCACTTATGATCCAATTCTCTTATGTTATACATGAGGAAGCTTAGATATACCCAAGGTCTAGCACCCAGGTGGTGGGAGGGCCTGAAGGAGAATCTAGCCCCCGCCACCAAAAAAAAAAAATCAGTTGATTGTATATGTGTGTATTTATTTCTGGACTTTCCATTTTTCTCCATTAATCTATATTATAATTGTATCTCTGTACCACCATTAACACATTGTCTTCATTACTATAGTTTTATATTGCCTTGAAATTTAGTAGTGTTGCTCCTAATTTTGTTTTTCTTTTCCTAAGTATTTTGGCTAGTCTAGGATTTTTACATGTCCGTATAATTATTAGAAGAAAGTTGTCAGTTTCTAGGAATAAGGCTTTTGGGAATTTGATTTGAATTCCATTAATCTTTAATGGATTAATCTGGGGGATAATTTTTACTTTAACAATATTGATACTTCTAATTTATGAACATTATATATTTCTTCATTAATTTAGGTCATCTTTAATTTTTCTCAGCAATTTTGTGTACATATTTAAATTTATCACCAAATACTCCATATTTATAATAATGCCATCTCTTTCATTCCTGATATAGTTATATTTTGTGTTCTCTCTTTTCTTGATCAGTCTTTATAGAGGATTATCAGTCTTATTGACCTTTTTAAAAGACCAGCTTTTAGTTTAGTTCAGTTTAGCTCTGGGTCATAATCTGAAGTGAGACTTTTAATTATTGACAAAGCATTTTGTATTGGTTCCCCATATCTGCATTTCCCCTGGGGCAAAACAATGAAGGCAGTTGTCATTTTTGCACACAATGCACAAGAGAAGCACTCTGTTTTGGAGCTTATATAGGGCAGATGACATCTGTTCCTCCTCCTTCCCAGGAGAACAAGAAAGAGAGGGAGAGGGAGGGACGGAGAGAGAGAGGGAGACTTTAACTCTGTAAAGGAATTTTCTCTGAGGGTGGGGGGAGTAAAGGCTCTAAAATTTTATTGTTCTTTGGAATGTAAACAGACGTCTCTAGGGAAGATATCTCTACATCTTTTAGGAAGTCTCTTTCTTTAAGGGTTGCTATTCAATCATCTTTTAACCCTGGTGTTAGTTCTCTTTGCTCAGAAAGTCCTCAGTGTACATACATTTGAAAATAGTCGTAGAGCGTCATTTCCTAACACCTTCCCTCTACTTACTTTGTTTTGATTTCTTTTTCTTTTTCTAGCTTAAGGCAGAAGCTTAGATAATTATTTTTAAAACTTTTTCTTTTTTTAAACACGTGAAGCTATAAATATTGCCTTAAGCACTACCCTAGATGTAAATGTTGTTGTCTTTTTATTATTATTCAGTTCAAAGTATTTTCTAATATCTCTTGAGATTTGACACATGGGTTATTTAAAATTGTATTGTTTAATTTTCAAATATTCAAGAATTTCCCAAATATCCTATTGTTATTCCTTTCTGGTTTAGTTCAGTTGTGGTCAAGAATATACTCTGTATAATTTCAGTAGTTACAAATTTATTGAAACTTGGTTTAGAGCCCAACATATGGTTTTGTATAGTTAAAGTTCAACGTACACTTAAAAGTAATGTGTATTCTTTAGTAGTTAGGTGGAATATTCTATAAATGTCATTTAGGTCAAACTGATAGTGTAGTTCAGATCTTCTATATACTTACCAATTTTCTGTCTGCTAGTTCTACGAATTACTGAGAGAGGAGTATTGAAATCTTTAACAATAATTGGGTTTTGTCTATTTCTTCTTGCAGTTTTTTTTTTTTTTTTAGCTTTTCTTTATATATTTTTGAAGCTCTCTTTTTAAGTACATACGGATTTGGGATATTTAAATCTTCTGTATGTATTGACTCTTTTCATCATTCTGAACTCTCTGTATCCCTGAAAATAGTCTCTTTCATCAAGTTTATTTTGTAGACTTCATAAAAAGAAATCTATTTAGAAATTTAAAAAGATTATTCGCAGATGTTAGTATAGACATTCCAGTGTTCTTCTGACTGATGTTAGCATAGTATATCTTTTTCTATGCTTTTACTTTTAACATGTATGTATCTCTATATTTCAAGTAGCTTTTTTGTAGACAGAATATAATTGGGTCTTGCTATATTATCCAAAAGGACATCTCTGCCTTTTAATTGGAGTGTTTCAATCACTCATATTTAATGCAGTTATGATACTCTTCAGTTGAAATCTATCCTTTTGCTATTTATTTTTTCCATTTTTTTGTTCCTTTTGACCTTTTTTCCTTCTCCCATCCAAGTACTAACCAGCCCTGACCCTGCTTAGCTTCCAAGATCAGAAGAGGTCAGGCAAGTTCAGGGTGGTATGGCTATAGATGTTTTTTTCCTTCTTTTTTAAAAATTAATTGAGTATTTTTATAGGGTTTTTTTTTGTTTTTTTTTAAGTATTCCATTTTATTTCCATTATTTTGGCTTATTGGCTATATCTCTGTGCTTTATATTTTTAATAGATTCTCTAGAATTTTCGATATGCATTTTTAATCTATCACAATCTATCTCAGTAGTTGATAACTTTTTTTCAGTAAAGGACCAAATAGTAAATATTTTAGCTTCATGGGCCACATAAGTTCTCTGTCATGTATTCTCTTTTTGTTACCCTTTAAAAGTATAAAAAAGAAATGTTTAACTTGTGAGCCTTACGAAAACAGGATACAGGCCAGATTTGACCTATGGATCATTGTTTACTAACCTTTGCTCTAGCTTTAACTATTACACCACTTCACACATAATGTAAGGAACTTACAGCAGTATAGTGCTATTTACCCCTTTCATCCTTGATGCTATTTTTTTCATATTTTTCCTCCTGCATATAAGCCCTACTCTTTGTTGTTATAAATTTAAATAGTCAATTGTCTTTTAAAGGAGATTTAAAAGCAAAAAAAGGATCTTTTATATTTATGTCTATATTTATTATTTCAGGTACTTTTTTCCAAGTATACATCTGGTATACTTTCATCTTGAAGAATTTATTTTAACATTTGACATTTAATATTTTTAACATTTCTTCTTGTGTTACTCTGCTGGGTTTGAATTCTCCATGCTTTGCTTGTCTGAAAAAGTATTTATTAACCTTCAATTTTAAAACAAATATTCACTTAATATAGAATTATTTGTTGACTTTTCTTTCTTTTAGCAGTTTAAATATATCAGTTTATTGACTTTGTCTTGTATTTTTCATGATGAGAAATATGTAGTCATTTTTATGTTTATTTTTTCTATACATAAAATGTCATTTTTTTATTCTTGCTTTAAAAAAAAATTTTTAAATCATTGGTTGTAAACAATTTAATTATAATGGTTCCTGGTGTGGCTTTCTTTGACTCTGTGCTACTAATTTATCAAATCTGAAATATTTTAGTTGTTATTTCTTCCTGTGTTTTTTATATTTCTGCCCTTTTAAAATTCTCCTCTCTGTCTTTGACCTCAAGTAGTACACATATATTAAATCACTTATTATTGTCCCACAGGTAACGTGGGATCCAAAATATTTTTCCAGTCTTTTTACTCTTCAAACTTTGGTTTGAATATATTTTACTAGTATGTCAAGTTCATTGATTTTTTTTTCTGATGGGTTTAATATGTTGTTAAGCCTATTCAGTGATTTTTTTTTCATTTCAAATGTATTTTTCAGCTCTAGAAATTCCATTTGTTCTTTTAAAACATTTTCTATTTCTTTATTCATTAAGTTTATGCATTCCTTTAAATCATTGGGCATATTTGTGAAAGCTGATTTAAAGTTTTGTCTCCTTATTCCATCTTCTCTGTTATTTCTGGCTCTGTTTTATTAATTGCCTTTTCTCTTGGTTATTCTTCAAATTTTGTTACTTTTCATGTAGTGACATTTGTATTATATATAGTAATATAGTTATATCTTATTGGATGCTAGATATTATGAATCATACATTGCTGATTATTTTGGATTTTATTTTTATTTAAAGTGCACTAAAGTTTTTTGGCATAGAGTCAAGTTACTTGCAAGTCATCATGCTTCCTTCAAGGTCTTTTCTGTTTTGTTTTATTTTAGGCTTTGTTAGGGCAGATCTAAAATAGTGTTTACACTAGGGTTTGTTTAATCTTTCTTCTAATGTGTGATCCTTATAAGATCTCTATTGAATGCCTCAGGTATTCAACAAGATCTGTCTACTACAGCTGGTAAAAAATTGTATGTCTGCCAGCCCCTTGTGAGCTTTGGAAATTGTTCGGCTTACAGCTCCCTGATAGTTGATCTTTGCCAGGCCTTATAGAGTTTCACCTGGAGCATATGCAGATTAGTGTTAACCTAGGATTCAACCTAAGAATCTTGGGAGTCCGTGGATAAATTTCTGGAAGTGTTTATCTGAGTAGTCCCCTCTTCTCCGGTACTTGCCCTGCAAATTCTAGCTTCCTTGTTCTCCTTGGGCTCTAAAGTCTGTCCCTTTAACTCTATGAACCTGAGTGCTCTTCTACCCTGGCAGAAAGCCAAGTTGATCATAGGCTTCATCTCATTCGTTTCTCTATTAGGACCATATTCCTGTGCTTCCTGTCATCCAGTGACTGAAAACAGTTGTTTTATATATTTAGTCTAGTTTTCTAATTATCTTGCTGTCTTTGGTGGAAAGCAAGTCCATACCATTTACTCTTTCATGAGTGGAAGTATAACTCCTTTCCCTGAGTATTGAAGAATCTTATTTATACAGCAGTGTGTTTCATGAACAGAAGTGAAAAAATTCAAAGGCAACTCAGCAAAAAATAAAAAATTTGAAGAAATTGAATCAGCAGGAAACAATCATCCCATTATGATAAATCCAGGCTCAGTGGCTCTGCAGGTCAGGTGAGGGTATCTCTGGGGAGTGAATTCTGTGAGTATCTCCCATTAATTGTTTTTAAAGGGGTATTGGACAGTGCTGGTGTCAAGGAAGAGTAACTATTTCTATTTGGGGAGGGATTAGAGAGAGCATTATATATAGAGAAAAAGATGTTTGAGCAGAGTTTTGAAGGATAAAAAATATGAAGAGTTAAATGAGGTAGTTTTCTGAGCAGAAGTACTGTGTGGAAAGACATACAGATATAAAATGGAATGGCTTGAGTCTGTGAGTCTGTGAGTTTGGGGAGTAGGATATGTAAGTGTAAGCAAGGAGAGACTTTCTTTCATGGTATATGTTTAGACTTTGTCCAGTAGTTGGAACAAGGGGAGAACTTATGTGTTTAGATAGGTGGAACACAGAACTTTTTGTTGGCAGTGTGGGACAGTCATGGGTGTTGGCAGGAGTAGGGCAGTTCTTTTGCAGTTTTTCTCAAATTGCACATAACAACCCATCAGTGAGGCTGTAAAATCAATTTTGCCTCTAAAAATGGAATAGAATAGAGAACATTAATGAGCATTACATGTTAAGAGGAATGATTTTTTTGGAAACTTTTATTTTACCTATATATTCATTTTTAATTTTGTGTATATATAATGAGTCATAATGTAAATATATTTCTTCATGGTGATAGGAAAGAAAGCTTGAAAGCCACTGCTTCAGGAGACTGTAAAAATTGTCTAGGTAAAAGATTATGAGCATTTAGCCAAGGCATTTACAAATGGAAAGAGATAGGAATAATAATGAAAATGTAGAACCCTCAGAATTTAGAGTTTAGGAAGATATGTGGCCTGAGGGTAACAGAAGAGTACAGGATGACATCTTTGTGTCTAACTTACAACACTGGGTGTTTGATGAAACTTTGTCTAAGAGGAGGTAAAAGTTTTGGGAGAAGCAACATCACTTGAGACAAAGAAAAACCAGAAAGACACAAAGGATGCTTAGAAAAGGATATAAAACATGTCTAAATTCTTATTCAACATTAAAAAGTCAATGCTATAGGGCTTCTCTGGTGGCGCAATGGTTGAGAGTCTGCCTGCCGATGCAGGGGACACAGGTTCATGCCCCGGTCTGGGAAGATCCCACATGCCGCAGAGTGGCTAGGCCCGTGAGCCATGGCTGCTGAGCCTGCGCGTCCGGAGCCTGTGCTCCACAGCGAGAGAGGCTGCAATGGTGAGAGGCCCGCGTACCGCAAAAAAAACAAACACACAAAAAAGTCAATGCTATAGCTACTCTCGTCTATTCTGCCCTTGGAGATAAGAAATTACAAAAAAAATTACAAAAGTATAAAAGCAGAATAATCCAAGAGCAGATACACCAAGTAGAGGAAGAACCTAAATGAAATCAGACATTTTCTTCTCAATGTATTATTTCATTTTTTTTTCATCTTAAAGAGAAAAAGATTTGATGATGAAGTAAAGTCCACCGGAAGATTTTGACAAAATACAGAAAGACAGGAAGATAGACAGAAGAACTATACATTATATGTGATACATGAGAGCTTAAGCCCTTGATGACATTTATCTTCACTTGTGAGAGGCGACTTAATAAAGTAATTTATTAGGTCCCTCCTCACTCATGAAAAGAAATGTCATAAAAGATCTGTTGCTTCATATATTGTCTATATATTGAATATTAATCCCTATATTCCTACCTCAGTATGGTATGCTAAATTTTAAGTGGTCCTGCTTTAGAGCAAAACAAATGTAGATGCCAAAAAAATTTTAATTTGGGGGACAGAAGAACTTCAAGACTGGTAGATGCTTTGGCATTCCTCAATTTTAAGTGCTTATTTATTTTCTAAAAGAACCAATCTTAGAAAATAAGCAAAATATCGTTCCAGCTGGTTAAATTATGATACTAAGTA
The DNA here is from genome assembly GCF_025265405.1 of Mesoplodon densirostris. Lineage (NCBI taxonomy): Eukaryota > Metazoa > Chordata > Mammalia > Artiodactyla > Ziphiidae > Mesoplodon > Mesoplodon densirostris. Next base: position 76,559,925 of record NC_082668.1, read on the forward strand.
TAATGTCTCTTCAGATAATGAGACATTTTACATGGACCAAGTCTACTTCCCAACCACATTTCTCTCGGAGAAAAAGTGATAAGAGTGTTGGTGATGGGGTGCAAATTTCCCTACTGTTAGAAAAGCAACTCAATTCATAGAGTCTACTGTGTATAAGACAGCAATTTTATTTTATCATTGAATAGAAAATGCCAACTATTTAAAAGATAGGTATTTTAAAAATACATAAAGTATAGATCAAAGATACAAAAAGCTAGGAAAATAGAAAATCAATAAGTTAATTCTAGCTGAATTTATTATTTTTGTAATGACACAAGATCGAATTCAAACATTCAAGTTTTGTGCCATTTTAGTTAGATGTTTTAGTTGCTCCTAAAACATTGACTGTTTTTCACCTTTGCCTTTCAGGCTTATCTGTACTTAGGAAGGGGAACTGTCTTGTCCAATAAATTTTTGGGTACATCTTCAGTTGCTTAAGACATGAGCAAAATGATGTAATGCAAAGCAAATATAAAATGACTTCAGAAATTGACACAAATTCCTACAATTGACACAAAGTGACAGGTCTTTTCAAAGGAAAACACTTCTGGCATTGGATTGGGTTATCATCCTCAAAGCAGCTTCAGTTCCAGCAGCATAGGTAGATGAAAAGAGATTTTGGGGAAATGGACAAAAGAACATATATACTTTGATAAATAGTCATAGTAATAGGTCCATATAGACCACATATTTATTAGTTAAAAACTCGAATTCAGAAACTTCATTTTTATTTAGAAAAGTCCAAAATGCATCTCATATGGAAATACGGATTCCCAAAGTCTAACTCAGTCTAGCGTGACAAGCAGGAAACATTGTAAGAATATGATGATGATCCTTGGGGTTGTGGACTTTTTAACTTCTACAATTCAGAAACACTCATTTTAGGTAAGGGTGACACTGCAATTAGCAGAAACAATACGGTTAGCCTTCTTTTCTTGAATGTGTTCTGGCTTCTCTATCTATATAGTATAAGCAAAGGCTGTGTCTGATAGCTTAGGGAGTCCAATGTACTATCTTATATGTAGCAGGGGCTTAAAGTAAAAGTATTTTAAATTTTATGCTCACCTTTAATTATAAATTTTATTAAGAAAAATCTAAAAATGCAAATGTATATAAAGCAATAAACAAAGACTCCCCTCTTTCATTCAGTTTTTACAGGAGTCACTATTAGCAGTTCTCTTGTTAGAAATGCATTGCCTTTGGCTTTTAAGAATCTAGTTGTGACTCAGGAAAAAAACCACCCATGTCTGTTTTTTCCTTAATTTTCTTAATGTCAGCATAGAATGAATGTGTACTTAATATATCTAATCTAAATAAACTGTCTTCTCTTTTCATATGCATTTCCAAGATCTTGAGATAGAAATGAATGCATGGGTAAAACGTGCAAAACAGAGTTATGTCAAAAGGGGAATAAAGTTGCTTATTTCTGTTTAACTATATATGATGAGGTTGGTTCTGGGATAATAGAAGGGAACTAGCAGCAACTGTTTTTCTTCTCCCAACTTCCCATGAAATGGTCACAGATTCCTTTGCTATTAAGAGCAGAATACTCCAGCAGCATTAGAAATTAGGGATTTTCATCAATTCTGCAAAATCTTATAAGAAATTTCTGCTTAACAATATTAGACTATATGCAGATTTCTACCAACCATTAACAATCCTATATCAGTGATATCAGATCTTCATGGACCAGAGACCAAAGACACTATGTTGACTAGGGACATTTCCTTTCCTGCCATCCCTATCATGGCCAGTCTTCTATAGTCATACAGGTATATAAGATGTCCCAGTAGTGCAATCTTTCTGGGTATAGATGAGTACAAGTAAGATATTGTATCCTGATGAAGCCTATAGAAGAAAGATATATGAAAAAGTAGTGAAAGTCGTGTACTCTGAGGGATGTGTACAATGAAATATATTTGACATGAGACTTCAGAAATTTTCTTTAATATGAATAGAAAGGTACATTTTCCTTATGATACAGAGAAAAATTAAAAGTTTACACTCAATATGAAAGCAAAGTATATTTTTATAACATTTATTTTTATTTACAATACATTTTTGTTAGGGAAGAGATAAAAAATAATATTGATAGGATGAGATAAAAAGGAACTAAATTAGATGTTAGCAGAGATAAAATTCAACCTAGAAACATGGAAAGGTTGTAAAGAAACCTAGAATGCAGTAGCACAGTTAGAATCTGCTTTTGAAGCAGTTAAGAACAAAATCCATATTATAGAAGTAGAAAGTTTATGTTGGGGACAAACATGAAAACATTTTCTGGAAAACACAGGGTCTTCTTAATAAAAATTAAAACTGTGAGATGATAACTGTAAAAAATATTTTTAAAAGGTCAAATATACAGATAGTTGGTAACCTTGATTAAGAGGTGAAAATAAATGAAATAGAATCAATATACATACACAACAATACTAGAGGAGAAAACTTTCCTCAAGTGAAGAAAGACTTGAATCGGGATATTAACAGGAATCTTCAGGAAAAGTGTCTCCAAGAAGAGGGTAATGTTTAGACCATTCCTGGTGAATTTGTTTCATAATCAAGCACAGTAAACATTTTATAAGCATTTAGACAGAAAAGAGATTACATTAAAAGGCACAGAACCATCTTAATCTCAGATTTCTCTGGAATAGCAATCAACAGATGTCAAGGGAACAATATCAACTGATTCTTGAGAGGGAAAAATAGTGTCACAAAACCTCATGTTCACAGACCATAGCAAAAGAGCCTCAGTTCTTCTGGAATCCAGAATTTCTACCCCTCATGTGCTATCCAAAATTATATATACAATTTTACTTCCCATGTACTTTACCTAGAAAAAATAGTCAGGAGTGTACCTCTTATGTTCCTTTCCTAAAAAAATTAGTCAGATGTGTATCAACCGACCAGTGGTTAAATCAAATGGGAGATCTCACAAATGGTAAATTGTGGTATAATTTAACTATAGATTACAGAATTATACTTAAACAATCATGGCAAATATGTTTAAAAATCAATGCATATGTAAAACAGTTCTTGAAAAAAAGAACTGTGGTATAAAATAATTGTTTATTAGTCATATTCTGGGTCCAAAATCTTAGTTATTAGCAACAAAATAAAAACATTTTTAGAGCAATGAGAAAGAGAATTTTAATTATATTTGTTCTTCATTTTGCAAGTGGAGGAATCAATAAACAATTTTATTTTTGATAGTAAACATATATATGTATGTATACACATATACATACAGATATATATAAACACAAGCATGTTAAAAACTACAAAGATACTCTCCAAATTATTCACATATTGTTATCTTCTAAGTCTCCAAAAAAAGAGGCAAATAAAGCATAATCTATTTACCAATAGATAGAAATCAAGGAAAACAGCAAGGGAACATTTTCTAAAAAAGCAGATTGGCAAATGAGAAGATTAAGAATATAGGATATGACACTGTAAATAAGTCAGTTATACATCCTATTTAGAAACAAAGACCGATGGTTAAGGGGAACACGCAAAAGAAAATGACATACGTAGATTGAAAAATAGAAATTGAAAAATAGGAGGGCAAAGATGTGTCAGGAAAATGAAATAAAATAAAAATTAAAGACAATAAAAGAAATAGTCCAGCAAATACATATTTTTCGTTAAAAACAATGAACAAGGAGATTTATTTTGTCAAAAGTTATTCTGAGAAAAAAGATATAGTGACAAAATTTGTGTGTGTGTGTGATAAAACAGCAATATAATACATGTAGAAGGATTATATTGGGACATATTAAACCAAGGTTTTTTTTCTTTCTGTGCTTTGTAAAACCCATAACCCTTCCTTGGCTGTTCATTTGGTTGTATTTATAAGAGACAGTTGTATTAGAAGACAAGGTATTATGTAGAGCAATTGTATTAGAAAAAGGTATCAAATTAGCAGAAACAAGAAGATTTAAATTAGTAAATTTAGGGAAGAGTGTATGTATATATTGGAGGAAGCTTCGGAAGAGACAAAACAGGGAGAATAAGTAGAATAGCAGATTTTGTTTTGCTTTTAATCACAGCAGTTTAAATCACATCTGAAGGGCCTCCCTGGTGGCGCAGTGGTTGAGAGTCCGCCTGCCGATGCAGGGGATACGGGTTCGTGCCCCGGTCTGGGAGGATCCCATATGCCGCGGAGCGGCTGGGCCCGTGAGCCATGGCCGCTGGGCCTGCGCATCCGGAGCCTGTGCTCCGCAACGGGAGAGGCCACAACAGTGAGAGGCCCACATAACGCAAAAAGGAAAAAATAAATAAATAAATAAATCACATCTGAAGTTTGATCATGTAGAATGTTAGGTCATGTTGAGATTTCACATCTCTAAAAATTTCTCTAAAATTTTCTAGTTTTCCCAAAAGCTTGAGAGAAATTGTTTAGATCAGCAGGCTTGAAAAGGTTTTGCAAGTTACATGTCAAGAGACATATAACTATCAAGCCAGAGATGGACATTAACAGAAGAGCCAGTGTTGACAGGAAGAACAAGCTAGGCCCAGTTGGAGGCTGCAGAGAACGTAGGAAAGCCCAGATGCCCTGCCACTAGAACGGGAATAATATGTGAGTTCCTGGGAGCTCAGATCTCCCAGGAAGGAGAGGAGAAGGAAAAATATGGGTAGTGGAGAAAGACATAATTTTCCTGAGTGCATATTCCAGAGACCCTAAGTCTGACCTGGAGGAGGACACATTCCCTTAAATTGGCAAGTTTTCAACATCAGGGGAAATGCAGACTTGAGAGAGAAATGAATTTCAGTGAGGGAAGAATAAAGTTACATTTTGTATACTCCTGAGTTGTAGATGTGAAAAAATCACTACACATATAAAACAGACACATTAAAAATCAAATGAAAAACTGGGAGATTTCAAAATAAATAAGGATATGGGAAATTGGAATGATAATGATGTTGATTAAATTTGTATACTATACAAAATCCTTTTAAAGTGTTCATGAAACACTTAACATATCTTCAGTAAATCTCCCAAACATAAACAGGACTGTCTGCATTATCTGAGCAGTGTTTAACAACGGATAGAATAAGTAATCCCCCATGATGATTATAAAGTGCATAAATTCAAAATAGTTCTTGGGTCAAGTAGAAAGAGTGTCCACAGGGGTGGGCAGATTTTCCCATCAGATTTCAAAATGCATTACAAAGCAACAATAACTAACACAGCGTGATGTTGGTTCAAAAATACACAGATTATCTGGAAGAGAATACAGAGTCCAGAAACTGGTCCAAGAATATGTGTGCAACATTTTATATATGATAAAGTGGTGTTTTGATATAGTGAAGGGAGGGGAATGATTGCTGAATGAATATTCTTGCTGTAATTATTTGGATATTTGGAGAATTTAGATAGCTACCTACCTCTAAATTTCAAATACAGTAACGTATTAGGAGACATATAAATGACTATTTTAATAATATGGGGATAGGGAGGCCATTTTAATTATGATATCACAGAAAAAAAGAACAGTTGAAATTAATCCTTTTTCTGCTTATATTTAATTATATTTATTTTCTTATTGCATTATCTAAAACTTCTGGAGCAATGTAGAACATTGAATTGATAATGGAAAATCTTATCCCTCTGACACATAGTAGTTCTTTGAGTCTTAACAGCAGGCATGATATTCTCTGCAGTATTAGATAGTCATTATTATTCTAAAGAGAAATTCTTTCACTTAGATTTCAGAATATTTACTTGTTTTAAGATCAGATGTCTTTGTTGACTTTTATAAAATGCTTTTTCATAGTATCTAAGGTGATAATAGGATAAATTATATTAGCAGATCTATTTTTATTGATCTGTCATTGCATTTATAGAATAAAAATTTATTTTGTCATGGCTTATTATTCTTTAATACACTTCTGAATTCAATTTACCACTATTTTGCTGGGATGTTTATGTCTATGTCATTATGAGACTTTGATTTGTAGTGTTTAGTTGTGTTTGTGGGTGGGTACAGGCTATCTCAATCAGGTTTTGCTATTAGGGTTGAGCTACTTTCATGAAATATGATTTTACTTCTCTTCCTCCCTTCCTATCTCCCAGAAAAGACAGACTTCAGTGATATAAAATATTTACTTATAAAAACACCTTCTCCACACTTGTCTTACACATGAGGAAACCGAGAGACACACAAATTAAGTAGCATGACTTGCATGTTGAACTAGCACAACTGGGTGAATATAATCAAATTCACTTTATTTTTTTTTCCCCATCTCCATTCAAAATATGCACTATAGGGCAAATTTTCTCCTGCTGCTGCATGAAAATTCTGGGGATGCCATGACTTTGAGTCATTTTTAGGTAATGATAGGATATATACTTCCTCTAACTCACAAAACAGTCTCAGTTTGATATTAGAACACCCAGTTCCAAACTTGACTAAGGATGAAATCTTTCCCCTTCTCTCAGTTGGGGAGGATTTCAAATAGGCAAAGACACCTGGTAAGTGGGTACAGCCAGTATCTTCTCTCATCTTCTGTTCCTCCTCCCTCAGCTTGCAAAGTGGTTTCTGGGTCTTCCGAAGACAGTATGCAGAGAGGAAGACAATGAAAGAAGGTACAGAAAGTACACTAGTATTATGTAAGATTGCTGCACATTCTCTGAGCGTTGATACTATTTGAAGATGACTTTCTTGTCTGGGAATTTCTATAGATTCCTCAGAGTTCCCCTTTGCTAGGCCTTCCAAACAGCAGCCATTTCTCTAGAACCTGGTCTTCCCATAATCTTCTTCATACTGAGTTCCAAGCGGCACTCCTGGCAGAATTTGAAGTGACTTCAATCAGTTCTTAGTCATTTTTGGCTCAATGAATGAGAAACCCTCACACATTTTTGTGCTTGTTATGGGTAGGGGAGTATTTCTACCCCATCCGGCCTCCATTTTCTCTCTCACCTATCACCTCAGGTCTTTAGATTCCTCATGATGTGTCAGACACCAGTCTACTGTGTGGCAAGCTGCTGAAGTTACCATTAAGGTCTATGAACAGTCCTACTGAAGCCCTTTTTTCTAGATTAAAAATGAGAGGCAAAAATTCCAGTCCATTTTCAATGGAATCCATAGCTTGGCAGCAACTCTCACCAAAGAAATACCATCTGGAAATCCACTGTCAACCCTTTCGTATTTTCCAAGTGAGTGAGGAATTTTAAGAGACCTGAAATATTGATAGTTTTTCATAGGGTCAAGCACTTTCTCTGAAATTTCATGCTTACCATGTCCTGGAACCTCAGATTTAATTTCATATATAAAGAACTGTGTCAGATGTAGCTCAGGTCATCTGGAATGTTAGGAAAGACCTGCACCTGGGTCCTTTGATTCCCAGATGGGGAGTCCCCACCACTTCATGTTGCCCCTTCTTTGTTTAAATCATCATCAGCTATTGTTATATGAATTCAATTTCTTATATCTTTCACTTTAGAGCAGGGATCAGAAACAATTGGCATTTCCATATTTACACTTGTATTCAAGTTAAAGTTAAGCTAAAAAAGGTAAACTTTTGGTAAAATCATCCTGAACTCCAATTGTTACTGTTGGAGTAACTTCGCTCCAAAAAGTAACTATGATTTGATCTTTAGATATAATACACATATCTTTTAGAAATAAGAGTCTGGAAATAAAAGAACACAGTCAAAATTCTTTACTGCTTGAACTGACAACACTTAAACACTAATTAGATAATGGGGTTAATCAATAACTAAGTTGATGTCATGAACTTCTTTTTATGAGCTATGAAAACCCCTATATAAAATAATAAAGATAAGGTAAATCATATTGAAGACGTGATATTTACATGAGCCACGTTATACTTGTTAATAGTTATTTTCTATGAAGACTATGAAAGTTGCCCCCCAAAAAAAGAATATGAAAGGCCCTCTTGAAATACAGAACATTCTCTTGAAATGTTTGTGAAAAATACTGGAAGTGAAACAGTATGCTGAATTCATAAACTGTTATTAATATTAATTAGTTTCTACTGATATATTCTAGTTTAAATATCCTTTTTGACTTCTATTTCAGTTTGATATTTGGAATATTTATTATGCTGTAAATTTGATATATAATTTAATTTGATTTATAGAAAACTCAACTAATTTATCTTAAAATTAAATTATAGATATATTAAAAATTATATGAATATCTGAATTTTAAAAATATATAATTTAGTAGACATTTATGCATATTACTGAAATGACATTCACTTTAACACATATGTTTCATAGCACATTTTAAAATATAATTTGGTATGAAAATATATACTCAGTATTGTCAGTTTTATGGAATAAATCTCTTGATAACTTGATATAGTTGTATCAAAATCTTTTGCTCTGTCATTATTCCCTGATCATTCAAATATATAGTTATTGAGTAGCTATTATACTCATAATATGGCCAGGTACTATGCAGATAAATAAGGTATACCACCCTTGTCTTTAAGCTTTTACTTTTGTTAGCCAGAGAAAAACTTTCGATGGAAAACAGTGAATTATCATTCCAGGCAATAAATAATTAACAAATAGCTTTTCAGAAGTAGAATTCAGAGAGCTCAGTAGAGAGAGGAGAGGGGTAAGACTCTGTGGACTAACTGGAGAATGAGTTCATCTTTCATGATGGCAAAGGATCAGAGGTGATTGGAGGACAGATTTCTGAACACACACACACACACACAGACACTCTCACACACCATGAACAAAATTATAAAGGTATGAATGCCCATGTTATACATAGGGGATAGAGCCTATGACATAAACAAAGAGAACAAATATCAGCATGTAAATTGGAAGGATGTTTTGGATCTGGACTCTGTCAGTTCTTCAACATCAGGATAAGAGATATTAGCTTTATTCTAAGTATAAGATTGTTGAGTGGGAATGATAAGGTGAAATTAACTCTATAGAACTTTCGGAGGGGATGAACCATTAGAAACTTGTTAGATTATTGCAGTGGTGTAGTTTTGAGGAGGTCAAAACAACCTCAAGCAGGATAAGGAGTGAGGTTGAAGGAAAGTGGGTGGATTCCGGGTACACTGAGAAAGAAGCACTGATAGAAACAGGTGAACAGGTTCATCAGGGGAACAGGGAGGAGGAAAACAAATCAAAGAAAATGCAAAGACAGACTGGGAGAAGTTGTGATAGCAGAGCATATTGATTTCTTATCCTAATTAGCAGCTGGCTTTCTCTTGAGAGAAATACTCTGAAATATTACTTTCATTTACATGGATTTAAAAATGAACAAACTTACATTAAAGTTTATAATTCAGTTATGAGGGTTTACCACTAATTTGGAATTTTACAAGCCAGTTATTTGTCGATGGAATCAAAGTTTTAAAATTATCTTGAGGAGAGATTCCTTATTAATATTATCCTTTTAGGTAAACTGGAAACTAATTATTTTAGAAAGTTATGTATTACACAAACTGTGTACCATCACAAAAGTTAGATAATAGAATAATAAGTTAGCTTTATCAAGTTTACCAGAACTATGAATTTCCTTAAAACATTTCTTCTTATTTCAACTGCAAATCATGGTTACTTTCTGAAACAGTGTAAAAATTGCATTTACAGTCACTGCAAAATGTTAATACCTCCAAAAGAGTATTAGAATCAAATGACATCATCTCTGATGGACAACATCATCTCTTCCCTTAAGTTCCTTCCCTAAACTCCACACACATTGCTCCCTACCCCCTCCTGCCCCGTTAACCCCTGGTGATGACCAAAATGTGTTTCAAGTCAGCATTTTAGAACTGAAATATTTGGTTATATCTAAATAAGGAACTGAATATCAGAAACAGTTGTAGTAAAATATTTACTACAGTTTACCCACAAACTGGATACTTTTGGGTGACATGCTGAAGTATAGTCTCTAATGTCCCAGAAATCCATAATGTACTGTGAAAGATTCTGGCTGCTTAAATAGTCTGTCTGTGGAATGCCATTGAGATCGGATCCATCCTGAGTTTCAGGAGTGAATCTGTATGCTTTTGTTACCCCATAACACTTTACATAGGGTAGCAATAATTTCATGGACTGGTTTCTGGTTTTTAATTGTTTTCCCTGAAGCCATGACTGCATGGATTTATAAGATCGTGCTGCTAGTATCAGTGAAGCCAGATTACCTATTAAAAACAAACAAAAACAAACCTTGAAAGGCAGTGGCTAGCTATTGTACCATTTAATCCTTTTCATTGCAATTGATATTGAGCAAAGTTCATAGGCGCCACTAGTAAAAATAAGACTAGAATTGTTGTCCTTGCTCTCTTTATGGGTTAGGAATTACAGGCATAGATAGAAAAATGTGTGTGTGTGTTTGTCTAGGAGAAGTAATGATGTTAAAATGAGGAGGGGGAGAAATATGATTGCAGGAAAAAAGAAAAAGAGATTAGCCCAGGTGGGAAGGTGTGGAGGCACTTTAGTTTGCATTGCAAATATTCCAAACAACAATAAAGAAGTAAGAAAGCTAAGCTAAGAGGATGATCTAACAGTAATGTAAGTTAGGCTATAATTTTGCCTAGAGCCACTAACATTAATAAGAAAGAATGAGGAGGGACCATCAAGATGGCAGAGGAGTAAGATGTGGAGATCACCTTCCTCCCCACAAATACATCAAAAATACATCTAAATGTGGAACATCTCCTACAGAACACCTATTGAACGCTGGCAGAACACCTCAGACTCCCCAAAAGGCAAAAAACTCCCCCACGTACCTGGGTAGGGCAAAAGAAAAAAGAAAAAACAGAGACAAAAGAATAGGGATGGGACCTGCATCTCTCGGAGGGAGCTGTGAAGGAGGAAAAGTTTACACACACCAGGAAGCCCCTTCACTGGTGGAGAAGGGGTGTGGGCGAGGGAGAAGCTTTGCAGCCATGGAGGAGAGCGCAGCAACAGGGGTGCAGAGAGCAAAGCGGAGAGATTCCTGCACAGAGGATCAGTGCCGACCAGCACTCACCAGCCTGAGAGACTTGTCTGCTCACCTGCCACCTGGGACCGGTGGGGGATGGGAGCTGAGGCTCGGGCTCTGGAGGTCAGATCCCAGGGAGAGGACTGAGGTTGGCTGCGTGTACACAGCCTGAAGGGGAATAGTGTGCTACAGCTAGCCTGGAGGGAGTCCAGGAAAAAGTCTAGACCTGCCTAAGAGGCAAGAGACCATTGTTTCGGAGTGCACAAGGAGAGGGCATTCCGAGCACCTCCTAAATGAGCTCCAGAGACGGGTGTGAGCCATGGCTATCAGTGCAGACACCAGAGACGGGCAGGAAACGCTAAGGCTGCTGCAGCCACCAAGAATCCTGTGTGCAAGCACAGGTCACTATCCACACCTCCCCTCCCGGAAGCCTGTGCAGCCTTCCACTGCCAAGGTCCCGTGATCCAGGGACAACTTCCCCAGGAGAACACACGGTGTGCCTCAGGCTGTTGCAATGTCATACCAGCCTCTGCCACTGCAGGCTCGCCCTGCATTCCATACCCCTCCCTCCCCACGGCCTGAGTGAGCCAGAGCCCCCTAATCAGCTGCTCCTTTAACCCCCTCCTGTCTGGGCAAAGAACAGATGCCCTCAGGAGACCTACTTGGAGAGGCGGGGCCAAATCCAAAGCTGAACCCCAGGAGCTGTGGGAACAAAGAAGAGAAAGGGAAATCTCTCCCAGCAGCAACAGGAGCAGCGGATTAAATCTCCACAATCAACTTGATGTACTCTGCAATTGTGTTATACCTGAATAGACAACATATCATCCCAAAATTGAGGCAGTGGACTTTGGCAGCAACTGTAGACTTGGGGTTTGCTTTCTGAATCTAATCTGTTTCTGGTTTTATGTTTATCTTAGTTTAGTATTTAGAGCTTATTATCATTGGTAGATTTGTTTATTGATTTGGTTGTTCTCTTCCTTTTTTTAAATATATATTTTTTTCTTTTTCTCTTTTTGTGAGTGTGTATGTGTATACTTTTTTGTGTGATTTTGTCTGTATAGCTTTGCTTTTACCATTTGTCCTAGGGTTCTGTCCATTATTTTTTGTTCTGTTCTGTTTTGTTTTTTTAGTATAGTTTTTAACACTTGTTGTCATTGGTGGATTTGTTTTCTGGTTTGGTTGCTCTCTTCTTTCTTTTTTATCACTTTTTTATTTTTAATAATTTTTTAAAATTTTTTATTTTAATATCTTTATTTTTCTTTCTTTCTTTCTTTTTTTCTCCCTTTTCTTCTGAGCTAAATGGCTGACAGTGTCTTGGTGCTCCAGTCGGGTGTTAGGCCTGAGCCTCTGAGGTGGGAGAGCCAAGTTCAGGACATCAGCCCACCAGAGACTTTCCGACCCTATGTAATATCAAGTGGCGAAAGTTCTACCAGAGATCTCATTCACAGCACTAAGACCCAGCTCTACTCAATGACCAGTGCGGGACACCCTATGCCAAACACCTAGCAAGACAGGAACACAACCCCACTCATTAGCAGAGAGGCTGCCTAAAATCATAATAAGTTCACAGACACACCAAAACACACCACCAGGCACAGTCCTGCCCACCAGAAAGACAAGATCCAGCCTCATCCACCAGAAAACAGGCACCAGTCCCCTCCACCAGGAAGCCTACACAACCCACTGAACCAACCTTACCCACTGGGGGCAGACACCAAAAAAAATGGGAAGTACGAACCTGCAGCCTGTGAAAAGGAGACCCCAAACACAGTAAGGTGAGCAAAATAATAAGACAGAGAAATATGCAGCAGATGAAGGAGCAAGGTAAAAACCCACCAGACCAAACAAATGAAGAGGAAATAGGCAGTCTACCTGAAAAAGAATTCAGAGTAATGAGAGTAAAGATGATCCAAAATCTTGGAAACAGAATGGAGAAAATACAAGAAACGTTTAACAAGGACCTAGAAGAACTAAAGAGCAAACAAACACTGATGAACAACACAATAAATGAAACTAAAAATTCTCTAGAAGGAATCAATAGCAGAATAACTGAGACAGAAGAATGGATAAGTGACCTGGAAGATAAAATAGTGGAAATAACTACCACAGAGCAGAATAAAGAAAAAAGAATGAAAAGAATTGAGGACAGTCTCAGAGAACTCTGGGATAACATTAGACGTACCAACATTCAAATTATAGGGGTCCCAGAAGTAGAAGACAAAAAGAAAGGGTCTGAGAAAATATTTGAAGAGATTATAGTGGAAACTTCCCTAATATGGGAAAGGAAATAGTCAAGTCCAGGAAGCACAGAGAGTCTCATACAGGATACATCCAAGGAGAAACATGCCAAGGCACATATTAATCAAACCATCAAAAATTAAACACACAGAAAAAATATTAAAAGCAGCAAGGGAAAAGCAACAAATAACATACAAGGGAAGCCCCATAACGTTAACAGCTGACCTTTCAGCAGAAACTCTGCAAGCCAGAAGGGAGTGGCAGGACATATTTAAAGTGATGAAAGGGAAAAACCTACAACCAAGATTACTCTACCCAGCAAGGACCTCATTCAGATTCGGCAGAAAAATTAAAACCTTTACAGACAAACAGAAGCTAAGAGAATTCAGCACCACCAAACCAGCTCTACAACAAATGCTAAAGGAACTTCTCTAGGCAGGAAACACAAGAGAAGGAAAAGACCTACAATAACAAACCCAAAACAATTAAGAAAATGGTAATAGGAACACACATATCGATAAATACCTTAAATGTAAATGGATTAAATGCTCCAACCAAAAGACATAGACTGGCTGAATGGATACAAAAGCAAGACCCATATATATGCTGTCTACAAGAGACCCACTTCAGACCTAGGGAAACATACAGACTCAAAGTGAGGAGATGGAAAAAGATATTCCATGCAAATGGAAATCAAAAGAAAGCTGGAGTAGCAATTCTCATATCAGACAAAATAGACTTTAAAATAAAGACTATTACAAGAGACATAGAAGGACACTACATAATGATCAAGGGATCAATCCAAGAAGAAGATATAACAATTGTAAATATTTATGCACCCAACATAGGAGCACCTCAATATATAAAGCAAATGCTAACAGCCAGAAAAGGGGAAATCAAGAGTAACAATCATAGTAGGGGACTTTAACACCCCACTTTCACCAATGGACAGATCATCCAAAATGAAAATAAATAAGGAAACACAATCTTTAAGTAATACATTAAACAAGATGGACTTAATTGATATTTATAGGACATTCTATCCAAAAACAACAGAAAACACTTTCTTCTCAAGTGCTCATGGAACATTCTCCAGGGTACATCATATATTGGGTCACAAATCAAGCCTTGGTAAATTTAAGAAAATTGAAATCATATCAAGTATCTTTTCCGACCAAAATGCTATGAGACTAGATATCAATTACAGGAAAAGATCTGTAAAAAATACAAACACATGGAGGCTAAACAATACACTACTAAATAACCAAGAGATCACTAAAGAAATCAGAGAGGAAATGAAAAAATACCTAGAAACAAATGACAGTGAAAACACGATGACCCAAAACCTGTGGGATGCAGCAAAGCAGTTCTAAGAGGGAAGTTTATAGCGGTACAATCCTACCTCAAGAAACAAGAAAAATCTGAGTAATATTCCATTGTATATATGTACCACATCTTCTTTATACATTCATCTGTCGCTGGGCATATAGGTTGCTTCCATGACCTGGCTATTGTAAATAATGCTGCAATGAACATTGGGGTCCATGTGTCTTTTTTAATTATGGTTTTCTCAGGGTATATGCCCAGTACTGGGATTGCTGGGTCATATGCTAATTCTATTTTTAGTTTTTTAAGGAACCTCCATACTGTTCTCCATGTAAGCAATCTAAATGTTCATCAACAGAGGAATGGATAAAGAAGATGTGGCACATATGTACAATGGGATATTACTCAGTCATAAAAAGAAACGAAATTGAGTTATTTGTAGTGAGGTGGATGGACCTAGAGTGTGTCATACAGAGTGAAGTAAGTCAGAAAGAGAAAAACAAATACCACATGCTAACACATATATATGGAATCTAAAAAAAAAATGGTTTTGAAGAACCTAAGGGCAGGACAGGAATAAAGACGCAGACGTAGAGAATGGACTTGAGGACACGGGGAGGGGGAAGGATAAGCTGGGACGAAGTGAGAGAGTGGCATGGACATATATACACTACCAAATGTAAAATAGATAGTTGTGGGAAGCAGCCGCATAGCACAGGGAGATCAGCTCGGTGCTTTGTGTCCACCTGGAAGGGTGAAATAGGGAGGGTGGGAGGGAGATGCAAGAGGGAGGGTATATGGAGATATATGTATACATATATCTGATTCACTTTGTTATACAGCTGAAACTAACACGCCATTGTAAAGCAATTATACTCCAATAAATATGTTAACATATATTCATTCATTCATTCATTCAAGAAAAGAATGACCTATCACAAGTTGGGACAACAGCATATCCCAAGACATATCCTTTTGTAGTAAAATGATAATAACAAGTAAGTAATACAAAATTAGTGTTGGTTTATCATCAAAATGATTTACACATCCTTGTCTATGCTCTTGCCTCATTCAGGAATATTTTCTACAGAACAGTGTTTAAAAAGATCTAGACTTAGAAATAAAATTAAGCACTAGTGGATACTTCTTACCCTTAATTCTTTAACAGATGAACTCAAATTTTAGTGGCCTTCCACACTGATTACTTTAATCTTAATAGGGTAAAAACTATGATAAAAATTTTGTAGTGCCCAGTCGTGCTCAAGGTCTCAGTCTTCTTAACACATGTGTTATTTGGCATCATATCCTTTTATAATAAGAAAAATCTTGATCAGAATTGGTGTATCTTCTGTAATATTGCAGACGTTATAGTAACCAATATCTTGGTTTGAAAATTGTTCCCTCAAAAACCTTGGTATAACTGGTGAGGAGACAAATGCAGTGTTTTTAATTGGGTAGTGGGATCCCCTCTTGTTTCCATATTCTCTTTCTCACATTGATTGGAGAGTCTCTTAAACTTAGAACTTTGAAAGCTATCATGTGAAGTTAAACCAAATATTTAGTTAAACGGAACAGGACTATTAGGGCATTATTTTAAGCATCTATAAAACTAATCAATTATAGACAGCATCAGAGTAATTCTCTTTTCACTGGTAATGATTTCTTTCTAGAGATTTATAAAACCTTTTAGCCATTAGGACCTGCAGTATAAATGCAGTTTTTTCATTTATATTTTTTGTTTGCTTTGTTTCACACATTATCTACAAGTGGCTTTTCTAATACTATTATCTATAGTCCTCTGAATATTTTTAGGTCAGGTTTATGAAGCACAAGACAAAGGCATTCCTTCTTCCATCTTGCTCTCTGTCCCTGCATTTGCACATTTATGCACTGCATCAATATGCTGGGTGTTTTTTTTTCTGTCTAGGCAGGAGGAGGATGTCTTTTCTTTTATCTGTTGCCTTCTGTTTCCGATGTGTGATGTTAACCTTATTAGATTTTGTTTCTTTGTTTTTATCATTCCCTTCTAGAGTTTCTCTCTGCATGTACATTTCCGTGTTACAATTCCCCATCAGCCTTCCAATTCTAGAGAAAGGTCTTACGTTTCCAAGGCTCTCTGAAGCATCACTACCCATAGTGTGGTCCACAGATTAACAGCATGGGCATCACCTGGGAGTTGGTTGGAAAAGTAAAATTTAAGCTGTGCCACAGACTTCCTGAACCAGAATCTGTATTTTAATCAGGTCTCTGAAAGAATAGCACATACAAAAATAAGAAATCATTACTCTAAAGGATCTTCCCCAGTTCCATGCCCTCTGAGATCTCATTTCTGTGTTCTCTCTGGTTGTTTAGTTGCATAAAATATTATCCCTACTGATTACTCTAATGCCAAAGCCAGGACTGCATCCACTTGTTAACAGCTGTTTGTGTCTACATGGATGCTCAGATTCAATGATCTTTCTGATCTCTCAGCACCTTGTATTTGAGTAGTCATCCTGCCAACTTGGTTGTGAGTGTGAAGGAGGGGATTGTGTTTTGGAAACAATAGAGTAGGTGCTTATCTCTGTCATTTTCCATTTTCACCTTTCAAAATCATCGTCTACTACCCACCTATGAGATGAAAAACAAATTACATGTGCTTAATAATGCCCCTCTTATTCAACTATTGCTGCCCCAGCACCAGGGCTTACTAAATTTTACTCTTTCCTTCTCCCACCACAAATTGGTTATTTTTGTGTTAAGCCAGCTATTTTGATTGAGAGCAACAAGTCCCCGTTGGTAGCATTGGGCACATTACTGGCAGAATACCCTCAGAAAAGGAGTAATCTATTCTGTGCTATTGTAGGAAATGAAAGCTATCCCTACAACCTTGTTCCTAGTCCAAGTCACAGTGATATTTATTGTTAATTTGGTTGGAAAGTGGCTTGCTGAAGCTTTAGCATAATGCTGAACTGAATGCTCTTGTATTTTGTAGTTTTCCATTGTGTTTTGGAATCCTTGGAATGGCTAAGTGACATGAAGTAATTTTAAAAAGAGAAAGATACACTGTACATTTCAGTATAGACCCATCATGACATGGAAATGGGCTCCTGTTCTTCAGTTGTTTCTATTTCTCTCTTGGATATGGTGGAGATCTTTCACACAGTAAAAGTACAGCAGAGAAGAGAATTAAGAGGCAGATGCTGTTTTTATGTTCTTTTATAGAGGAATGCTGCAACTGAAAGTTAAACAATTCAGAAAAGAAAAGAAATAATACAAGTAACAAACAGTTCATTAAGTATTAGAGTAACATATATAATGAGATAGTCTCCTAAGAATTGTGTAACATGTTGCTGACATACAGGTGGGTTGAAAGAGTTAAAAGCCTCCAAGAAAAACTGGACGTATATAAGAGGAATTCTCAGCATCCTAGTCAATTAAGGGTTCAGAAAGTGCATAATTACTGAAACTGATTGCAGTGATCATAGGCCAATATAAAGATGTAAATGTGAAGGATAGCTAACACAAGTTATACTCAAAGATGTGTTATCTTTTATTTCCAAAGGTAGTTGTACTATTTCCCTAGACTGACATAAAAATCTCTTGTAAATTCTATATTGAGTAAATAGTGTTTACTCAATACCCACATCTACATAAAAAAAAGTGTTGCTATTGCAAAAAATTTGATGTTGTTTTTAAGTATTGGGTTATTATAAAATATAATTAAACCAATATTAAATTTAACATGAATTACATTTTAAATAAAACTATATTTTATATTAATGTTTGTTTAGGATATTTGATCTTGAAATTATGTTCTGTTACCTGTTTGCAGAGACACAATTTAAAGCCACTTTAAAATGAAATTCCTTTCTGCAGATGTATAAAGGATGTAAATTCAGGCATGTATAATGCTTAAAATTAAGAATTTATTTAAAATGATGTATTCTTCATATATGACTAACTTTTTCAAGGTTTTGATATCAGTTACCTTGATTCCTATGCTGAAGATATCCCACCTACAGTATTCTGTGATGATGGTTCTTCTCTGAGGCATTATGAGAGCTGTGGGGACATTGTTGGTTGTTGCAGTTGTTGAGGAGAACTAATGTCATTTATTGGACAGGAGGTACCACATTAGACATCTTGTACTTCACAGGACAGTCCCTGAACTGAAGAACTGTCCTGAATACCACATGATCTTTAAATGTCCATCCAGATAGCCATTCAGGAAGTTGAAAACCCTGTTGATAATTATCTGAGTCTCAATTTACATATTAAAACAAAGTCAATCTGCATAGTTTAATATGTGTAACCTTTTTTAAGAATTCAAAACCACATAGATAATAGTAATCAAAATAATGAACTTTCAATGGTTGTAATTTGGTTTGGAATTTTACCAAGATTTGGCTCACCATCTTGGAAAATCTTGTCAGTCATCAGCAACAATCTTTCATGGTATTTAAGTCACTGATGAAATACCCTACATTTTGTAGCTATATGTTTCTGACAATTCTTAAGGAGCAAACATCTAATTACTTCACTATATTATCTAGTACAGTTGTTTCCAAGTGTTTAACATAAGAAAACACATACATACGCACACGCACATACATACATATTCCATCAATTTCTACTTTCCATTCACTTGTTTATATTATAATTTATAATTTTATTTATATTATAATTTATATTATAATTAAGGCATTGAGTTTATGTTTAAAAGTTATCTATAAGTTTTATTATCTATGGATTTTAATTCAGAATAATACTGGGGACATTACAATCTATTCGTTATAAAAAGGGATATATTGGGTCTGATAGTGTTGAGAACCATTGTCCTAGGAGCATTTTATCTCACGTTGATTTATATCTCCCAGTAGGACACTTGTTTTACAGCCAATTGTTCAGCAAAAGTTCACTTTGGTAGAAGGGCAAATGTACATAACACAGAAAATAGGTGGGGTAGTGTGTGGGAGACACATGCCTTGAGTTGTTCTGGTGCATGCTTACTTGCTGTGTGATTTGGGGTGAGTCGATACATTTCTCTGGGTCTGAATTTTCTTTCTGTTAAAGCATTGGAATTGATAAACTCTAAAATCCCTAAGACACCATGTGATTATCGGTAAAAATATTTTCACTGTGTAGAATCTACACACAGAAACCTGAATATTGCATTTGCAATATTCCTATTTTTGATTTCTCTTTCCTGGCCTTTTCTTTCTTTCTTTCTTTCTTTTTTTTTTTTTTTTTTTTTTTTGGTGCGGTACACGGGCCTCCCACTGTTGTGGCCTCTTCCTGTTGTGGAGCACGGGCTCTGGACGCGCAGGCTCAGCGGCCATGGCTCACGGGCCCAGCCGCTCTGCGGCACGTGGGATCTTCCCGGACCGGGGCACGAACCCGTGTCCCCTGCATCGGCAGGCGGACTCTCAACCACCGTGCCACCAGGGAAGCCCCCCCTGGCCTTTTCTAAAGCTGAATTTGAACTATTAAGTAATATGAAATTAACTTTTCTACAAATATATTTTCCACTAAATAGCAAACCATTTACATTTTATTTTGAGGAATATATTAACAGCATGATAAATATTTGTAATCATTTCAGACTCTTCCTTGGCAAAATCAATAGCATGAGTTTTCATTTTTATTACACATATAAACATACAGTGACACACGTATATGATGGTGGGTGCAAAGTTGTGTGTGTATACACGTATATAGATTTACCTCTGATATTTTGAAGGGTATGTGTAGCTGTATATTTTAATGGTCAATTTCCTTAAAGCCCAGACAAGATTTTCTGAGTGAAATATATATGGTAATACATGAGAAAATTACTTGTCCCCAGGTCATATAAAGAGTTGGTTAGAAAAGAGCACATTCATCTTTATCTTTGAGGTAGGCCAGCATTCTCTCCTTCAATTCCCGTTTCCTTCCTGCCTCACCCACATGCACCTTGCCACCTTTTTTCTTTAAATTATCAAGAGGAGGCCACAAGATGAGGAGTACTTCACTGTAGGTGGTGATATGAAACTGACAAGCAGTTTATAAACTAGCCCTACCCTATTGCTTGGAGAAGCTTTATAACTGATTGTTTTAATACCAGAGTGGCACCAAAGGGGGTCAAGTAAATAAATATGCAAGCCTCACCAGTTCAAAATAATAAAATTCCAATGTGTGCAAGCCTGCTTGTTGAACATATGTTTGAGGTACGGCTAAGCCATCTGGCTCAGTGTCAAGCATTTATACCAACTGCAGTCTTACAGTACCTGACAGCAGAAAAGCTTTATTCCCCTGGTGTTTGGGCACAAATGGAGAAATATTATTGAAATGATTATCTGCATCAAGACTCAGATTTGCTTTGACATTTAGCTGGCTCTGTTTAATCCAAAGGGGTGTCTGAATGAATAAAGAGAAGGGTTCCTCCAGAAGATGCTGCGAGCAGCCAGGGAAAGCCAAATGATTAATGAGACTGAAAGGCAGGGTGGACCTGCCCACCTCCACCCAGACCTCAGTGCCAAGAACTGAATATGAAATTAGTCTCGAGCTTTCTGTGGCTTGTCAGGAAGATTCTTCCACCCCCACGTAGGCTCTCATTTTGGGCCTCTGGAAACAAAAGGAGCTGATGCCTTACCCAATATGGAAGAAATAGAGAGTCTGGGAGAGAGCTTCACGTTATAATCGGAACATTTCACATTCAAACACTTTTTGCTTTCAACAGCTCTAGCAGAGGCATTTAGATAGCATGTTAGGAACAGAGTCTCTTTTAGGAACCAGAAAGCTGCTGTTTGTGGAATTGTTTCTGTTTCAGCAGCTGGTTTCTACATGCTATGGTCCTTATATCAAGATAATTTCATTTGGCTTAGAATGCCGTGTTCCACTGGTTATTTTGTGCTGTCATTCATTTTAAAATGCTCTGTTAAACTGAGTTTTTTGAAAAACGAGGTACAGTGCTATTTTTAGTATTCACCTATGCTAATAAAATTCAGAGGTTTAGCCGAAAAGAGACACATCAACAAGAAAATAAAATAATAATGATAATAATATAACAAATACCTTTATCAAAGGGTTATATGTTCACATCTGCTTTATCTGATTTTCAGGTAGACTGTACCTATTGGAGGGAGGGTTTTATAATGATTGTTGATTTGGATTTGAAATTACTTTGGTGATTTGGATTTAATAAGAATGTTAGACATGATTTCCTCCTCACTCTGATTTTTAGTTAACTTTTTATAGAGATATGAATGAATTCTAATGAACACAATTGGCAGCCTAATTGATTTGTTTCAGAGTACAGTGAGTGATCAGTATGCATGTGATATACTATTCAAGGATGTCAAACAGTTTTTGGGTTAATTTTCTGGCAGAGGTTAGTTGGGGAAACTGCTTAAAATATGTACTGTTTTTGATTTTTAAATAAGTGCCTTTTTTTTTAATTCAGTGAATTAAAAGATATCTATTACTTTGAATTTATAGTGTCTTTAAATTATCACATTGCCACTAGGGAGTTGTTTTGTGTATTCTGTGCATATTAACAGAATACTTCTACATGTGTTATGCACATGAGAATATTAAAGACAATTTTAAAAAGATAAAGTATTCTTATTGCAAAAAGAAAGCCAAAAATGCTCTCCTCTGTTTAAAATTTATTTTTAAAACTTGCCACAAGATCAAGAGTGGTCAAAACAAATCCTAAAAGCACCCATTTAAAGAAAAATAAAGCGCAACTCCAAGAGGTTACTGTTTTGCTAGGGATCTTATTTTAAAGGTTTTGCTTAAATAAATTCCAGTGAAATGACATTCTTTTATAGTGTTAAGAACAATGAGCGGGTGAGAAAATATATTATGACATAGTTAAACACAGGGCTATAATTTCTAAACTGCATAAATTACATGTTTTCCCCTATTATGATACAGACAGCCAAACTGAACATTTTTGAAAGAAAATGACCAACATATGATTAATTGCAAGCTCACAGATTTTGCAGCTTCAAGAGTAAATCAACTGCTAAGAAGTGCTAACTTGCTAAAATATAAACTAATTTTAGTCTCTAGATATTAAAATATAATTCATCTTCTTCCTCCATTGGGAAAGCTAATTAGAAATTGTGACTGGCAGAAGGAGGAGGACCCAGAGAACACCAAGATTAAGTTCACATGCTTAAAACCTGAGCCCGGAAAAAGTGGCCAGATTTCGTATTCTTTACATTTCACGTATTTGAGTTTCCTGAAGCCAGCTTATGGTAATGGCTGCTACCCAAATGTGCAAGTGACAGAAGAGAGAGTTTGTGAAAAGAACACGTTTAGTTAACATAGAATGCTACAAATATAATGCAGAAATATAGAGAAATGGTTCATGGATTCCATTTGTACACTTCTTAAAAAACCTAACTGTTCACATATAACACATCTAAGAGCTAGGTTTTGGAAAGGCCATCAGATAAGTGACATTTGTGTTCTGAAACTTTATATTCTAGGAAACCTTCCAAACTATGAGTTAGTCTTGATGTCAAGTTGGTTTTACCTGTGCTCTGATGACTCTTCCATTGGAGGTTAAGGTGAAAATAATGGGGAAAAAAAAAAAAAAGGACTTCCCTGGTGGTCCAGTGGTTAAGAGTCCGCACTCCCGATGCAAGGGGCCCAGGTTTGATCTCTGGTCAGGGAACTAGATCCCACATGCCGCAACTAAGACCCAGTGCAGCCAAATAAGTAAATAAATATATATTTTTTTAAAAAGAATTTTTATTTTGCCATAGTTTTAAAAGTATAACTACACTATTAAACCATTTTGCAATATGTCTGAGACTTTTTGATTAAATAAATGATGGACATAGCAGAAATGCAAGAAGATTCCCTACCAATATTATGATCTAGTATGAATAAGAGAGTGAATTAGAATTGCATAATTTCAAGGAGCTGCTCTCTTATAATAATAACCCATTTTCTGTATTTACTATTGAAGGAATAGATCCAGGCAGACATTTCATAATAGAACTAGAGGACTACCAAATGCAGAGCTGATATTCTGTAAGCACTTAAAAATATCAAATTATGATGAAAATTCTCCAGTGGATATTTTTATGTACATTTGGGGGTAGATGTACTTATCTGACATTGAGACTAGTTGCAGTATAGTTTTTAAAGAATAGGATGTGTTTCCCCCGAGGAATTTTAATTAAATTCAGTATACATAACAAGACAATGAATTTCCAAAGTTTAGTTATAACAAAAACTACATGCATTTCTTTTTCTGTCCTTAATGAATGATGATTTTAACCAGCCAGGATTCCAAACTCTAAGGCAATGTTTATAGTGAATATAGTAGTAATTGTAAGAGGCATTATTACATAGTGGTTAAGAATTAGACCACCAGTGTTGTTTTCCTGGCTGTACCACTTCACAGCTGTGAAATGTTGCAAAAATTATTTAAAATATCTACCTTAGTTTTCTCACCTACAAAATAAGGATAGCAATAGTACTCACCTCATAGCATTGTTATAAGGATTAAAAATATTAATACATGTAAAATAATTGCAGTAGTGTCTGGCACATAGTAAGTGTTTAACAAATATTAAAGCACATACTCATCTCAAACATTACAAATTATGCCTATTGTGTAGTATGTGAGCCTACAAAAACAACTTTTCCCTCTTTCCAATAAAGTTCTTTGTCCTAGAGTCTCCATGAGTTAATATGAGACCAAGAAGAGTTGGAAAGGAAAAGTGAAATGAGTGCAAAGATGTGTTTGAGCACTTGCATTCCTATAGGATTGCACTCACATCTCAGGATAAGAGCTCAGATAGATGACAAGTTTGGTCATGAAGAGAACAGATTACAGTACTCCCCCTTTTCAACTCACATTTGAGTCATTACTGCAAGGTTTCAGTCAGAGGTTTATGATTCAGCACAAAGAACTGTATTATTTTTAAAGCACCTAACACCTTTTTATCAATTATGTAAAGGATAATTTAGGTGTTCTCTAAGAACAGTTGCCATTTCAAATATCTATTTTGTACCAAACACATTTATTTCAGCTATTGCTATTCATCACCACAATCCAAAATGTTTAGTACTATTGTTATTCCTTTTTAAAATATGTATAGGGCCTCCCTGGTGGCGCAGTGGTTGAGAGTCCGCCTGCCGATGCAGGGGATACGGGTTCGTGCCCCGGTCTGGGAGGATCCCATATGCCACGGAGCGGCTGGGCCCGTGAGCCATGGCCGCTGGGCCTGCGCATCCGGAGCCTGTGCTCCGCAACGGGAGAGGCCACAACAGTGAGAGGCCCGCATACCGAAAAAAAAAAATATATATGTATAAACATTTTCAGAGAGAATATTTAATGTACCCTAGGTCATACACTTAATAGTGGACCTAGGATTCAAACGCAGATTTATTTAAATTTAAAGCCAAGTTTATTTGTACTACATTATGTACCAAAATAGATAAGAAAAAAAGACTTGAAATCTGACCATGCTCCTTAAAGAATTAACTTTTCTTTGATTTAGCAACCTGTAAGATGTGTGGTAAGTGGAAATTTTAACTCTGGATTCTCAGCCCTTTGCCCACATCAAGAATCTGAGAATACTGGGTAAAAGTAGCTACAGATGTCATCTGATTTTTCTAAGGTCTATTTTTTTTATATTAGTTTCTCTGATTTCATTACCTCAGCAGCTCATCAATACTCTTAAACCAAGGATCTCTGAATTGTATCAAGTTTTCCTAATTGTGCTTTGTAGCTGCACAATTCTGTTGCAGACTACTTTAACCCATCCAGGAGCAAATGTTCCCTCTGCAATGTCTTGACCAATGTGAAAAAATGAAAATATTTTACATGTGTGTTATTGGAGTCTCAGAAATAACAGAAAGAAAGGAGAGGCAGAAGCAATAGTTGGAGAGATAATGCTAAGAATTTTCCCAAACTGACAAAGTATATCAGTCTACAGATTCAAAAAATTCTATAAGCCTAAAGCCTGTCAAATACAAGTGAAAACTCACCTAGAGACATAGAGTAAGATAGTTGAAAACCAAATAGAAAGAGAAAATATTAAGAGCAGCCAGAGAAGAAAAGACATATTACCTGCAACAAAATGGACAGCTGACTCATCAACAGAAATGATGAAAACAAAAGAAAATGGAATGACATCATAAAGTGCTGAGCAAAAATAATTGCCAATCTAGAAGTGTATATTTAGCAAAAAGATGAAATTGCACCAAGAAATGGAGACCAACAAAAAGGGTAAATATGTGGGTAAATATAAATGAATATTGACTGGAAATAACAATTGAAAAAACAATTTATAAACAACAATGTACAAAGATAATAATGTGCAAAACAATAATAGTATGTCTGAGAATTTTAAATATATGTAGAGTTAAAGTACATGACAATAATAAAATTGAGAAAATTAAATGGAATTAAAGTGTTCTAAAATTTTAGCATTATTGTGAAAGTGTTAAAATCATTAATTTTTGTAAGACTAAAACTAAAAATTTTCCATTATTAATTTATATAAGACTTCAATAAATCTAAAGTATATGTTATAATTTAGGGTAACCACTAAAATAATATTAAAAATTTAAAGTTACAGAGTAGAAATAGTATAATAAGCAATTTTATTAATACAAAAAAAGAGTAAGAAAATACAGAAATAGTAGGATAAAACAAGTTCAATAGAAAACAAATAGGTAGACAGTAAATATAAAACCAGACATATCCTTATGTACTGTGAATGTAAATGGACTAAATATAGCAATTTAAAAGATTGCAGTTGTCGGATGGGATAATATGTAGCAGGAAAAGAAAATCAGAAACAAGGAAGGGAAAATACTAGACAAAAGCAAAAATAAACACAAAAACAACAAAGAGAAATCTGCCTCAATAAGGCAGAGAGCTGTGAGTAGCAGAATTACACCATTGCTTAAGTAGTAACAGGAGTGAGAGGAAAGAATGTCACTGGGAGTGGCAAAACATGATGAGAAAGCAACATTGCTATGAAGGAAGGAGAAAAAATTAATTAAATTAAGAAAGAAATGAATTAAAACAACATGATAGCCTGTGGATAGCCCAGTAAGATTTATTAATGCCTGAATAACTGACTAGTTTTTAAGCTGATTTTTGTTTCCAAAAATTATTATTGATGTTCATAATAATAACCAGCATTTATTAAAGAAAGAGTGAATTATGTTCAGTGTACCCTATTTTCAGAGATTAAGACATGTGTGATGCATTTTGGAAATTTTGCCATCCAAATAGTTAAAGAAACAATGCTGCCAAAAGTGATGCCTTTACATTAGCTGGAAATTCAGGACACTCTTCCTCACTACTGTAATACTAACTCCTTTCTCTGACATTGGAGAATAGAGCATGAACTTCACGGCATGGGAAACTAAGTTGGGGGCATGAGAAGCATTTAAAATCAGCTGATAAAAGTGTGGGAAAGGTCTTAATGTATATAACAAAATTTATCTAGATTAGTGCTTCTCAAAATTTGAAAGGCATACTAATTACCTGAGCTTTTTGTTAAAATGCAGATTCTTTTTTTTTAATTTTATTGAAATATAGTTGCTTTACAATGTTGTGTTAGTTGTTGGTGCACAGCAAAGTGATTCAGTTATACATATAGATAATAGTTTGCATTTGTTAATCCCAAACTCCCAATTCACCCCTACCTTCCCACCCCCCACTGGCAACCACAAATCTGTTCTCTATGTCTGTGAGTCTCTTTCTGATTCATAGATAAGTTCATTTGTGTCATATTTTAGATTCTACATATGTGTGATATCATATGGTATTTGTCTTTCTCTTTCTGACTTACATCACTTAGTGTGGTAATCTCTAGGTCCATACATGTTGCTGCAAATGACATTATTTCATTCTTTTTCATGGCTGAGTAATATTCCATTGTATGTATATACCATATCTTCTTTATCCATTCCTCTGTTGATGGACATTTACATTGCTTCTATGTCCTGGCTATTGTAAATAGTGCTGTAATGAACATTGGGGTTCATGTATCTTTTCTAAGTATTGCTTTCTCCAGATATATGCCCAGGAGTGGGATTGCTGGATCATATGGCAGCTCTATTTTTAGTTTTTTAAGGAACCTCCATACTGTTTTCCATGGTGGCTGCACCCATTTACATTCCTACCAACAGTGCAAGAGGGTTCCTTTTTCTCCACACCCTTTCCAGCATTTGTTATTTGTAGACTTTTTAATGATGGTCATTCTGATTAGTGTGAGGTGGTACCTCATTGTAGTTTTGATTGAAAATGCAGATTCTAATTCAGTAGGTCTGTGTTAGAACCTGAGATTCTGCATTTGTTACAAGTTGCCAAGTGATGGGGATGTTCTGGTCCATGGACCATGTTTGAAGTAGCCAGGACCTAAAGAACATAAAACAAAAAGTTTTGAGGATGGTAATCAAAGGTGAATAATAAAAATAGTTCATTTATTTTATGACCATTGCCCCATGCTCTAAACTCTGTTCAGTCACAAGGTATTCAATAGACACCAAAAGGGAAAAAAAACACCAAAAAGAGAAAGCCACTCAGGAGATTTTAGGAAACTTATAAAAATGTAACAAACAGTACCTAATTACTTCCACCAAAGTAAAGTTTAAAAGGGCTTGCAATTATTTATTTATTTCCACAAGTAGCAAAAGTGATTGCAGCCTATAAATACATATCTTCTCATTGGGTCTCAGGACTATGAAATTCTACTTGGGGAAACTAAGCTTCCTTAGAAAAACACACACAGGGGAGCTGCAGTCATTTTTGATTATGACTTCTAAAATATACTTCCCATCAGATTTCATATAAAGTTAAAATCCAGGGTTATATAAAACTGCCAATCAAAACACTGGCAAATGAGAAATGCACACAGTAAACATTTGGGAAAATAACATAGCAGTTTTCTCCTTTTATTAAATTTTGACTGAACAAATGGTAAGTGCTTTGGTGTCAGGGAAGCTGCAAGAATGAAAGGCAATGAGGTTGGAAGCAATGTGTTATGAAGATTAAGATAACTATATTCAATTATCTTACCCACATATTCCGCTCACCCTATAAAACCCCTGTTCTCTGAAAGTACTTAATCAGTAGTCTTGAATCTGAGAATTTCTGGTAATTCTTCATGTTGTGTGTAACTTTGGAGATCTGCAGATTGTATGAAGAAATTAAGAATACCAAAAGTTAAATTAGTTTTTCTAAATATTTATTATAGCAACAGAAGTAAAGTACGTATACTTCGATGTCTTAAAAAAATGTGATTCTCATTGAAAACCCTATTTATCTGGGCTTTAAGCAGGTATTGTTTAAAATCAACAATCGTCTTTCCATTGAATCCCATGGCTAGAGTAATGAGAGAAAAACTACATGGAAAATATCAAAGTAAGAAATATGAGAATTTAGAAGAAAGACACCTGAATTTGCTTCATCAGAAGTGGGGAAATCTGATTAGATGAAAAATAGTAGCAGAGTCTTCAAATAATTTTCTGGAGTCCTTTACATAGAGGCAAAGATGAAATAAGAAATAGTTTAGCACAATGGGGGAAAGAAAGGTTGATTAAAATCCTGAAGGAGTTCTTAAAAAATAAAGCTTACATTATAAAAGAAGGAAAAGAGAAAAGTTGTTCTAGTTCAGTAATGAGAGAACCAGATGGAAAAAGTACTTTTTAATTAAAAATTTTGAATATGAAATATTTGCAATAAGATGATTTTAAAGTGTATTTTTACATTGTTTCTGCACACTTTGGTTGACTAAAATAAGAATCAAAATATCACCATTATCATCCTCCACAATTACTTGTTGAATATAACCGACCATTTTCCTAGATCCTGAGAATGAAAAATGTATAAAGTATGGTCAAGCACTCTAAATAAGTACAATCTAGTGGGACTGAGAGTATATCATCTGATTTATTCATGAATTTTTCTCTTTATTGAATTTATATCAGTTCAGTGAGCATTAATTTGGCACAAAAGGCCATTGGGGAGAAAAGGATGACTGAAATAGACCTTTTGGCTTCAAGGAGCTTATATTTCAATAGGGGAAATAAGTCATGTGCATAAGTAGGTACAACGTACAAGACATCAGATGATGAGTTACACCTCTACTAGGTGCAGAGTCAAGTATAGATATTGACACAGTATAGGCCCCTAAAAATTTGTTGAAAGACTGTTGAAACCGTTCTCAAAGAGACAGAGAGATGATATGTCGTTTGAAGCCAGAGCTAGAATCATTACTTCTGGCTGGTAAGAACAAGGAATGCTTTCTGGAAGAAATGACTTGAGAATTAAGTAGGAAAAAGTTAATAGGATTTGAACAGAGTAACACAGGGAAGGACCATTTGGAAAGGTGAAGAGCAAGGGCACTGAGACAGGAAAATAAGAATAAGGGCCATGGTTAGGCTTGAATATAAAAATGAATATAAGGGGACTTCCCTGGTGGCACAGTGTTGGGAGTCCGCCTGCCGATGCAGGGGACACGGGTTCGTGACCCGGTCCGGGAAGATCCCACATGCCGCGGAGCGGCTGGGCCCGTGAGCCATGGCCACTGAGCCTGCGCGTCCGGAGCCTGTGCTCCACAACGGGAGAGGCCACAACAGTGAGAGGCCCGTGTACTGCAAAAAAAAAAAAATATATATATATATATACATATATATATATATATATATAAAGATTTCAATGCAGGTGGCTTGTGAGTTCATACATAGAAAATATGTAAACAAACGTACTCCCCAACACACACCCCTCTAAACATAGAACAACGATAGATAAAATATTTCAAAAAAGAAATAATCAGATGCAAGAACAAGGTGAACACCTCTGTGACCAGAAACAGACAGAAATGTAATCAGTAAGTGAGGACTTGGTGTGTAGAAAGGAGACTCTATGAATTCAACTCTTGTGATCTACTGCGGACCATCCCATATGAGGTAGGAGATTAGAGCAAGTATCACTGCTTGGTAGCTGAGAAAACAGCTTCCCAGGGCCTCCCTGGTGGCGCAGTGGTTGAGAGTCCGCTTGCCGATGCAGGGGATACGGGTTCGTGCCCCGGTCTGGGAGGATCCCATATGCCGCGGAGCGGCTGGGCCCGTGAGCCATGGCCGCTGGGCCTGCGCATCCGGAGCCTGTGCTCCGCAGCGGGGGAGGCCACAGCAGTGAGAGGCCCGCATACCACAAAAAAAAAAAAAAAAAAACAGCTTCCCAGGCCTGTGACTGATCCTGCCAGTCAGGACATTCCCTAGGACTAGAGTTCTGAGGCTCATGTTAGGCTGAGTTCTGAACTGGAGGCTGTCAATAAGACGTCATGGCACCCAAGGCTGAGCAAGCCTTGTGGTACAGTTTGTCCTTACTTCAGAAAAACAGAAGTTCCTCAATCATTGGAACAGATTTGGGAGCAATGATATAGTTCCTAGTTAGCATATCCTAGACCTCAGAACAGCAGCCCAGATACCAGCCTTGTTGAATAATTATAATATCTACCATAGATAGTAATCGTAAGTCAAATTCTACAGTCTTCATAAAGGATGAAATGTCCTGTTGGTCAAAACAGCTAGTACTGAGGATATAGAGAGTGTATATAAATAGAAGGGAGGTTTTTAGGAAGTATTGCTTAGACAATGGTCTGAAACTGGTAGAGGGTAGGTAGCAAAGCACATGCACACTCCTCTTTATGGTCTCCTAACTAGGCGAACAGGAAATAGTAGCTTCTTTCAGAGAAGCTTTTAAGAGAATTTATATCGATATATATAAGGAACAGCTATTGCATATATCCATGTGCATATTAGTGTATGGAAAATGGACCTTGGAGATTTCAAAGCTGGAAAAACTCGGCCATTCAGAAAGTTACCAGCAGTCTTCACCTTTGAATTAGAATTCTCTTTTATCTGGGAAAGTCAAGTATGGTAGTCCCTTTAAATATGCAGTTGTGGGACAGGTGCATATTCTCAGAGCTGAGAACCTTAGATCCTGCCACATGGAAGCTATAGGGAGCTGACTCAGTTAAGTGTTCTGAGATCAAATTTGGGATATGGGTTATGAGCAGTCATTTCCCTCCCTCCCTCCCTTCCTTCCCTCCTCTCTCTTTCTTTCTCTCCTTCTCTTTCTTCCTTTCTTTCTCTGTTTCTCTTTTCCACAATCCCTCCCTCCCTCCCTCTTTCCTTTTCTTTTTCTACCTCCGTCTTTTTAAAATCTTTTATCGTGAACCATTTCACACACACACAAACAGAAGAATAGCATAATGAAGTTCCACTGCACCTGTCACTCAGCTTTACCATTTTCCTCATGGCCACTATTGTTTAATCTATGCCCTACCCATGCCCTCTGCCCCAAAATTAGTATAGGAGAAATCCCAGAGATAATGTTATTGCATCTTAAGTAGTTCACTAGAATTACCATTTCTAATAGTTGTGCTTTCCCTATGTTTTCCTCAAGCTTTTAGTAAAATCATGTCAAAGGTAAGATTCCAGTGGCTATTGTGTTAAGAAAAATTATGAAGCACCTGTCCATGTTCAGAAATAGTAGCTAGGGGGAGTTGTATCATTTTTAAGATGGAAATGGGATTTTTAAGACAATTACATGGAACAGAAATTTGTGTGTAATAGAGAATCTCAGCAAGGCAAGCAGTGTGAAGGCATGAGGGGAAAGCCAGAATCTTGGCCCATGAGAGATAGCCTTCTTGGACAATACTTTTCAAACTGTAAGCTTCTGTGCATTCATGGAGAGTGAAATCAGTAGAATAGACTAGGTTAAAATGGACTAGACTAGATTAGAATAGAAAATATCAATGTACATAGTATTAAAGCTAAGTATTGTTTTTGTAAGCTTTCACATGGGTTTACTGGGTCATGTTATACAGTGTATTTGTGACTGGTAATTATGGCTACAGATGTTTGAAAAGCAGTGCTCTAGGAACTCTTAGGAATAGCTCAGGGACACTTTGAGGGGAATTGGAGTTTAAGGCCTATGGAGACCTGTACAGCTGGCTCCCTGAGTATAAAGACTTTGTCTATTTTGGTTACTAATATATGCCCAGCCTCTTGCAAAGTGTCCAGTATATAATGGATTCTCAAGAAGTATTTGCTTGATAAATGAATAGAACAAATAAATGTACTTCTGGTTAGCAGGTGGCCTTCCTTCATGTGGTGATTCACGCTCCTTCATCCTGTGACTCCACTATTCCCCAGAGCCTCATCATCTGTATCTAGCTGATGGTAGGGAAGGAGCCTGAGAAGGCATACCTGCTGTTAAAGCCAAGGTCAGATCTAGTCTTGTGACCACATCAAAGTGTAAGGGAGCCTGGAAAACATGTACAGTAGAGCTGTGGGCTCAGAAAAAGAAGGGACTAGATTTGGTGGGCAATGACATGGTTATATAAAGTAATACATAATAAGGATCAAATACATAGTACAGTGGACATTTTCTGTTCTGGTGAAATTGGGAGTGGTATTTGAGAGGTTAATTGAAAAAATGAGTTAAAGAGATAGATTTCTTTAAAAGATACAGAAAAAAATTAAACACTGATTTTAACTTAAAAATGTAAATGTAAGTTTGTTTGCCCATCTTCAATGCAGTATTCAGACTCTTCTTTTAGTATAGATTTTTTTTTTTACATCTTTATTGGAGTATAATTGTTTTACAATGGTGTGTTAGTTTCTGCTTTATAACAAAGTGAATCAGTTATGCATATACATAGGTTCCCATATCTCCTCTGTCTTGCATCTCCCTGCCTCCCACCCTCCCTATCCCACCCCTCTAGGTGGTCACAAAGCACTGAGCTGATCTCCCTGTGCTATGTGGCTGCTTCCCACTAGCTATCTACCTTACGATTGGTAGTATATATATGTCCATGCCTCTCTCTCGCTTTGTCACAGCTTACCCTTCCCCCTCCCCATATTCTCAAATCCATTCTCTAGTAGGTCTGTGTCTTTATTGCTGTCTTACCCCTAGGTTCTTCATGATATTTTTTTTTCTTAAATTCCATATATATGTGTTAGCATACGGTATTTGTCTTTCTCTTTCTGACTCACTTCACTCTGTATGACAGCCTCTAGGTCTATCCACCTCATTACAAGTAGCTCAATAGACCTTTGATTGGAGATTTTCATTGTCCTTTACAAAAGTCACACCCAGGGGCTTCCCTGGTGGCGCAGTGGTTGAGAGTCTGCCTGCCGATGTAGGGCACACGGGTTCGTACCCCGGTCCGGGAGGATCCCACATGCCGCGGAGCGGCTGGGCCCGTGAGCCATGGCCGCTGAGCCTGTACGTCCGGAGCCTGTGCTCCGCAACGGGAGAGGCCACAACAGTGAGAGGCCTGCGTACAGCAAAAAAAAAAAAACAAACAAACAAAAAAAAGTCACACCCATAAGGATAACAATTTTCAGGGGTTTTTTTTGTTTGTTTTTTTAATTGGAGTGAGAACTTGTAAGTCAGCCTGCATCCAAAATCCTTTTCAAGCTATTTTTTTCATTGATGTACAAACTAACATAGTATTTTTGTAAACAACTGATTAATTCTTTCCAATATCTTCAGAATGTTTTAATAGAACTAGCTCTCTATCTTTCTGTGCTCATATTTCATTAGTTTACCGTATGAAACTATATCTTTATAACACTATGCACTGAAAATAA
This sequence comes from Mesoplodon densirostris, assembly GCF_025265405.1. NCBI lineage: Eukaryota > Metazoa > Chordata > Mammalia > Artiodactyla > Ziphiidae > Mesoplodon > Mesoplodon densirostris. The sequence goes on from NC_082668.1 coordinate 76,594,067, forward strand.
ACACGTTTGAGAATGAACATAACATTCTTTATGGGCATTAAACTCAACTCTTGGGTTCATCCCAGCTGGTAACCTATTAGCATAAGTGTTCACCATGTTGTGAGCAAAAGTCACTGCTTCTCACAGAAGGAATGGAGAACGATGGATAATCAGGTGAGTTGACTATTATTTTTATTTAGCCCTTAGTCTCCAGGCTATGGATCATATATGCAATAATTCTTACAGTACCTCAAAAATCCTGGAGAAAGGTATATTAGTAGCCCCATTTTACAGAGGGGAAAACAGGTTTGAAATATTGACTATCTGGTTATGGTCACAGAGCTAGAAGCAAGGTGAGACACTCCTGATTCCAAAACCTGTGCTCTTAATAGCTCAGATACACATTTTAGTCATAATTGTTAATTTGACTCTGACTACTTGTAAATTGGTTCAATTCTCTAAAATATTTACACTACCTAAATATAATAGGGGGCTCTATAGGTTGAAAAAAATTACTTGGTTAGGTCAATTACTTACCTTTGATAGGCTTTGATTATCCCTTTGATAAGCTCTCATTTACAGCATATAAAAATATATATTCCATATATATGTGTTAGCATACGGTATTTGTTTTTCTCTTTCTGACTTACTTCACTCTGTATGACAAACTCCAGGAAAAAAAAAATTTATAAAGCAGAAACTAACACACCATTGTAAAGCAATTATACTCTAATAAAGATGTTAAAAAAATATATATATAAAACATTTGTATGTCAAAAAATTGTTCTGATGACCCTTAAAATTTCAGCACATTATGTAACCTTTATACTGTGTTCTATAATCTAGGAGATAAGGACTGTCTGTTTTACTTGACAGCTCTACATTCTTATGCTTAGCACAGCATTTGGCTAAAAAAAATTGATTGAAGAATAAATGAATCAGTGAAAGAATAAATGATTTTTTTCCAGTATGATATAAATATTTCCTGGGAGTGGTAATGGTAAGAAAAAAGTGTTATGAAACAGCAATAATATTTTTTTAGTATCAGTTGATATCCTAATCTTTTGAAATTTGTTAAGAAGGTCCAGCCGTTAAAAGATAAAACCCTCTCAAGTATCATAAAACTTACATTATAATGGAAGATAATATATCTTAAGGTTTATCTAGTGTTTAATAAGCACAAACAAAATGATTATGTCAGATTATGATTATGTTTTATTAATCACCTAAAATTTATTTCATAAAACTGTCCAGTTACTGTTCAATGCCACTTTTTACCAGGAGCCATAATAATTTAGGATATTAAACATTAGCAAATGCAGATGCTATATTAAAATCACACATTCTTCTGAAACATAAATCATACCTTCTATCTGAAAAACGATTGATTTAAACCAGTATAAGTTTGGGGTAACACCAGTCAGTGTTCTAGCAGGTAGCAAATGGCACACTCAAAGTAGGATCATTTTTAAAGTTTAATAAAGGGACTATTTAGAAAAGTGCATCTAGGACTTAGGGGAAGCACAAGAGCTAATATAGTACCCAGTAGAGTTGCTTGTATACTTTATTACTAATAACTAGTAACAGCACTTTAAATACCACCCTGATGGGTAAAGAGGAAGGACAGTTACAGAAAGGGTTGGGGGGTGAGGGTTGCCTTGAAGGGGACCAATGGCCTTTAGTTGAGGGATGCAGTTATCCTTGGCAATTCCACACTACTCCACTCTCTTGTATCCCTTTGTTCAACCCACTGTGCTCTTATATGTCCAAGACAAAGGGCAAGAGTGCTCATTGACATTGTCAACACAGGGCAGCTCTCCCTTCAGAGGACAGAGAGGATCGCGGTTAAGAGTAGACTGGTACTCACACGCAAAAGAGATTCAGCACAGGGTCTGAACAAATCTGTTTCAAATTAAAAAGTCCTCTATTAGCTGGTTTCAAAATATAATTTCTTAAAAGTGCTTAGATTTTGTATTGTAGTAAAATAAATGGGAAAATAAATATAGCAAACCTACTTAAGAAGGCCTTTTTTTTAAATGATATTTTAGAAAAGTAGAGTGGAGAATCACTAATATTGATGGAGGAAATAATACTCTCCGTGACTAATCCACAAGGTTGCTGTGGGATTAAATAAAATGTCTGTGAAAATACTATGCAAATGTAAGTTGCCTTTTTTTTTTTACGTGAAGGAAACAACCTTATAATTATGCTCTTCATTTTTCCTTCTTTCATTGACATTTCCATGAATGCACAATACTGTCTTTCTAATGATCCAGTTAAAATGCAATCAGATAATTATGATATGATGTGATAAGTGTGGGAGATTAATTCTGTATTCAGATGGGGGTTGGTAAGGCTTCAGAGAGGAGGTGACATATCAGTTGGACCTTGAAGAGTGGATAGGAATTCAGCAGAAGTGGCCAGGAAGGGGATTTGAGCAGGGGAAGGCACAAGTAAAGGCAAGGAAATGTGTCACTCCTTGGCCTGTTTGGGGAAGAAGGAGACCAGGGTTTCTGACATGTAGGAGGTAAAGGATGTGTGAAGTGTCAAGAGAAGAAAGTGAAAGACTTAAATCAAATCGTGCAGGATCTTTTTTTGTCATGCTATGGATATTGGAATTTTTTTTACATATACTGCTGAGTAGTAGTTTAAAACCCAGGATCCATTTTAGAATTCCTTGAGGAGCTTTTAAGAAATACTAATGCCTGGGACCAATTAAATCAGAATCTTTGGCAATGAGGACCAGGCATAGTTTTGTTATTTTTATAAAATGATCCCTTGGTGGTTTTAATATGCAGTCAGTCAGAACCTGTACAGTAGAATAAATAAGAAGACACATCAATATCTTCAGTCAAGATTTTTTCCTTAAGCAATAGGCCCATATACAGCTGCCTCCTGCATACATCCTCCTGGACATTTCGTGGGTACCAGCCTCTTATTCAGAGTTGCATCATCATTTCTCCATATGTGCTGAATCTAAATTTTGTATAATATTCTTTATTTTAGTGAGTTCATCAAAATGCATCCAGTCCAGAAATCTCTCAGTTATTCTTGAGTCCTTCCTACCACAATCACTCAGTTCTCTTTTTTTGCCTTCTAATTATTCATCCAGGCTGCCTAACTTCTCTTCTGTCACATTGTCACTGCCCTAGGCCACACTACCATTTCCTTTCACCTGGATAGTAACTGGCATCCAAGTTGCAAGTTTGTCCCAATTCACTTGGTTTCTACATAATTGCCCCAGTGACATTTCTGAAATATAGGTCCATAAGTCATTCCAATATTGAATACCCTTTGATATTTTCTCAATTTTCTTACAACACTTTAAAACATTTTAACATTAATTTAAATGCCTTTATAATTGTTTCACATTCTGCTACCTGCCTTTTTTCCCTTTTTTGCACTCCTCTTGGCTTTCTACACCTGCTACTCCTTACCTGGATAACTCAATTCACCCTTCAGGTCTTCTTAGGTAATCTTGTTGACTCTCTGAGACCACAGGAAACTGTACCTACCATCAAGACACTTATTAGACTGTATTTTAAGTACTTATTTAATTTAATATTTTACTCAGAGTACATAAAGTTTTGTAGAAGGAGGACAATGTCTGTTTTGTTCTTCGTTTGTATTCCTGAAGTGTAAATGGTTATTGGCACAGAGCAGGGGTTGAACAAGAATATGTAAATTAAGGAAAAATGTGCTAATCTTGGGGATGCAAATATATAATGATGAATAATTGTCAGGTTCTGTCCTCCAGAAATTTACAGTCTATTGTGGGAAGCAGACAAGTAAATGGAAAAACACAGTACAAAGTGAAATGTACAACTTTAGGTAAAAGCTAGGGGGTGCTATGGATTCCATAGGAATAGCATCGAATTCAGCTTTTATAGGGGTGGGGGTAAGGGAGATTAGTTAGGAAATATCTGGGTGAGAATTTGATGTCTAAACTTATTTCTGAAGGAGTAAGTGATTGGCCAAGAAGAAGAAAATAATAAAAAAGGGAAGAGCAAAATGTGTGGGAAACAAAGGCCAGGAAGAAAGAGAAGCAGGAACACCCAGGAGCCACACTGGGGAAGGGGCCCTGCGACTGAGTTGGCATAGGGATTCACCATCCATGTGGCTGACAGGGTCTTGGCGCTCTAGCCGGGTGACAGGCCTGAGCCTGTGAGGTGGGAGAGCCGAGTTCAGGACACTGGATCACCAGAGACCTCCTGGCCCCACGTAATATCAATTGGTGAGAGCGCTCTCAGAGATCTCTGTCTCAGCACTAAGACCCAGCTCCACTCAACGACCAGCAAGCTCCAGTGCTGGACACCCCATGGCAAACAACTAGCAAGACAGGAACACAACCCCACCTATTAGCAGAGAGGCTGCCTAAAATCATAATAAGCTCACAGACACCCCAAAACACACCACCAGACGCAGTCCTGCCCACTAGAAAAACAAGATCCAGCTTCATCCACCAGAACACAGGCACAAGTTCCCTCCACCAGAAAGCCTACACAACCCACTGAACCAACATTAGCAACTGGGGGCAGACACGAAAAACAACTAGAACTATGAAACTGCAGCCTGTGAAAGGAGACCCCAAACACAGTAAGTTAAGCAAAATGAGAAGACAGAGAAATACACAGTAGATGAAGGAGCAAGGGGTAAACCCTCCAGACCAAACAAATGAAGAGGAAATAGGCAGTCTACCTGAAAAAGAATTCAGAGTAATGATAGTAAAGATGATCCAAAATCTGAGAAATAGAATGGAGAAAATACAAGAAATATTTAACAAGGACCTAGAAGAACTAATGAGCAAACAAACACTGATGAACAACACAATAAATGAAATTAAAAATTCTCTAGCAGGAATCAGTAGCAGAATAACTGAGACAGAAGAATAGATAAGTGACCTGGAAGATAAAATAGTGGAAATAACTACCACAGAGCAGAATAAAGAAAAAAGAATGAAAAGAATTGAGGACAGTGACGGAGACCTCTGGGACAACATTAGATGTACCAACATTCAAAGTATAGGGGTCCCAGAAGAAAAAGAGAAAAAGAAAGGGTCTGAGAAAATATTTAAAGAGATTATAGTTGAAAACTTCCCTAACATGGGAAAGGAAATAATCAAGTCCAGGAAATGCAGAGTCCCATACAGGGTAAATCCAAGGAGAAACACACCAAGATGCATATTAATCAAACTATCAAAAATTAAGTTCAAAGAAAAAAAAATTACAAGAGCAAGGGAAAAGCAACAAATAACATACAAGGGAATCCCCATAAGGTTAACTGCTGATCTTTCAGCAGAAACTCTGCAAGCTAGAAGGGAGTGGCAGGGCATATTTAAAGTGATGAAAGGGGAAAAACTACAAGCAAGGTTACTCAACCCAGCAAGGATCTCATTCAGATTTGATGGAGAAATTAAAACCCTTACACACAAGCAAAAGCTAAGAGAATTCAGCACCACCAGACCAGCTTTACAACAAATGCTAAAGGAACTTCTCTAGGCAGGAAACACAAGAGAAGGAAAAGACCCACAATAACAAACCCAAACAATTAAGAAAATGGTAATAGGAACATACATATCAAAAACTACCTTAAATGTAAAAAGATTAAATGCTTCAGCCAAAAGACATAAACTGTCTGAATGGATACAAAAACAAGACGTGTATATATCCTGTCTACAAGAGACCCACTTCAGACCTAGGGACACATACAGGATGAAAGTGAGGGGATGGAAAAAGATATTCCATGCAAATGGAAATCAAAGAAAGCTGGAGTAGCAATTCACATGTCAGACAAAATAGACTTTAAAATAAAGATTACTACAAGAGACAAAGAAGGATACTACAGAATGATCAAGGGATCAATCCAGGAAGAAGATATAACAATTGTAAATATTTATGCACCCAACATAGGAGCACCTCAAAACATAAGGCAAATGCTAACAGCCCTAAAAGGGGAAATCGACAGTAACAATATCATAGTAGGGGACTTTAACACCCTACTTTCACCAATGAACAGATCATCCAAAATGAAAATAAATAAGGAAGCATAAGCTTTAAATAATACATTAAGCAAGATGGACTTAATTGATATTTATAGGACATTACATCCAAAAACAACAGAATACACATTCTTCTCAAGGGCTCATGGAACATTCTCAAGGATAGATCATATCTTGTGTCACAAATCAAGCCTTTGTAAATTTAAGAAAATTGAAATGTATCAAGTATCTTTTCTGACCAAAACACTATGAGACTAGATATCAATTACAAGAAAAAATCTATAAAAAATACAAATACATGGAGGCTAAATAATACACTACTAAATAACCAGGAGATAACTGAAGAAATCAAAGAGGAAATCAAAAAATACCTAGAAACAAATGACAATGAAAACACGACAACCCAAAACCCATGGGCTGCAGCAAAAGCAGTTCTAACAGAGAAGTTTAGAGCAATACAGTCCTACCTCAAGAAACAAGATATATCTCAAATAAACAACCTAACCTTACACCAGAAGCATTTAAAGAAAGAAGAACAGAAAAAAACAAAAGTTAGCAGAAGGAAACAAATCATAAAGATCAGATCAGAAATAAATGCAAAAGAAATGAAGGAAACAATAGCACAGATCAATAAAACTAAAAGCTGGTTCTCTGAGAAGATAAATTGTTAAACCATTAGCCAGACTCATCAAGAAAAAAAGGAAGAAGACTCAAATCAACAGAATTAGAAATGAAAAAGGAGAAGTAACAACTGACACTGCAGAAATAAAAAGGATCATGAGAGATTACTACAAGCAACTATATGCCAATAAAATGGAGAACCTGGAAGAAATGGACAAATTCTTAGAAGAGCACAACCTTCCAGGACTGAACCAGGAAGAAATAGAAAATATAAACAGATCAATCACAAGCACTGAAATTGAGACTGTGATTAAAAATCTTCCAACAAACAAAAGCCCAGGACCAGATGGCTTCACAGGCAAATTCTGTCAAACATTTACAGAGGAGCTAACACCTATCCTTCTCAAACACTTCCAAAATATAGCAGAGGGAGGAACACTCCCAAACTCATTCTACAAGGCCACCATCATCCTGATAACAAAACCAGACAAAGATGTCACAGAGGAAAAAACTACAGGCCAATATCACTGATGAATATAGATGCAAAAATCCACAACAAAATACTAACAAACAGAATCCAACAGCACATTAAAAGGATCATACACCATGATCAAGCGGGGTTTATCCCAGGAATGCAAGGATTCTTCAATATATGCAAATCAATCATTGTGATATACCATATTAACAAATTGAAAGAGAAAAACCATATGATCATCTCAATAGATGCACAAAAAGCTTTCGACAAAATTCAACATCCATTTATGATAAAAACCCTCCAGAAAGTAGGCATAGAGGGAACTTACCTCAACATAATAAAGGCCATTTATGACAAACCCACAGCCATCATCATTCTCAGTGGTGAAAAGCTACAACCATTGCCACTAAGATCAGGAACAAGACAATGTTGTCCACTCTCACCACTATTATTCAAATAGTATTGGAAGTTTTAGCCACAGCAATCAGAGAAGAAAAAGAAATAAAAGGAATAAAAATAGGACGAGAAGAAGTAAAGCTGTCACTATTTGCAGAAGACATGATACTATACATAGAGAATCCTAAAGATGCTATCAGAAAACTACTAGAGCTAATCAGTGAATCTGGTAAAGTAGCAGGATACAAAATTAATGCATAGAAATCTCTTGCATTCCTACACACTAATGATGAAAATCTGAAAGGGAAATTAAGGAAACACTCCCATTTACCATTGGAATGAAAAGAATAAAATACCTAGGAATAAACCTACATAAGGAGACAAAAGACCTGTATACAGTAAACTGTAAGGCACTGATGAAAGAAGTTAAAGATAATACAAACAGATGGAGAGATATACCATGTTCTTGGATGGAAGAATCAACATAGTGAAAATGACTATACTACCCAAAGCAATCTACAGATTCAATGCAATCCCTATAAAACTACCAATGACATTTTTCACAGAACTATAACAAAAAATTTCACAATTTGCATGGAAACACAAAAGACCCCGAATAGCCAAAGCAATCTTGAGAAAGAAAAACGGAGCTGGAGGAATCAGGTTCCCTGACTTCAGACTATACTACAAAGCTACAGTAATCAAGAGAGTATGGTACTGGCTCAAAAACAGAAATATAGATCAATCGAACAGGATAGAAAGCCCAGAGATAAACCCACACACATATGGTCACCTTATTTTTGATAAAGGAGGCATGAATATGCAATGGAGAAAAGACAGCCTCTTCAATAAGTGGTGCTGGGTAAACTGGACTGCTACATGTAAAAGAATGAAATTAGAACACTCCTTAACACCATACACAAAAATAAACTCAAAGTGGGTTAAAGATCTAAATGTAAAGCCAGACACTATAAAACTCTTAAAGGAAAACATAGTCAAAACACTCTATGACAAATCACAGCAAGATCCTTTTTGACCCACCTCCTAGAGAAGTGGAAATAAAATCAAAAATAAACAAATGGGACCTAATGAAACTTAAAAGCCTTTGCACAGCAAAGGAAACCAAGATGAAAAGACAATCCTCAGAATGGGAGAAAATATTTGCAAATGAAGCAACTGACAAAGGATTAACTTCCAAAATATACAAGCAGCTCATGCAGCTCAATATCAAAAAAATAAACAACCCAATCCAAAAATGGGAGGAAAACTTAAATAGACATTTCTCCAAAGGAGACATACAGACAGCCAACAAACCCATGAAAGGATGCTCAACATCACTAATCATTAGAGAAATGCAAATCAAAACTACAATGAGGTTCACCTCACACCAGTCAGAATGTCTATTATCAAGAAATCTACAAACAATAAATGCTGGAGAGGATGTGGAGAAAAGGGAACCCTCTTGCACTGTTGGTGGGAATGTAAATTGATACAGCCACTGTGGAGAACAGTATGGAGGTTCCTTAAAAAACTATAAATAGAACGACCATATGACCCAGCAATCCCACTACTGGGCATATACCCTGAGAAAACCATAATTCAAAAAGAGTCAAGTACGACACTGTTCACTGCAGCTCTGTTTACAATGCTAGGACATGGAAGCTACCTAAGTGTCCATCAACAGATGGATAGATAAAGAAGATGTGGCACATATATACAGTGGAATATTACTCAGCCATAAAAAGAAACAAAATTCAGTTATTTGTGATGACGTGGATGGACCTAGAGTCTGCCATACAGAGTGAAGCAAGTCAGAAAGAGGAAAACAAATACTGTATGCTGACACATATATATGGAATCTAAAAAAAAAGGGGGGGGCTTCCCTGGTGGCGCAGTGGTTGAGAGTCCGCCTGCTGATGCAGGGGACACGGGTTCGTGCCCCCGTCTGGGAAGATCCCACATGCCACGGAGTGGCTGGGCCTGTGAGCCATGGCCACTGAGCCTGCGCATCCGGAACCTGTGCTCCGCAATGGGAGAGGCCACAAGAGTGAGAGGCCCGCGTACCGCAAAAAAAAAAAAAAAAAAATGGTTCCGAAGAACCTAGGGGCAGGACAGGAATAAAAACCGAAACATAGAGAATGGACTTGACACGGGGAAGGAGAAGGGGAAGTGCAACAAAGTGAGAGAGTGGCATGGACATATATACACTACCAAATGTAAAATAGATAGCTAGTGGGAAGCAGCCACCTAGCACAGGGAGATCAGCTCAGTGCTTTGTGTCCATCTAGAGGGGTGGGCTAAGGAGGGTGGGAGGGAGATGCAAGAGGGAGGAGATATGGGGATATATGTATATGTATAGCTGATTCACTTTGTTATACAGCAGAAACTAACACACCATTGTAAAGCGATTAAACTCCAATAAAGATGTTAAAAAAAAAAGTCAGTAAGTACTACAAGCAGGTCTTGACCTGATCTGGCTTGTTCTTTAGAGTGATCATTTACAGCATCCTGGAGACTATTTGAGAAGGAAAAGCTGTTTTAGCTTTGAACAGCTAGACGATCAGTTAGGAAGCTTAGGTAGTTCAGGAGAAAAATTGTCTCAGTGACACAGAGATGAGAACTAATGATGAGAAATAAATGAGGAAGCCCCAGCAGGATCTGATGATTGATAGGAACAAGGGGGCACGGAAGAAAGAGGAATTAAAGGAATGCAACTTTGGTTTCTGACATGGATAGTGAAACAGAGGGCAGTGCCACCCTCTGAGATGGCAGCAGCTGTTGAGGATCAGACTGACAACGAGGAGAAAACAAGTTCAACTTCAAGCCATTTGCAGGTAGGAATGTTAGTTTGCACATGGGGCATTGTTATAGGTTGAATTGTGTCCCCCACAAAAGACCCCAGTACCTCAGAATGTGACCTAATGGGGAAATTTATGTCACTGTAGATGTAATTAAAGTTTAGCTGAAGTCATATTAGAGTAGGGTGGGCCGCTCACCCAATATGACTGGCGTCCTTATAAGAAGACTGACCTGTGAAGATAGAGACAAGGGGAGAACACCATGTGAAGATAGGATTGGAGTGATGCATCTACAAGCCAAGGAATACCAAGGATTGCAGCAAACCACCAGAAGCTGGGAAGAGGCAAGGAAGTATTCTCCCCTAGGGGCTTCCAAGGGAGCATGGCCCTGCCAACAAATTGATTTCACACTTATAGTCTCTAGAATAAGAGATAATGCATTTTTGCTGGTTTAAGCTGCCTAGTTTGTTGCACTTTGTTATGGCAGCTCTAGGAAACTAATACAGATTTTATAATAATACTACCTAATATTTTCAAGCATTTACTATGTGTTCTAAGTGATTTGTATTTGCTAATTCAGTCCTCATTTCAACTTTATGATGTAGGTATGTACTATTATAAAAGAGGAAAGCCAAACAGGCTGAGTAAAATAAGGAAATTACGGGGAGGAAAAAAGGAAAGGGATTGGGTTGCTTTTGTGTCTCCTGGATAGTCTCTCCTTTTGAAACACCTGAGCATTCACCAAAAGCTGCTCCAGAATGTAAGAGGTCAGCAGGTTTCACTTAATGGAAAAATCAAAACAAAGAAACAAGTGAAGCTACAGTGAGTAATAGCTAAACCCACCACTTGTGTTATGTAAACGTTTGTTTCTGTGAGGACCTCTGGCTGTCCCACCAGGTGCTGATGAGAGAGATTAACAGGGGAGGAAAGAGGGATTCTGCACAGTTGTCACAGATTATATATTTTTGGATGGAACTTTTGATCTATCTTTATGGTAAGAAAGGCAAGGGGCAGCTGATGCATTCAGATGAAATGCAAATGCAAATGCAAATGTTTGATTCCTTACAAAAGTTGTCAGCCGTATAATGAAGTGGCCTATTTTCCTGAAGGATAATCAAGTCCCGACAGCACAGGACAGAGGCTTCCCCCATGTCTCTTCATGGTGTTACCTGGGGCAGACATCAGATACTCCACTCCCTGTGGGTGGCTGCCTGAGGACTTGATTTCCTTCCTGCCTAACTGTTAGGGAAACATATTTCCTCAGAAATAAATCCCCACCATACGTATATATGAGTTGAGCCTGTAAAGTTATGAGATGGATTTTCACTGTGGCTTGTGGAATCAGTTTCAAAAGCTGAGGAAACAACAGAGCTGATTTAGGCTGCCAAGACGGATACGTTTTAAGGGATAATTTATGTGATGCTGAGATATGTGATAGAGTGGAGATGATGTAAATGAAGAGATTTTGGAAAGTATAAAGTACTATATAAATATATTCCTATTCAGGGTGGTTAATAATCGCTGTGTTATTCAGCACACTGACTGAGAATTCAATTATTTTATATAAGCCATGTATTTCAGGTTCAATATTATCCAAGATGGCATTTTAGGAATTGATTTCTATTCCAACTAGAGTACTCCTCTAGTTTTTATTATTTTTATATAATTGGCAGTGCATACCTGTGCTTAGCTGAGGAAGATGTACATAGTGTTTCATGCACCATTTATCCAGAGATGTCACAATGTTTTACACCCAAGCATTAAATTTTGTTTATAGATGTAAAAGCCCAGCAAAGTTGATGGAGCCATCTGAAATCACATAGCAAGGCAGAAACAGGATGAGGTTAGGACATCGCAGCCCTGACCCTCAAATATGTACTCAGGTCTCTTGAATATTTTCCCTCCTACTAAAATTTTTAAAACATTGTGTTTATACTTAAATAATGGCCTAATGAAGGGACTCAAGGCTCAATTTTTAGCTTATAGATTCTTCAGCATAACTCCAAGTTGAGCCAGGGAACTATCATATGAACTAGTAGATTTAACAAATGGGGACCATGCTACTGTGCTCATTCATATATGTCTGGTAATAAAAATAATTAAAGTTTGCACATTTTTAGTTATCATTTCCTCACTTAATTCCGTAATGCCAGATATTGGTATACTCATATTCTGGGAATACATATGTTTGTGTCATTCTGGTTTTTTAGCAATGATTTTTAATGTCCAACTGCCTAGATATTTCTTCGGGATATGTGTTCAGAATCCCAAAAGGCAAGTTTCTGGATACCTGTGAACATGGAATTAAGACAACATTGGGAGTTGATGTCTGGCGAAGGTACCTTTTAGAAAATGTCATCATCTGCTCTGGATGCTAACATGCTACTATTGCTTGTGATGTAAATGTTCTGGACAGAAGAACTCTCAAATCACATCAACAACAGAACACCTCAACTTTGGAGAATAACAGGAGTACTGGCTTATAACTTGCCAAGAAATTCTATTTATGGTTATTTATTTATTTAATGGACAGCTGGTATATTTTGTTATCCTGCATAGATATGGTCTGCTGATGGTCAGTGTTTGCTGTACTTTCATAAATGAGTATAAAAAATTACAGCATTCAAAATTAACGTGGCCATTTCTACTTGTATCTCATTATACATTTAGGAATAAAAATAATAAAACAGCAGTGGCATGGCCAAAAAAATAAAAACAATAAAACAGCAAAAACAATAAAATAAAATAGCAATAAAGATAACAAAAACAACCAACAACAGACTGATGTCACTGACGGCTATTTGACGGGGATGGGGGTGGGGTGAGAATGTACCCAGTTGAATGAGAGCAATATTGGATTGTTACTTTTAAATACTAAGAGAAGAGTTTTGGGGATAATTTGGTAAACACTGCAAAAAAACCCTCTGGTTTCTAGAAACAATTATCTCTTTATGTTACAGTACTTTAAACACTTTGCATTGTGTTTGTCATTGAGGAAGGGGAAGTTATTATAAACCATATGTGAGTTTAAAATAACTTCAAACATCAATACTAATGATACTATGAAACTAAACTGAAAATAAAATTGTCTGTATATGTATACATTTATATACATATATACATTTCCTCTGTTGTATTGCATTGCATTTTTGATAACTTACCTTCTAAATCATACTGAAGAAGAGCATATCTTTAGGTTGTGACTTATTCTTAACTCTGGAAAGTCACAAGTTATATTGGTTTTTAAAATGAGATACTTCCTTTTCTTCACAATCATTTCACCTCAAGTAGCTAATATGTGAGTATAAATGCCCATGTTTCAGTCCTAAAAATGCGATTGCCTCAAATGAACTCCGAGATATGCAAGCATCTATGCCATGGGTCAAAGATGGAAATGTTGGTATTGACAGGCCTGACATCAAAGTATTTGAAACTTAATCACAATTACATTTTTCAAGTGTTCACATCTAACACTTGCATTACAATCAATATTCTCTTAAAAAGTGTAGATAATATTGAAATCTAGTTTGGTGCCATGCACTTCTCTGAATTTGGGAAGACCTAATTTGACCACCAAATGGCCAATGTGTAAGGTTACCCTTGTGAGCCATTTCAAATGCTTTTTCATTTCAAGCACAACAAATACTTAACGTGTCTCACTTGATTAAGTGAAAGACCCAAATCAGACTTTTTTGGGTTTTCAGAAGACTGCCATCAACTTAATAGTGTGACAGTCTTTCTGTTTCACTCTCAACCCTGTGGACTGCAGGATCAGAGTTTAGCTGGACATCATGAATATGATGCATGAGTATACAATCTAATTTGCTTTATAGCAATACTTACTCTACCATGCTAAGTGTGGTTTTAAAATAATCAGTTGGTTTGCTTATTAAGCTAATTTATCCCAAATAAAATTGCACAATAAAGTAGAAAGCAAAAACTTCCTGAAAAAGATCTGAAATATTAAACAAAAAGCTTTTAATCACAATAAAAATTGTTCATGTTCCTCTAACTTAACAGTTCAAACACAGATCTGAGTGTTACCTGTGCTGCACATAGAGGAAAATTGTGCTACTGCCGAGATCAGCTCCTGAATTGAACATGAAAACTCAGGATCTGACGTTCCTACCGTAGTAGTCAATTCTGAAAGGAAAACAAAGTCATTGAGAGCAAAAAGTAATCAAACAATGATTGGGACAAGTATTAGAAAAGAATTGTGGGGATTCTCCTGACTGAATTTTTCACATGGTTATAATGACAGGGTTCTTGATACGACCTCAATTTCTGGTTTTGCAAAATTTGCTACTGAGCACCATGACTTGGTAAACACTAGCATCTTACAGGAGGTGTAAATCCTTGGTCACCAAACGGGTTGTGGATGGTCTCAGGAGGCAGAACTATCTAGAGCGGTGCGTTTTTAGAGGTGGCGATGGGGCGATGCTGGTTGCTGATGCACTGCTCACGCTGAGTGTGGGGCCTCAAATATTAGCTGAGAAATTTTATCAAATGCTCCACCTTTAAAGGATATTTTCCCTTTCCAAGAAGACTTTTGAGAATGACATATTATCTTACTTTTCACAAAAGCCTGGATAGGTTTAGGAAATATCTGTTCTTGCTTATGTTAGCTTTTTGCTTTTCAGAACAAATTCCCTATGGCAAAGATATTATCCAGATCACTATAAGTGTGTGTGTGTGTGTGTGTGTGTGTATACTCACACACACATATGCTTTTAAAATTCCCCTTTTCCTCAAGTTTTGACTAATCAGAAGGTTTAATTGTTTAATTATATATCTATTTCCCCAAATCTTAGAAAGTACCAACATCTATTTCATCTTTGGAAACCTCATCTCTCACATCTTAACCTATTTATGAACATTGTCTGTTTTGACTCGACCTGATGAAGAGGACCATATTCTCACAAAGAACCCATTTCTTAAGTTGGAAGTGCTTTTTTGCATGCTAATAAATATCAGGAGATAGGAAGTGAAATCAAAGTAGAGAAGTAGAAAGATGAAGTTTGGCTGGAAAGTTGTTTTGTCCTGTTTATTTCAGCTGTAAGGAATGAAAAGGTGCCACTGACTCATTTACTGCTCCTTAATATTTGGGCTGACTTACTGAAGGGCTTTCCCTTGTTCTCACATTACACATGGCCACACACACACACACACACACACACACACACACACAAAATAGATGCTCAGTTACTATTTATATATTATCATCTGCCAGGGTCTCTCAAATATCTGTTTTGCATTGAAGACAAAGAATTCCTGTCTCTGACTGCTCATTGAGGGTTTCCTGACACAAGAACATAATTAACTCTTTACTGGCCTAACTAATTTCTGCATTTTAAAAAGTAGCCAGATATGACAAAAGTAGAGCACTCAATCCGCAGGGTGGCCATTAACTGAACTCCGTTACTGTATGTTCTCAATTCAGACCACAATTACTGTCAGGGAATTGCACTGGAAGCTCCTTGTACGCAAACAGGAATACCATTCATTAAAGAGCACTTTCAATAAAATACAATCTATATTTTTTAATGAATATTTGAGAAAGAAAATACAATCTTGGGTTCAGAAACCTGCAATATAGTTATTATTCTTTTAATAATGTCGACTTTCTCATGTACATATACTGACAGATGTAGGGAAGGAAGCAGAAATGAGATGGCGGGGCTTTAACTCAGAAGAAATGAAAAAGCCGAGCCACAGTAAACTAAGTCAATGTTAAATAAGGATTTCCTAGAACCACCTACAGCAGACACAGCTTTCTATGGCTTTTATTGATGTCCCTGAGATAGTAGATTCTACCTAAATCTTTCAAGCTTAGTTAAATATGGGAACATGGGACCCTTTGGAGACTGGAAAAAACCAAGAGGCCCATCTAAGACCGTCCCTTCCTCCAAGAATCTGCTGCTCCAAGCCTAATTCTTCTTTCTCTTAATGTATTTTTAATTTTATTAACTGCAGTTTTCATATTTCCAGACTGTTGTTTCTGATAAAACACCTACTTGCAGTTTCTAGGAAGTGATATTAGTAATGTTTAATGCTCAAGAAAAATGTCTACAATTATTTCCCTCTAATGAACTTTAAATATGATTCTGGACTAAAAAACCAAAGACAAAAGCAGGTGCCTGTATATGTGTGTGTGTGTGTACACACACAGTATATTCACACACACACATCTTTGTAAAAAAACTGAGTTAGTGGATTTATTAAATGCAAGTGCAGTTTGTTCTGGTAACACACTCTACAGTGGTCCAGCCACATTGCCAATTGCTTCAGGGAGCAAAAGCACAAACAAGCTTGTTGATATACTGAGAGTATTTCTTTGACAAAAAAATTCCAGGAATTTTGCTACTCAAACAAACCTTCCATTGAAAATCTAAATTGTGCTTCCAGAAAACAACTAAATGACGCTTTTTAAAGGAATTAAAAATAGGTGGAAATAATCTATTAAAAGATAATAAGCTGCCAAGGGAAAAAATGCAACATCTTATTAAAGAAAAGGAAGATCACTAATTTAGTCTCCTAAAGAAAATAACTCTTATATAAAGGCCTGAATTCACAGTAGGTTAAGTAATTTAAAATCATAGTAGGCAAAGTCCTCTCCCCACAAAGGAAATTGAATGCCACTTATCAAGATTATTGTCAATATCCTGATGTTAATTTTGAGTCATGTTTTAACTAATAAGATGATGGATAATTTTGAAGGAGATTCATTGGAAATGAACCAGTATTTTTTTTCCCTTGTGCGTTCATTTTAGTCACTTATGAGGACCGTGATTAGATCATACACTGATGGACTATTTGAGAATAAGGACATAGTAGAAATGCCTTTCAGTATTTCCCAAAGCAGGTTGTTTCTCCTCTTGTCTATCACTGGCAAATGAAAAGGAAGAATTTAGAATTTGAGACAGCACTTGGCTTGTGTGTGCCAGTCATGCATGGAGTGAAATGTGTTAACCTTTAAACAATTTGGGAGTGGATGCAGTTAATAGGTAGGACAGATAGTTACAAAGTCCTGATTAACTACAGAGCGCAGAGACATGTGGAAACTTGTCTGTGCTGAAAGGAAAGAGACAGCAGCGATTATTTACCGTTCCAGAGACCAGGTCCCAGGGAGCAGAACGAGGAGATTCTGAACAGCAACATTGCCCTCTTTTGGCCAAACAGTGCACAATGTGTTTACCTCACTCGCAGGTGAAAGCATTTCTTCAGGACACAGAAATTTTCCATAGCAAGAAAAATGACAGAAAGTACAAAAAAAAAAAAAAAAATCAAACACAGAGAAGGAAAGAGCTCACCTATATAACTATAAACTACACACAATTCGAATACAGAGTAAAGAAGCTTAAGCCACATAGGCTAACAAAGAAGGCTTTAGACACGGTCCTTCTCTTGTCCAGTCTCAGTGACAAATGTTCTCTTTAACCCTTGTGTTTATCCCTGACAGCTTCAAGCCATCTGCAATGCAATCAGAATCATGTAGGACTCAGAATGTTAACAAATAGAACAGGAGCTCGCTCTTTTTGAGCCACCAGTGCTTAAATATGCAGGGAATCTGCAGGAGGACTGAAATCACTGAATAGAGAGCCATATCCAGCAGAAATGACATCCACAACCCAGCAGTTTGTGCTTTACCGTTCTAATGAGGCTTGCGCTAAGTCGGGATAGTGAAGGAAATGGGCTTGATTCCATCAAAAAAAAGGAAACGAAAACTGTCAGGAGACAAAATGTTGAACTAATTACTTTTATTCACATTGTAGGTGCCAGTGCCACTCTTTAAATAATATTAATTTCGGGCTTGTCCTTTATCTCTAATTTCCTCTTTGTTTTTCAAGTTAGAGTCCTTGTCTCGCTGGATGCTGGATCCTTGTTACCAGGTTTTTAAAATTGGATACCTCTGGAATTTAGGAATATCCAGTATAAATGCAGGTGTACTGAGCCAGTTTAGAAATTTATTATAATTTTTTTCTCTGCCTCACAATGAAATAAATCACCATTTCTGCTAGTCCTGTATGTATCACCTTTGCTAGCTTCCAGGCTAAATATATTTAAAGAAAGGTACCTGTGCTATGAAGGCTCACAGTCCTTTGGGGCCTAGGACAGAGCAAGTTCTTCATCTTTCTTTCAGCAGTCTGAGATAAAGTTTACTTCATGAAAGGAATGTGACCATCATGTTCCATTCCTTTTCATTTAACTAATTCTCACTAAATAAAATACCAATAAGGAGCAATGAGTTTCTTCAAGAGAAAAATCTAATTGTGAAATAAATACAGACCTGAAGTTGGAGAGGTGGCGCACATCTGTGCCTGTAAACTGATTTTTCTTCCTCTTTTCATTCTTGTGATTTGGAATACCTGGATTGTTATGTGTATGTATCTTTAATGTCGAAGCTGTATTTGAAGGGAATTAGAGTTTAATGTTTAGATCACATGCTCCTCATAGGATTCATTTGCAAAAAAAAAATTTCACTCAATATTGCTCTACATAAAAATCCTGAGAAACTATTTTGAGATTTTTTGCAATCAATTTGGAAAATCTTAAGTCACTTAATTCTATTCGTGCTAAAAGTTTACAAATTGCTTTCATAGAAATCATCTTATTTTATCTTTATAAAAACCCTGTGAAGTAAGTAAATATCTCATTACTTTTACTTGGCAGGTGAGGAATTGGGAGTCAGAAAGTTAATGTGGTCATTTATGGTGTGCAAACCCAGGGTTCTAATTTTTAATTTTTGTGCTCTTTTACTTTTCCTCATGTGTGAGATCACATAACTCATTTCCATACCTTCCTTAAAAGCAAAGGGGGTGGAAAGCTACGGCCCCCAAAGCTTACAAAAAGCATGTAGAACTTGAAACTGGATAAAAAAACATTTAAAAAATGAAACAGAACTTGAGCCTTCCTGTTCATTCATATGAAGACAAATTTAAACCAGCAACATTATCTTAGTGGATGCACATTTTATAAGGAACCCCATTCCATGCGGCAAAACCAAAGTTTTGTACTTTCTCAACTCCTACATCATCAGTATGCTTCAAATTGATAAATAAAGCGATCCACTAATGTCTTCCTTCTGTCACAGTCAAATTGACCTTTATCTCTCCCACACCCAGTGACACCTTACCACATTGTGTTTATCAGGATTCATACCTGAGGCAAAGGAAACTAATCTTCCAGTGGCAGTATTTGAGGGGCGCATAGGTGGCAAAAGCAATTGTGTTAGGTCTACCACCAAATACAAACAGCCGTACCAGGTAGCCTCGTTCTGTTAGACCATATTTTCACTGAATCCCCCTTTGAACCTAAGGAATTTGCTTACTGCTACCTGTAGAAGAATATGTCCTTGTACAAATTTCTCTTGGCCAAAATATGCAAGTCCTTATTAGGATAAGAGAGAGCCCGTTCCCTATAGCCATTGATGTCTTTCTGCATGAATGTGTTCATTGACCTTTGAGGCCAGCAACATAATTTTATGTGTGTACGGGGGTTGGGGGACGATGTCATTTCTTCCAGGATAAAACAAGAAAAAAATCAGTAAGGTTGCTGCTTTTTACATATGGAAAGAGAAAGAAACACATTTTTCCTGTCTCTGAGTGCTAACACAGACACACACCATAGATTTAGAGTAACTTGTGTGGCCGTTTCATTTTCACATAGGAAGTAGAATTCAAGCAAAATTCAAGTGACATTTTCCAACATGATGCTCAAGTTATAAATAATAATGCTTCCCAGTTTTTTTTTCTTATATCAAAATGAGCCCAAAATGATTCAAGTAGGTATCGCTACTGTAATTTAATCAATTGGTCAAAAAGGAATGCTTACACTAGTGGCAAAAATCTGAAAAACGTATTTTTCATCTTTTCAAAAAATTTCCTTGTACATCTGGTCCTGGCTGGAAAAGCAAGAGGTATTAATAGATCATTAATGGTTACTGTCCCAGGTTTCTTTCAAGAAACCTTTATTAATAAGACAAAATATCTTATTAATACTCTAAATTTTTTTCTAATTCCTTAGCACTTCTTTCATTTCCTGATTTTTAAAATGTCTTCAGACATTTTATTAGTAGCCAAACTTTTTATGTATCTGTTTATTTTATGTCATAGTCCTTCCTAAAGTGGACTGTTTTCACATTTTCTGTGTGGCTTCTCACTATTTTTTGTTAGTATTAATTTGATCCTCTGGTTTAAGTGACCAGTTTGAACAATTTACACCAGGTGAAGGAACATAAATGAACTTCCAAAAGTGAGCAGATACTTGCTGAAAAATTGTTGAGGTTGGAGAAAATTTATTTACATGCGAAGCTGCAGGCTTTTTGATGCTTGACAGAATGGAGCTACAGTGGTTTTCAAACAATGTACATAGACAGTCCCCTCACCCAGCATGGGTTATATTCTGAGAGTCCATTTGTAACTCACTTGTGTGGAGCTCAATGCATTTTCATGCAGCAACAATATCATAACGGTGATTAGGAGCTCAGGCCAACTTCCCTTCTCCCCCCGCCCATACACAATGTTGTTGAAACATTGTTTTACATTTTCAGAGAAAACCTATAGAAATTATGGGTGTTTTCATACTAGCAATCAAACAACACAGGAAAATAACAAAACTGAAAAGGAATATTTTGGAAATGCTGGTGCTTGAGGAAAGCAGGTTTAATTAGAAGAGGATGAGGATGTAGGTGGAGATGGGTGGAAATTCTGAAGGACACTCCTGGGCCCACTCAAAGGCTCTAGCAGTGCCCGGTGCTGGCTTGTGATTATGTCTCATTTCACTTCACAATTGGAGACTCTCCCTCCCTCTTTATTACAGGTGTATCATGAATGCTTATGAGCCATAATTGAGGCCATTGTTTCTCTCTGTAGTCACAAGTGGAAGAAATTGCTCAGGGTGCAAAGGATGTGACCTTGCAGGAGATAGAAGAGGGAGAATGGGAGTATTGTGTTTGGGAGAGAAAAACAACATCAAAGGCAGTGACCACAGCAACCACCAAAGTTTTCCTGAGGGGAAATTAACGGGTTATAAATGACCCCTGGGAGGGAAAGATGAGCAGGCAGCACATCCAGGACCCTGAAAGGAAGAGGTGTGTAGTTCGGACACATTCCCACCCTGCAGAGGGACTTTCTCTAGAAAAAACTAGGGAAAGGGAAAGTTAAGGTAGCTGGGTGTGTATAGTATGAGTGAGGGATTCTTTCTTTGTCAGTACTTACAAGTTTAGAAATGTCTACTTTTAACCTATTTTTTTTAGGGAGTTAGAATGAATGGAATAGCTCCCTATATTTATTATGCTGTGTTTTAAACATTTGTGAGCTCAGTTACATAGATACGTATGAAACCGAGCTCACAAATTATCTGAAAATGCATATATATGTAATAGAACTATTTGCTTTGTTGTCACTGCCCTCTGAGTCACTCTTAAACTAGACAGCAACAAATTAAGCATAACTGGATTAAGAAAATTTGTCTTTTTTTTTTCATCCTAACTACTCAGTGCAAATCAAAGAATTTGTTTCTATGGGTTTTCACAATGGGCTCTAGTTACATATTCTTTCAAAATTTGCTTTTCATAAATTTTGAAAAAATAATACATAGTAAAATAGTTGAAAGTCAAATTATTTTTTAAGCAGTTTGTAAGCTGTGTGTGTGTGTGTCTATGTGTAGGTATACAAAAACAAAACTGATCCTTGGAATGATATATGCACTTGAACAGAATCCTTAGCTGTAGATATACAAAGGCGATAATCCCATTTTATTCCATTTCATTCATTGATTACTTTTGAAATATTGGAAATAATTTCCTATTAAAAATATTGAACAGTTTTGATGGCTCACTGTGTGAAATGTACTGTGAATAACTCTTCCTAAGAATACTGTGAAATGGGCTTTATGTAAATCCTATGTGTCAAACGAGACAACTGAGACTCGAGGTGTTACATAATTTGTCCAAGATCACACCTACGGTAACTGGTGAAGGAATTTAAACACGAATCTGCTTTATTCAAAATCCACTGCTCCTTATGTCAAAGGTGCTTGAAAATAGACTCTAATGCAGAGAATAGTTAGCATGGAAGAAAAGCCAAGTTTCCTTACTTACTCTAGGTATGCTCAATTCGGCACTGCTTGCTTCAATAGTGAGCTCTGAGGGCAGTGATTACAATGTAAACGGTCCCATTCCCCACAGACTGACGGATCATTCCGTTCCTTTGGTGATGAGATGGCCTCCAGCCGTGCCTCTGGTCAGAAGGAGGACAAGTGAGAGGGCTCAGGGAGAGCTTTACACAGTCATTACCACAACTGAAAACAACATCAAATTATTATTATGTTGGCCAGTTTCCCCTTTCCACAGAGAAAAGACTGCATGTTTGTGAGATTGGAGATTTTGTTGATCAGTAGAGTTACATAGTATTAAATAGTTACCAAGCTTGTGTTTGTTTGTTTGTTTGTTTGTTTATTTGTTTATTTGTTTATTTATTTGCGGTCGGACCCGCAGGCCCAGCGGCCATGGCTCACGGGCCCAGCCGCTCCGCGGCATGTGGGATCTTCCCAGACCAGGGCACCAACCCATGTCCCGTGCATCAGCAGGCGGACTCTCAACCACTGCGCCACCGGGGAAGCCCCCCAAGCTTGTTTTTAATGTTTGGTTTCTTTCATTCTGGGCTTTAAGTCATATTGATAAACTTACAGTTTCCAGTGACCTGCTAGACATACATGTTTTCTCTGGTCCTTCCCAGGACCGTCCTCCCATCTGAATAAATGCATAGAAGTACAGAAAGACATAATCTCCTAATGCATAAGAGATTTTGAGGGATGAGTCAGAAATAGATTTCAACAAACTTCTGAAAGGCAGAAAACAGATAAACGTGGTAAATGGATGAAATGGGAACACTACAGCCCAGAACACACTACAGCAGAACTACAGAGAAGTTGGAAGCCAGTTTTCTCTCGACGGAATTAGTGGGAAAGCCTGGGTGCAGAGTTAACACCTAATGGAGAGGACTGGTCTGAGATTCAGAGATGAAAATGGGGAGAAATTTTAAAAACGTTTATAAAGGCCAAATGCAGATATGGCTCTATAGGTAGCCAACATTTACCTCCAGGTAGAAAACAGATAGGTCTTCTCTGAAGATATGGCCTAAAATGCCTGTAGAAAACTAAATCTTTGGGGCAGTGAAGCTCTTCTCATTCCTGAACTCAAGAGGTTCCAAAAAGAGTCAGGTTTCTACCTGAGATAACCTATTTTGCCCACTTCACGTGGAGCTCCTGACTGGAATTCTCACCCAGAGGTGAGACTGATGGAAAACAATTTTATGGACCTTATGACACAGGTAACCCACACTAGGTACCAGTTTCTTCCCTCTTAGATATAAATCATCACTTTTTTGGTAACACCAAAGAGAGAAAGGGAAGTAAACAAACAGAAAAATGTATACAGGAGGAAGAAGATTATTCAGGCAGCAGCAAGGAGTTTAATATACACTGTGGTCCTCAGCCTGGCTGCTGGTACTTAAGTATTTGTTATTGGTCCTAGAGAGGTAAGAAGCTTCTGTCAGAATCTAAACCAGCTACGGCGTTAGGCATCACACTCTTGAGCTAGCTGCTTGTTTTCTCCTTCCTTTTTTTTTTTTTTTTTTTTTTTTTAACTTTCATTGCAAGACCTTCTCCGTGAAGACAGAAGAGCATTCATTTACATTGTGATGCAAGATCCTTAACTTATCACAGACTGGGATTTTTAAATAGCACATGTAAGTTTCTCAAAGAGATTTGAGAAAATACAGTATCCATGAAACAAGTACAAGACCCAATATATTATAAAAAGGAGATAATTAGAGAATGAGGCAAGGATGTATTGATAAGCAATTATTAAAAAATTGAAATATTTGAAGATAAACTCAAAGACATTCCCAAAGAGAAATAAAAACGTAAAGAGACCAAAATTATAAAAAATAAATAAAAAAAGAAGCCAGCAACCCAGGAAGTTCATTTCACTAATAAGTGTTTGGGAAAAAGAAATAGTGAAAGAAGACAGAGGGAAATCATCTAAGATTTAAAAAAAGAGCATTTTCCAAAAGTGGTAAAGAATAAGTTTTCTGATTAAAAGTGTACTTGATTATTCAATGGGATGAATTTTTTAAAATCCAGTCCACATGAGAACACACTGAAATTTTAGGAAATAAATAGAAAATCTTAAAATCTTCGAGGGAAAAACAGAAGGATCATGAACTATCCAAGTGGATTCTAAAATACTACAATGTTCTCAATGTTCTGAATATACTGAAAAATATATATACACATAAAAACATATAGACATATACATAAATGTATTCAATATACAGTTCTATAACCAATTAAACTTTACATGAGGGTAGTATAAAGACACATTCCTACATGCAAGAATTCAGGAAGTTTTCTTCACCTACATCCCTTCTACATGATGTTACTTAAAGATACACTGCAGCAGAGTAAGTGTGTCTTCTAAGAATGAGGAAGAGGTGATCAATCCCAGAGTATGTAGTTTAATTCAATCCAATCGGGCAACGAAGAGAGGTTTGAGAATACTAATTGTGCACAATCCCACTAACAACCAATGAAAACGAGCCAGAGGATAGAAGAAAAGGGCAGACTCAATAAATTAGGCGGTTTTTTTAAAAGCCTGAAAAATCTGTGGCTACAAAAAACGACAAATCGTTTTTTTTAAAAGAAGAAAATAAACTCCAGAAGAAAATACCCTCAAAAACATCATGATCAAAGTATGAAACAACTGAAAATATGATTACTTAAATTCATAATTATAGCCTAGGAAAATAGAATCCATTTTTGTTGCTGTTGTTGTTTTTGTTGACCTCAGGAACATTTTCCGTCAAGTCTTCCAGAGGTCATAACAGTTGAACAAGAGACAAAAAAATTATATTTCTAGCACACTAATTGGCTCTGCAGTGAAAAATCTTTACATAACCATAATAATATAAAGTTTTATAGTGTTTTCCAGTTTGTAGAATCAATTCATGGCCAGAGTTTGGAAGACAGCTTTTGCTTACAGAACAGAATTTAAATGTTAACAGTGTTAACAGGTAAAAATGCAAGAGTAATAGACAAAAGGTAGGCTAGGGAAAGTGAGAGAAGAGATAGAGGAAGAGGAGTTAATGTCTATCTGACAAAGTAGGGAAAAAGGTGATGTTGTTGAAAGTGATGCATCAGACTTCACACCACAGCAGTATAAACTCATGTTTTGAAATATCCCTTTCTATTCAAACCATATAGCAATTCTTGACAATATGATTGCATGACCTACTTCCATAAACCCATCCGAAAAAGTCTAGTCTCCCTGGACTTCAGGGGGAGGGTGGGCGTGATCTAATCATCAAGTTGCTACAATCATTCCTATCCTGAACTGTGATAGGCAGAATAATGCACTCCTCCAAAGATGCCGATGTTCTAATCCCCAGAATCTATAAATATGTTACCTTACATGACAAAATGTAATTTGCAAATGTGATTAAGTTAAGAACATTGAGATAAGAAGATTATCCTGGATTATCCCATGGTCCCAATGTAATCACAAGAGAGATTCCCTTTAAGAGGGAAGCAGGAGGGTTAGAGTCAGGGAGAGTTAAAGATGCTACATTGCTGGTGTTTGAAAAAGGATGGAAAGGCCAAAGAATTCAGGTGGCTCTTAGAAGCTGGGAGAGCTAAGGAACAAAATTCTCCACTAGAGTCTCCAAAAAGAACACAGACATGCTGACACCTTGATTTTATCCCAGTAAGACCCATTTTGGATTTCTGACCTACAGAACTATAACATAATAAATTTGGGTTGTTTTATGGCACTTAGTTTGTGGAATTTGTTACAGCATCAATAGGAAGCTAATACGTAAGCCAATTTACACAGCTTCTTAAGAGAATGGATTTCTACCATTTCTCTGTCCAAGGTTACTTTCAGGTATTGTGGTCAAAATACGGTAGAGTCCAGATGATATGGATAGGCAACTATATTAAGTTTATCTACTCAATATTTCTTAGTAGTGTTTCGATCCTGCCCACACATTAGAAGCATCTGAGGTGCTCTAAAAATATTAACTGCCAGGCCCTACAGTAGAACGATTAAATAAGACTCTGGAAAAGAGGCTTGGGCATTAATATTTTGTAAACGGTCACTAGGTGATTTTATTGTGAAGTCAAAGAGTTGAAAATTAGTGGTCTACACTGACTCAAAGAAGTCATTGGGAGACACAAGAGGTGGTGCTGTACACAAAAATCTAAAACATATAGGACCACTGTAAGACATTAGTAATAACCCACATTCTTCTCTTGTTCACCTCATGTTCCATCTCTAGGTGATGTGTTTTTCCACCTATAATTGCTATATGCTTTATAGTCACCCAGTTCCTTCCCTATAATATAATTATAAAAAATTGAAATCACTTTTTCAAGACATCCAAGAATGCTGAATGGACAATTCTAAAACCTTATCTCAACTCAATTAAGTCCTACTGAGATCTTATCTCTCTTTACTCCCTATGTCAGAAGAATGAACACTATTCTCATAGTTTGCTGGCTTCTCTTCTTTGTCTGTTAGATCCTATTAATGCATACTGCCTTTTCAATTCTGTTAACTCATTTTATTTCCACTAACTCAACTGCATACTACTCCTCTACTATACAACTCATTCTCCTTCTGAAAGTCTCCTCTGACTAATTATGTACAGAAAGAGATCAAATGAAAAAGACATAGCCACGTTGAACAGCAAAGTAAACCTCATTATCAATCTAAATCAGAAGAGAAATG
Organism: Mesoplodon densirostris; assembly: GCF_025265405.1. NCBI lineage: Eukaryota > Metazoa > Chordata > Mammalia > Artiodactyla > Ziphiidae > Mesoplodon > Mesoplodon densirostris. Next base: position 76,621,123 of record NC_082668.1, read on the forward strand.
TGAAGTAGTAAGCAGGCTGGGGCCTGCTGCATAGTTGATCTGTTGGTTGAGGAATGAGGTTCAAGTGTGAAGAGACTAGAAGAAAGGTCATGCTTGAAATCAGGGACTAGAATAAGATATCTTACGAAATGTAAAATAGATAGCTAGTAGGAAGCAGCCGCATAGCACAGGGAGATCAGCTCAGTGCTTTGTGACCACCTAGAGAGGGTGGGATAAGGAGGGTGGGCGGGAGATGCAAGAGGGAGGAGATACGGGGATATATGTATATGTATATGTATAGCTGATTCACTGTGTTTTACAACAGAAACTAACACACCATTGTAAAGCAATTATACTCCAATAAAGATGTTTAAAAAAAAAAATCCCTAACCTAGAGAGTGAACTGAATAGAGCTGTAGCAGATCACTGACAAACTAAGCCTTATGTAAATTGTACTGAATTTTTAAGAAAAAAGGAGAAGGAGACTCAATCTTGCCTCTGAGGCCTGGGTCAAGCCACCCACTAGCTCAAGTATCTGGATGTGAAATATTCATAATTATTCTGCAGCATAGGAGTAACATGCTTCCAACACAGATCATATTTTGGCCAGACAAAAATAAATGAAGATAGATAGATAGGGCAAGAGTGAACAAATTCCCAATCAAGAAAGATCTGTAAATTTTTATTAAAAACTAGTGCTAAAAAAGACAGCAAACAAAATTAAAATCAACTACTCAACTACTGGGAAATAAATAAATGCAGACAAAATAAAAATAATAAACTAACTTGAAAAAGACTTTACAAACATATTTAGAATCTCAAAGACATAAAGAATTAAATTATATCTACTAAAATAAAAAAACTCAGAAATTTTAAAACAAAACCAATTGTTAATTAATTAAAATAATTACTAAAAAGTTAAAAGACCAATCTTGGACATACAAGAAAGAGCCAATTAGAAATGCTGGAAATTAACAAACATTGTGATTAAAAATCTCAAGAGAAGGAATTAATATCTAGATGGATAGACCTGAAGAGAGATTCATGATCAGAAGACTGCACCAGGGGTTTTATCCAGATTGCAACACAGAGTGATCAAAAGTAAAAAAATATTAAATAGCAATTTAAAAAAACCAGCAAACATAGGAAAAGATTGAAATATTCCAAGGTACATCCAACAGTAAAGCCAGAAGAAGAGAATAGAGCAAATAACTAGGAAGAAATACTGAGGGTGATATGGTGAGTCCTTTCAAGAAATGGAAAAATAATAATGTACACAGGTCCTGAGTAAGACAGAGATAAATATCTAGACATATTGTAATAAAACTGCAGAACATCTGTTATAAAAAGAAAATTTTATCATCTACCAGAAAAGTGGCAAATTACCTATAAAAGGATGAAATAAGGGGATTTCCCTGGTGTTCCAGTGGTCAAGAATCTGCCTGCCAATGCAGGGGACGTGGGTTTGATCCCTGGTCAGGGAACTAAGTAAGATCCCACATGCCGCTGGGCAACTAACCCCGCGTGCCACAACTACTGAGCCCACGTGCCCTAGAGCCCCTGCACCACAACTGGAGAGGAGCCCACGTGCCACAACGAAAGATCCCACATGACGCAATGAAGATCCCACGTGCCGCAACTGAGACCTGACACAGCCAAAAAATAAATAAATAAAAGTAGCCTTCTCACTAGCAAAAATGGTGCCAGAAAACAAAGTAATGCTATTTTCAAAATGCTGTTATTCCTAGAAATCAATAATTTCCAGAAATCATTACAAGCCACACTATTATTCAAGAGTGAGGACAAAATAAGTGCATTTTCAGATACACAAAAACTAATCACTCATACACCCTCCCAGAAAGAATTACTCTGGGCCGTGCTTCACAAGGAGAATATAAACAGAGGCAAGGAATGATTACAAAAAGAATGGTCACTACAGAAACTGGAAAATTTTGTCAATAAACTTTAATCATTTTTTAAATAATTATATTCTTAAAAAGGAAGATGCAGGGCCTCCCTGGTGGCGCAGTGGTTGAGAGTCCGCCTGCCGATGCAGGGGATACGGGTTCGTGCCCCGGTCTGGGAGGATCCCATATGCCGCGGAGCGGCTGGGCCCGTGAGCCATGGCCGCTGGGCCTGCGCGTCCGGAGCCTGTGCTCCGCAACGGGAGAGGCCACAACAGTGAGAGGCCCGCATACCGCAAAAAAAAAAAAAAAAAAAGGAAGATGCAGTTAAAATGTAAGAATATAATAGGGAGGAAGTGGGTAGAGGTGCAAATAAGCTTTTTTTTTTAATTTGAGCAAAAAATAAAAATAAGGACTACCTTGGAATTTTTTATAAGACTACACAGGTATTTCTGAAAGTGTATGGAACAAGAAATACATGTTGAAACATTTTAATTAAACTTAGATATTCAACCAATGTAAGATTCAAACAAATTTGAGTACCCTGAAAGAGAATGGAGGGAGATAGTGTGTGTGAGTCAAGTAGATAATCCAAATAGATACCGATTCATTAGATTCAAAGGGGTGCCTCTATGGAATGTGGGATTGCAGTTTGTAAAAGGTGGGATGGAAAGGGGGTTTTTTTGTATGAACTCTTCCCTACTATTTTGTTACATTTTTTGATAAAAATTTTAAAAGAATCCAAGTTAATGTACGGTGTTTGTGATAAATAGTGATCCATTTGCTAAAACCCAGCAACACTTAACTGTCATTGATGTCAAAGGCATTTGTTTATTATAAAATTTTTCCACTATTAAATTGTGCAGCACTTGCTTTCATGAGATGTAGTTTGATGTTACGAATAACAGAATTGTTTCTATTTAGTTTAAAAGCTCCCTTTCCTGAAAACAGCTGGGTTTTTCTACAACTAAATGTGGTTAAAATAACCCTTCCAGTCTAAGTAAGTCTTTCTATTCAATTTTACAGAAGGAAGTGAAAGACAAAATAAAACCACCCAGATTTAGGACTAAGATATGTGCTTGAAGATGCCAGTGTTCTCTAACGAGGTTTTCAGACAGAGAACTCTGAACTTAAAAGACTCAATGACACCTAACTGAAAAGAAAAGTCTCAAGAAAATAAAAAGAAATTTTCTTAAATTTAGATTCTCTTTAGGGATTGGTCATAGAAGCTATTTGAAAATCTCTGCATTTCTTCACAGAAAAACTTTAACGCCGTTTTATGTATTTCTTTTTTTCTCATGTTTATTTTAAACACTAAAATAATGTTTCTTTAAAAATTTATACGTTGCAGAAAATTTAAAAGAAGGGAAAAATATTACCCATGGTTTCATCATAGGATTTCAATTTCTGTGAGTTTTATTGTTGTGTGTATAGTCTTCCATTCTTCTTCTTTTTAATCTCTGTGCATGGGAGGTTTGGTTGCTTTTTTAATTTCTCTTTACATAATTGTAATCAAACTGCATATAAAATTCTGCTCTTTTAAAGTAAGCATTCCAAGAAGTGGTTCATCCTCTTTAAGTCCTTTGGAGAACTACACACTTTATTTTTTGATATGTAACAATTACATTTATTTGTTCAATGAATATTTCCTAACATATGCCAGGTACTGTTTGTCCTGGGTGCTAGAGAGAGAAAAAAATTATCTTCCCTCCTGGAGCTTACACCCTAATGGGGGAAAAACTCACACTGAGGATAATAAATAGTAATTTATATAGCATATTAGAAAGTGGTGTATACTATGGGAGATGTATATCTGAATAGAGAGATGAGGAGTGCTGGGGCAAGGTTCCAGTGCAGGTAGGGAAGGAAGGTCTCACTGGGAGATAACACTTGAGCAAAGATGTGAAATTGGCAAGAATCATGATCCATTTTGATTTCTGAAAGAAGGATGTCCAGGCAGGGTGGGCAGCCAGCGCAAAGGCCTTGAGGTGGGAGCATGCCTGGCCTATACAAGGAAGAACAAGGAAGCTAGAAGGGGTGGTCAAGATGTAGGGAAGTAGAAGAGTTTAGTGTAATTGGTGGCAGAGGGCAGGTCACATAGGATTCAAATCATTAAGTTCTTTGGCTCTTGTTCGAAGAGAAATGCAGGGCCAAATTTACAGAAATTAGTTTCTGTGGAAATTTGAGCAAAACATTTAATATATAAAAAACTAAACTGGAGAAAATACTATATGCTGTATTGTAAAGAGGACGTTTTCAGGTCCTTTCAGGAAGGACTAAATGACCTTTCAATCTTTTACTTCTAAAATTGAACTCTGTTTAGTAACATTCTATTCAAAAATGCTTTTGGAAGAAAAATGTAGTATGATGGGTTTGTCACTGAGTTATGACACAGCAGGGTATTTAATCTGCCCTTGATTTAATCTTGAGACACTTGGTGCCAGGGCATTCTGACTGTGGTCTCTGCTATGGAATTCTCTGCTCAGGCTGTCTTTTCATTTAAAATTAATTGAAAAAGTATCTATCTGCTGCTGTTTTCAACCACCTGAAAATGCATAAACGTTGAGTAGCCTGCAAAGTGTTTTTGGACTTCTCTTGTCTTCCTGTGTATTTTGTGGATGGGAGAACAGAGCAGTAAGATCAATGGGGTTTTAGTTTTATCATTATAGAGGGAGTCATACAATTTTTACATTGCTATACTTTTCATTGCATGAATGATATTTGGGATAAACAAATACATGTAAAAAATCTACATGAATATGTTAAGAGTTGTAAAAAGGATACCCACAGTCCATTCTGTCTTTTATCATTGATGTGACATTCACTCACTTAATATTTATTGACTTCTTATTCTGTGTCTGGAGCTGTTTTAGGTACTACAGAACAAAAATGAAGAACAGTATAGTTCCTGCCTTCATAGATTTTAAATTAGCAAGTCAATGTAGTGTGTCAAATGCTATGATGGTAGAAGTAAAAGATGCTATAAGAGCATATAGAGGGGGCATCTTATCCAAGATTAGATGTGAAGTGTTATTCAGGGGATGTTTCAAATACTTAAAGCACACATGCATGCACACAAAAATTCAAGCTTCGCATTTGCCTTTTTAAACACCTAAAATGGAATGTCCCTGGGGCTATTCTTCCTAGTAAGCAGGGCTTTTTAATTAGAGAACTGGGTCTGCTCCTCATTCTAAAGAGATAATCAGGGGATATCCTTGATAAAATAAAGTGAACAGATATTTGCTATTTCCACAAACTCTGAACTTTTGGATGGTCTATTATTTCACCTCATTAAAAACTTCCTACTCCTAGCAGAGTTCTAACCTGGGCTATAATTGCAGCAGATACTACCAGATTTTCAGCTAGTTGAAGTCAAACAAATAGCTGACTTCACTATCTTGGTTACTAGCAATTGGTATAGCAATTGTATTACGTGTAGATACCCAATGGAAAACAGCCAAGAGCCATTTTGAATGGAAGCCTTAAAGTTCCACAGAAGAAAAATTGACTACCTCAAGTAAACTGGTTGGACAAACTGGATTTGGGATTGTCAATACAGGTGTCACACCAGCAGCAGAGGACAAGCCTCTGTTTTCCCTTTCCTTGGATGTACTTTAGAGATAAGACATGAGTCCCACTGTACTATCCAATAGTGATGGAAGAAAGAGTATTCATGGTGATTTTTAGTTTTCTACTTAGCCTGCAGCTGCAACCTGATGTTTTCCAATGTATAGTGTTCCTGTTTTCACAATCACTTTTTTCCCATGCAAAACTAACAGCTTCCCCTTGTATTTTGTTGACAAGGAGTTGGGATTTTGTTTCAGCAAACTAGTAAAGTAGAAACATTAACTCCCATGCCCTGGAGGAGAGAGGATGCGTCAAATATCAAGATAAAGCCCCAACCCTTGCCATGCTGGAAGGAGTTAGAATAGGTCCATGCTTTTAATAGAAATCACTCTATGTGCCACAAACAAATGTAAAAAGTCTGCAAAAGCTTCCAGCAGGAAGTAATTTCTAAGCCCTGAATTATGGGAGGAGTTATCCCAGGGAGGAGTGGTGGGAATGAATTTCAGGCAGACAACAGGTTGTGTTACCTGAAGCTAGAGAGAAAATGATACCTATAAAGAAATGAAGAGGTTCATATTCAATATGAATTGAGTGAAGAATATGGGATTACAGTATGTACCAATGCACTGAGAAGGGCTGCATGACCATTTGAAGAATCAATGACTGATAAATGTGTAGGTTTGTCCTGGAGAGTCGCAACTTATTGTGATTATGAAAAATTTGTGATTTTCAAAAGAACTGGCAAAACTCACTACAGTCATTTTCTTGGAGAAGAGAATGAGATCCAAATTTTAATTTTTGGACAGAGCTCCAAGTCCCAGGGCCTTAACTTTAATGGAATATCACTGTAAATAAAAGAATAAATCTGACTCTATAATCCTCCAAATGTATTTTGAAGACATTTTATGTAAGTGAGTCTACATACCAAAATGTTAAAAAAAATGATGCTCTAAGAAAAGTCCTCAGATACACATTATTTAAAATAAAAAGTTCTTAACTTTATAGTAAACAAAATCTATTTGTAATATATTTTTTCCTAATATTTAGATGATACATTATTCTTGACTTTATTTTTCTCATATGTTACATTTTCTGGAATCGGATTAATTTAGCCTTCATGTATTTTGAAATCATATACTAGGTCACCTCAAACTGATCTTTTTTTTTTTTTTTTTTACTGAGAATATCATCTTAACATTTTCAGTGGAATACACATTCCAGACAGTTGGTATCATTTCTATTTCTCTATCTGGTTCCCCTTGCTTGCCAGTATATGTAAGTGTATGATATTCACTTGGAATAAAGAAGACTGCATTTGCCATTAGGCTGGACTGGTGGTGTCTCCATAATAACAACAGATTTCTGACACATGGCTTTAGTTACTTTATATAGTGTTGTAGCCTGGAAAAAATGTGAGTTCTAGAGACTCAGATCTAAGCCTGAAACTTAGCTCTTCATTTAAGACTAAAAACTCAGGAATATTCATTGCCTTCTCCAAATCTCAGTTTTCTAGTATGCAGTGGTAGTAAGGCCATTGCTCCAAGGTTGTTTTAAATATTAAAAATTTAATGAATATATACAAAGTGCCTACAACATGGTTGAGACTTAATGAATGATAGTTGTGACTATAATAATAATGATCACAGTATTTACATAAACCAATAATAAGTATTTATGGAGACTGAGAAAAGAAGTTAGAAATCTTAAAGAAATATCTTTTTTTTTTTTTTTTTTTTTTGCGGTACGTGGGCCTCTCACTGTTGTGGCCTCTCCCGTTGCGGAGCACAGGCTCCGGACACGCAGGCTCAGTGGCCATGGCTCACGGGCCCAGCCGCTCCACAGCATGTGGGATCTTCCCAGACCGGGGCATGAACCCATGTCCCCTGCATCGGCAGGCAGACTCTCAACCACTGCGCCACCAGGGAAGCCCTCAAGAAATATCTTTTAAAGAGATATGTGATGCTTTCTTATAAATAATTTAAATGAAGAGTGAAATCATCAAGTCAAATATTATATATCATAAAGTAAAAATTCAAATGCTTATTATACATAACTAGTTCCTGGGTATATAAAGGATAGAAGTGTAATTTGAAAGACTTTAGCATTTCTATAAAACCTAAAATATAATTTTATTGCATATTTGTTTCTGGGATTTTCACCTTGCTATGCTATGTATTAAGTTCAGAAGTTTCCTATAACTACACTTTCACTTTCATTGATTAAAGATTATAAAATGACATAATCAATAAGCATAATAAAAATGAGTATACCCTATTCTTGATATGATGAAGCTTATTCATTTCTAGTAATATACAATGTTATTATGGTATATACATTATAAAGTAAAACTACATAATGACTATAATGTTAGCAGTCATTGATGATCATTGCTTATATCAGAGGTCAACAAACTATGGCCCATGGTTTGTTGTCATGCAGCTTATTTTTGTAAGTAAAGTTTTATTGAAACAAAGACATTTATTCATTTACATATCATTTATAGTATCTTTCGTGCTATAACAGCAGAGTTGCAGCAGAGACCACATGAGTCCCAAAGTCTGAAATACTACCTGACCCTTTACAGAAAAAGTTTGCTGATCTCTGGCCTAAATTCATTATTTTATAAAAATGGTCATTTTAGTTATGTCTTTCCTTCTTCAGTTATTAGCTGAACTATTGCAATAAAGAGAAAATGCCTCTCATCTACTTGGATACCTTGAAGTGCAACTTGCATAGAAGAAGCAGAATAAGTATTTTATTTGCTGGTTTTAAAAGTAAGTTGGTTTCTTGGCATCCTCCAGAGGCCAGCGATGAGTTGTGGGGTTTTTTAAGAAGTATTATTATCACCTCATTGATTTAAATATTTTATATGTATTGTATTTCAATTCCTTGCATGTTCCACGTTTACTGATGCTAAATTGTCCCAGTTTGTACTATTAAAAACATCAAGTAGGCTTCCAAGTCATTTTATGATTACCCTAGCAGTCTGTTTCCTTGCTTTGGTATGACAAACTGTTTCAGGCTCATAATTATATATCCTGCCCAAGGTGTGGAATCTGCCATTTCCCCCAAGGATCCTTGTATTCTTTTGGAGAAAAGTGTTATTAGAGACCACTATGAGGATCCAGGGATCTTGCTAGATCATTGTTTCTAGGATTTTTTTAAGTAGACTTAGCTAAAGAATGTTTTAATACATCACAATTACTTATAATTCATCAGGACTACAGAATTTTTACTTAATCTCATCTGTCTTTTGTCTGTATCCTGTTTCTCCCTTACCAAACCTCCCTGGTTCTCAATGACACCATAATAATTACATTTTTGGTTTTTATCTCACTATACAATACATACACAAAAGTTAAGAATAATGATACCAGTTAACTAAAGATGCTATTTTTCCCCCTCTAGGTTATATCTCACTATATATATACTTAATACACAATTAAATATTACACATTTTAAAATTATTTGGTATATTGCTCTTCTGTATTTTGTCACAAACTCAACTACAGAGTCAAGTTTCATATGTTGAGTCGTTATCTTTACTGTCTTCTCTGATCACAGATTATATACTCATAACTCTGGACAGTCATCTTAAGGTTTTTATTTTTCACTTCAACTGGAACTATGAAAGAGACTGTTTGTGGTCCTTTGGTTCCCCTTGCCCTTTTCAGAAGAAACATCTTTCATGCATAAGCAATTCACCACTGAGCAGATATTAATACAATGATTGCTTGGAATATGTATTTTTCTTATACTGGGATAGCCAGCCTTATTGGATAGTGCTGTTCTGTATGAACATAGGTTTTAAGTTAGAAATATAGCGAGAACAAGGGTATATATGGTGATAATCTTGTATGCTTTCTTTTTTTTTTTTTTTTTTTTTTTTTTTGCGGTACGCGGGCCTCTCACTGTTGTGACCTCCCCCGTCGCGGAGCACAGGCTCCGGACGCGCAGGCTCCGGACGCGCAGGCTCAGCAGCCATGGCTCACGGGCCCAGCCGCTCCGCGGCATATGGGATCCTCCCAGACCGGGGCACGAACCCGTATCCCCTGCATCGGCAGGCGGACTCTCAACCACTTGCGCCACCAGGGAGGCCCCTTGTATGCTTTCTTAACTGAATAATTTGACATTCTAGAGTTATGTTCTGCTTACTCTGTGCTACTTTTTTTTAAATATAGAAATATGGGAAATAAACTACTTTAAACATCTTAGAAACAATAAAAAACCCACATGATTTAGAATAGTAACAAGGGAAACGTTAATATTTGATGGACCCAATGGTCTCAACTACTGCCCCAAATATTTCTCATAGTCAATACAACATTTAGGTAAGATTTTGCATATGAAAATCTTAATTCTTAGAAGTGAAATAAAATATGTCAGTGTCAAGGTAGAATAAGAAAATGGCTATTTAACAGCACTCTGCATGCCAATAAATCATGGGGAATCTCTCTCTCCCTTATTCGCTCTCCCTAGTGGGATAAACATGGTTTGTCACATTCAGAGAATACTGTATACTGTAGGAATAATCAGAACGTATTGTTAGCTCCAATTTTCCATCATTTATTTTTCAGTGCCAAACAAAATAAACCTCACCACACAGTTTAGTCATGGGTAGAAAGAGAATTAGCCTTTTAATGGGAGCCGCTGTTTTAAAAAATGGCTCTTAGAAGTAGAAGATGGAAGGAAACGCTGCTCATATTAATGCACAATTGTTCATTGTGCTTACTAATGCTATATAGAAAAGCCTCTTTAAAAAGTTTTCATTACTACATATTTTGCATAAATGCCCATATTAAAAATCAATGTACTATTTGCCTCTGAAAATACTGCAGCTGATCTGGAAGTCCGTTTGAAAGAAAACTGAACTCAATAGACACAGACTGATTCTTCATCCATCTGACATGTCATGCCAACAAATGGGTTTTTTGTGCACTCTGTCAGGGTCTTAATCAGTGTCAAGACAGCCCACAGCACCAACTCAGCTCTGAAAGCTCTTCTCACACTTAATCCTTCAACTTGTATATGTTGTAGAGACATTCAGATGAGGCATGATAATACACATGATTTACTTGGTTCTGTCAATTCTTGGATTTGTCACACATCAAAATTGCATAAAGCTGAATCTCTCTCACCCGAACTACTTAAAGAGTACGTTGCAAAGATAATTCTAATTGCCATGAAGAACTATTTATTGTAACTTGATGTTTGCATTTTTATAAAAAGAGGTTTCGATAAACGCATTAGTAAAACTGTAATAATTAGGTCCTCATGAATAGATGTTTGTGTATAGATGGTTTTCTTGCTTTTTGGCTACTAAATATATGTAAATTAACACATGGTGTTATGTGCGTTAAGGTTGAATAAGTGTTTGCTTTATTGGAACCATGTAAAATTAAAGCCTTTTGGTGAATACATATATATGAACAAATTAATTTTTATTTAAAACTCAGCATATTGCCTATTTCAGATTAAAATAATATTTTATAAGGGAAAACGCACAAAACTGAACCGTATACATTTCTTAGTTTGAAGTATAGATTGACTTATATCTCTCTAATACAGACCCAAGAACTTCATAGCTGGATTAAAATTGAGGATATATTTTTCTCTCCTTCTTCAGAGAGAAAGACAACCCTGGTACAGGATGAACAAAGAAACCTTTCTTTGTTCAATGGAGAAAGGATGACAGAACAAATGAAAGGTTAATTCTATGGTATGAGAAGCTAAAACAATGTCTAAAATACTGCTAGACTTGATAGAAGAGTTCAATTATGTGACAGGATATGAATTAAATGTATATAAATAAAAAATTTTGATATGATGTTAAAATTAAGACCTTATAATTAAACTGATAATACTCAAATACTTTCTAGCTATTGCATCATGGATAAAGTTGCTTAACCTCTGTGCTTCAGTTTCCTCATCTATAAAATGGAACTAACACTAGTCATTGCTTCCCAGAATTGGGAACTATCCAACTGTGTTAATATGTTCAGGAACTTAGTTTGAATGGTGGACATGTGCATACAAAGATGAAGTCTATTGGGCTAGATAGACACTGTAAATAAAAGGCAAGTTAAATGCCAGAAATGAAAAGTACATTACCAGACATAATGTAAGTCTTAATCAGAGTATACAGTAAATTGCTAAATGTGATTCACAAACATCTAAACTGATGAAAATCAAAACAAATACAGCGAACATTTAATTATACTGGGATTTTAATATACCCTTTTGCATATTTCAACAAGAGAGAAATTTTACAAGGTTATTTGCTTTCTAAGAAGTGTTCCCTCTTCCAAACTTTTGATTCAAATGCCAGGTATTTAGACTCCTCTTTCCTGTGTATTGTACCCAGAGTTGCTCTGCCAGCTTCTGAACATTACTTGCCTTTTGTCTTCTGAAATGTATATAACCATAGCCAGCTTTGCAGGTCATACCGCATGGGAAGTCAAGCGAGCCTTTGTTTGACATCCAGTTTGTCTGGCATCTGACATTAGCATTGCTAACTACCTAATTGCTAAGTGCTACCAATTCAGGTATTGTACATCATTCATGGGCTCTGGCAACCATTTTACTTTTAAAGGAAAACAAGAAGAAGTATTTTATAGAGTATCAGGTATAATGAAACATACATTTGGCTGTATAAATGAACTGATTTCAGATATATACACGCAAGTATGCATGTATACATATAGATATATATATGTTAGCAAGTAAATGATAGGAAATAAAAGCTGTTAAATATTGAAATAGGGCTTCCCTGGTGGCACAGTGGTTGAGAGTCCGCCTGCCGATGCAGGGGACACGGGTTCGTGCCCCGGTCCGGGAAGATCCCACATGCCGCGGAGCAGCTGGGCCCATGAGCCATGGCTGCTGAGCCTGCGCGTCCGGAGCCTGTGCTCCGCAACGGGAGAGGCCACAACAGTGAGAGACCCGCGTACCGCAAAAAAAAAAAAAAAAAAAAAGAAAATATTGAAATAGTTTAATAAAGATATTGGATTCATTTTTCGATGTTTTAAATTTAAATTTTTTGATACTTAAGCCGGATTTGTTCAAATTTGCCTGAAGAAAAAGGTTTGGTTTAGATTTATTCTCAAAAAAGGCATCTAACACTATAACAGTGAAGAAATGCTATACACAGAGGGAAGTCACGGAGGAAAGGGAAGACTACAATCTAACATTACAGAATAAAAAATAAAAGGGAAAGATTTAAATATGTGTAATATACCCAATGAGCTTTATTTGTCTAAAATCCTTCTATATATATGGACCTGTGTGTACACTAAGTAACTCTCAAGGTGTAAGTTTAAGGATAAAAGCATGTACAGTAGAGCTTGCTGAACAGGTTCTGTGGAGACTGGTGGAACATGATTGACAAACAGTGACAGGCCATAGCTTAGTGGAAGACACCGGTCTACATAGAGTGAGTGTGAATGTGGAGGCCTGCAGGAGGCTTTACTTGATTGGATCACACATGAGCGAGTATTTCTGAAAGATGAGGACAGTACAATCAGGAAAAGTTCAGTTTGAAGATTGGAATAAAGTCTTTGAAACTAGAAGCTTTCTTTTTTGAATTATAGAGACAAAGTATGAGATCTAAACACAGTGCCCCTTGTTTCATTAAAGAGAAAGCAAGAAAGAGGAAGGGAGGGAGGGAGGGAAGAAAGGGAAGAAAGAAAGTAGTAAAAATGGTCAACTCCATGACTTGGGAGTAGACTGGGACATGTGCTCTACCATGTGTAATTTTCCTCAACCTTGGAGCACTCTTGGGGCCATATAAAGTTTAGGTTTAATCTGACCAACAGGTAAAGGGATGAACTAGATACCCTTATACGCTTTCAATATCCTTTCCAACCCTGGGTTAGCTTCTGTTTGTGCTATTCTTAAGGAAAATCATGGCTGGTGGAAGGAGGGTATAGACATTCTAATAACTACATATTTTGAGATCTCGACTTTTCCATTTTTAGTTACATTAGAATGCCTCCAAGGAATAGAATTAATTTTTCTGAAATAGCTACTCGCTCGTACAAATAACTCACGTGGCTTAGGGCACTAGTCAATTGCAACTTCATTGCCAATGTACTTCCCAGTGAATGTGTGTGTTTTCTTTTGAAAACATTGCCCTATGTTCTCAGAGGCATATTTGGGCAAAGGCAAATGTCATAACCCAAAGGTCTCCAACAAAAGTATACACTGCTTAGAGACGCTGCCATTGAAGAAATATGGCACCGTGGACTGCCAAGAAAATATTCAGCATCCAAGTCTGAGTGAGGGTTGTTTTATTTCATAGTGTATGAAACAAGCCTGTCAGAAACCTTTCAGTGCATGCATACATTTCACTATGAAACCAAATTCTCATGCCTTTCTGCTACCACTTCCTTCCGGGGGGAAAAAAAAACAGAAGAAATAACTAACTAATAGAATAAGATAGTATAACTCTAAATCTTGCACAAAATGAATCTTATTCATTCATTATTCAACAATTATTTATGGATAAAATAAAAGCTGTATTAGGTTCTATGAAACTGCAAAGAATTTTAAGACCCAGAAATTAGAATATAGGTTAAGATATAAGACACACAGGGAAATTTGGAAAGCAAATGGAACCAGAAATTCCTTTATTATATAGGCTTTATTTTTTACATCATTGCTAAATTTTTACAAAGAAATGGGAAAGATTTTAACAAGTGTTTTTTAGCTTATTTAACATTAGCAGATATAACAAAGACCACCCCCCCAGACTGACCTCTCTGTGGCTCAAAATAATAAGTCTGCTTTTCATTGACTTCACAGTTCCATGCAGGTCAGGCAGCTCTGATTGATAGGCTTTGCTAAAATAATAGATATGGATAATAAAATACTGCATCAGCTCTCACTTAAGCATAGTCACTTGGCAAAATTCTAACCATTACTACATCTAATTCTGTACCCCTTAATATTTCTGTGCACTCTTACTGCATTTCTTTCATCTGTTGACTTTTCCACATGATTATTTCAAACCTCCTTTTCTCTCCTCAAATCTGTACGTACTACCTTTTCACCTATCCTCCTCCTCAGCTGATGACCCAGTTCTTATGTGAGCAAGGAAATTTAAGCAATCAGAAGACAATTTCTACCAACTTCCAACACCACAATTACCCACCAATGGCATCTGTACACTTATAGGCTGTCCTCCTCCCCTTACTATGGGTGAACTGTCCATGTTCCTATCTAAGGCCAGTCCCTCATTTCTGCACTGGATCGTCTCTACTACTTAAAGATACCACTTAAGTGATTCTTCCCTTTCTGTTCTTTTTCATTTATTTTCTACCCTCTACTGGATACTGTTTATCAGAAATATGATTTTATTCCCTTCATCTTAAAAAAGAAATTCTCCTGACTCCAATTATGTCATCTCTTACCCCATTTCTTTGCTTCCCTTAATACAGAAAGTCCTCAAATCAGTGTGCACATTCACTATCTCCAGTTCTTCTCTTCCTGTTTTTGCTTAAACCCACTCTAATCAAGTCTGGTTTACATCTCAAACCATTATTAATGGTTAATCTAATGGTCCGTTCTCTGACCTCATCTTACTCTGTCAGCAGCATTGAACACATTTAGTCACACTTTCATTTTGCCTTTTTTTAAAAAATTGAAGTATATAGTTGATTTACAATATTATGTTAATTTCTGCTGTACAGCAAAAGTGATTCAGTTCTCTCTCTCTCTCTCTCTCTCTCTCTATATATATATATATATATATGTACATTTTTTATATTATTTTCCATCATGGTTTATCTCAGGCTATCGAATGTAGTTCCCTGTGTTATACAGAAGGATCTTGTTGTTCATCCTTTCTATATGCGGCACACTCTCATTTCGAAATACTTTTTTTCAAACATTTTCCTGGGCAGTAAGATCGTGTTGCTACTCCACCCAAATCCTATCAGTAGTTCCCATTTCCTTCAGAGTGAAAGCCAAATTCTTACAAGGCCAGGATGCTAGACAGCTCATACTAGGTCTTTTTGTTTCACCATAAAATATGCATATCATTATTTTTATTCTTCTAATGAACTTCAACACTGTTCTTGACTTTCCTATTTCTATCAATTATTTTGTCTCTAAAGTTCTTTCTACTTTGTACTCCATATACACATTTACCCAGTCTTACTGGATTTTGTTTGCAATGTCTTTTTAAGCACAAAAAGATTGTTATCGTGTTTTCCCTAAAAAGTATGAGTGAGCCTTGGTAGAATTCTACCTTACTCCAGCAGTCATCAGCTTTTAAATTAACTATTTTATCTCCATGTGAATTATCTATATAATTTTTTTCTCTGTATTAGTGCAGATATCATAACCTCTTAAAGCAAGATAGAAATGTCCTTCGCCTTAAGGAAAAACAGCCACACAAATGAATTTGACTTGTAAACAAATGATTCCACTTTTGTTTAGTAAGTGCTGAAGAAACATCAGAAGTTACTCAGGAGCATAGGGGAAAGAATGAATCCCTGGGCTGGACTGGGGAGGAAGGAGCCGAGGCGTGCTTCCCTTGGGGAGGGACGCTGAAAGCGATTCCTGAAAGATGAGGAGGAGTGTGTCAGTGATGGCTGAATCCGTAGACGTGGTTGAGGTCTCGAAAGGACCAAATTTGTGTTAAATGAAGATCTAGAGTTAAGAACTGAATTCCTGTCACGTGAAACTGGTCAAAGATTCCTGGGTTTGGAAGATTACTCTTATTTATTGAAACTGCAATGATACTTAAACAGTTTTTGTGAAAATCCTTGTAAACAACAAGGAGTAGTAAATATATTTTAGCAATTAGATTATGAAAATATCTAGGCTATGATATTATAACTGAATTTAGGTAGAGAGGTTGCAGAACTAATTTAGTCTTATCTGAACATAGCTGTGAAATGTCAGAGTTTCAGGAATATCGATTTTATACCGTGTACTATAAAAAGAGGATAACTCATGACACGATAAGGAGTAGCATCTCCTGTTGAAATCTAATGCTTCCTTATGATCAGTTCAACACATATTTTAAAGTACATTATGCAATAAATTAAAAATAATGATTTTGAGACAAATTAAGCTGTTAACAGTCTGAAATCAGTTTGCCCACACAGTTAGTATGTTGATTAATGTCCTGTTAGGCCTGAGACACTCACTTTTATCTCATTATTCAACCCAATGTTTTCCCACAGCTATTGAATAAAAATGTAATTATTGCTCTAAATTATGTTATTATTAACTTTCACATGGCATTTCTTGATAAACAGCAACACAAAATAAAGGACCACGAGGAACAAGAAAGAATAAAAACCACGTAAGTACGTGGAACCCTTCACTATTCTCAGTAGTGGAAAGGAGAGAGGGTAATATTTTTCCCTACAGAATTACGCTCTAGAGAGTATCATATTAAGGGTTTTAAATATTGATGTTGCTGAGCCTGCATTGGTCAAATAAAATGCAGTTGACAATAATGCCAAATATTGAATTTTGTTCTAAAAATCTGTGAATATAGGCAAAGGCTCTTCTCATCTGTCCATACTTATGGATTCTTGACAGAGTGATCAACACAAAGGTCATTCACCCCAATATTGCCATATTTTCTTCTAATATCTGAAGTTTCAAAAGGAACATTTTTTGGTGACCTTTACCTGAAACAAACACGACTTCGGAAACAGAGCTCTGGGATCAGATCTGCACCTGTGTACTTAAATGGAATACTTTCTTCTTCTATCTTGTCAGAGATATTATACAATGCAGAATCACAAAGCATTTTGGAATTCTCTGAAGATAATGTATCAATCCTCTGCTTGAGTTTTATAACTAAGGTGGACCTTTTCAGAGTTACACTTTTGACATTGTTATGCAGAATGACATTTTCATGCATTAATCCCCACAAGAACACTAAGGGCTACCCAATGTTACCACATTCAATAAAAGAGGCTGCACCAGAGTTTGATGGCTGCAGTTTTTTAGCTTGATTATTAAAAAGGATAAAGTGTTAAAGCATCTCCATTTATATAGAAATACCTGTATTTTAAGCCATCCTAACAATATGCCAAGAAGCTAATAATCTGATAAATAAGCATCAGTGCTGAAATTCCATAGCAGGTGAGGCTCAAGGCCAGAAGGACAGCAGGGTTTAAATGAGAAAAAGACTCAGTCTTTGCTGAGTCAGCATCCAGAGACTCAGCAAAGCACCGTTGACAACAATGCCAAAGACCTACAATGAGGTCAGCAAAACTGGGGTAGAACTCGAGTCACAGATGGGTTATTTTATATTATGTTAATTTAACACAAGGCTCAGAGAAGTTATGTAAGTTGGCCAGTTGGCCAAGATCATGCAATTAGTTGGTGGTAGAGTCTCCTCAAAAGACTGTGTGTGTCTGCTCCGCTCCAGGACTTCCGTAGGGTGCCCTGCGGGCCCGAAGCGAAACCGAGCTCACCTTTGGAGACCCGTCTCCGCTTGGCTTTCAGCAGAGAGTCCTCCGGGAGCTCTTCCACAGTGGTCTCAGTGTGGTTTCTATCGCCAGAGACCTTGCGCTTTCTGTTCAGCCGGAGGGTGGGGCTGCGTGACGCGTCCGGGGCCGCCTGGTCGGCGGGGGACTCTCTGGGGGGCTCCGTGTCCATGTCCTCAGGAAGATCACTGTCTTCTGGGGCTTCGAAGGGGTCAGGTTTGCTTCCATCATAACACTCCCCTAGGGGAGGGGAGACAACCCGGAAAGGAGGGAACAAAGGTCACCAGGAGCAGGCAGGACCCCCATGCCCAAGGCAATCTGCTACCAACAGACTACCCCCCTTTGGAGACCAGGGGCCTCACACGCTGGAAGCACAAAACCCTCAGAAAGACGTCCCAAAGGAAGGACAGCTGAACACAACCAGCAAAGAAAGCAGAAAATGAAGCGTGTAGCCCACTCACAATCCATCCTTCAAGGGTCAAGATGAGGCATCTATACCATCCCTCTATAGGCATGTGAGATAACTCCCTAACTGCTTAACTCTCCAAGGTGGCTTACTTTTAAAGGGGGGGTGAGTGACCTCACAGTAAGATCCAACCAATCAGGGCGGAGCTACAAATTACTATGGAAACAGCTGCTAGTAAACAAAAAAGGCTGATGTCATCAAGAGACCAAATAGCCCCCAACTGCCATCTACACAGACATAGCACCAATGTTCACTTGGGTCAGCAGGGGCGAGGGTGAAGAAAAAGGGTAGGGAAAGAATGGTGGGAGGCTGGGAAGCTGGGGAGACCAAGGGAAGAGGAGCCTGGCAAAGGTAAAGGAAAGGCTTCCTGGTGCACACACAAGGGTCAAGGGCAATTTCAAAGAACTCAACCAGATTGCTACAAGTCCATCTGTCCTCTTTCCACACCCGTGGGGGGAAAAGCATTTCACTGCCATCGAGGGGCTGCTCCTATTTCCTGTCTAGGAAGAAGGCCCTCAGTGACACCAGTCACCCACCTGGCACGTCTCCACGCCTTCCTTCCCAGGCAACAAGCATCTCAGGACATTTAAAAGACAAGACTCCAACCCCCTTCATGGGGGGTGGGGGGTGGGGGGGCGGTGGGCAGGGCTGAACTGCTCACACCCCAGCTCTGCCTGTGTTGCTCCTGCCCCCTCTGCTCAATCTAGCATCCATTTGGGGCTTTTCCTCCAATCACCCCAGCCTAACATCACTCCTCACTTTTGCTCTAGCCAAAGAAGCAGTTCAACTGCTTTGCTAGTCACGTTGTTTCTAACACACAAATAATTCCATAATGATCACTGTGCTGTTAAAGAGTTCCCCAAAGATGACCCTGTGTCCATCACCAGCCGGGGGTGGGGGTGGGTGTATGAGTTTGGTATTTCGTTAACACCTGAGCTAAGCTCCCACAGCCCGTTTTTCTAGATGAAATCATGGACACACCCCTCACATGCTGCTCGCATTCCTCCTCCTCTCCCTAGACCACTTCAAGTATCACTCCCACTTCTGCCCAGCCGGCTGGTCCCCTGATCAGCCTCTCCTGGGGGGCATTCCCAGCATTTAATGGCAGTCAGTTGTGGGGATGAACCTCACCCTGGCCTGGGCTAGCCTGACCTGTGTTCTCAATGGTGGAACACACTTAGCTTTTCTCCAAGGGTATCCCAAGGTGGGACAGATCCCCACCTACTCTTGCCGGAATGGTGGAATCACCCCAACCGCGAGGGTCTCCTGTCATGGCAGCAGGAGAAACCCCAAACTCCTGGCCTGTGCTTACGGGTGATGCAGCCCAGGCTACCGCAGGCCCGGTGAAGACGGCGTGCTGCAACTCTCACTCCGGCTGCTCTGTGACCCTCTTAAACACTCAGGCAGGAATGGCGCCGCTTTACAACTCGGCCCCCTTCACTTGTAAAGTGGGAATGTTACTGCTAGCCTCCCTCCAGGGGTGGGCTTTATAATCACGGGCCGGGCTCAGCACAGAGAAAGGCTGGAAACATCCCTTTAACCAAAAGATGCCAAGACTTTCAGACCAGCCTGAATCTCAGGCCTGAAATGTATGAAATTTTAAGAGGTGAGCCCTGCTGGTTACACCATTGGACTTCTCTGGTCCAATCTGGTCCAATCAGCCTTCCCTAAAAGCTCCGTGGGAGGGGGTCCATGGAGGAATGGAAGGGCTACCTTAAGAACCCCCATGTCCAATTTGAAAGTTTCTTTTTCCAAACTAGGTCCATCCACCCTTCCCCCAACCCCAGAGCCTTTTAGGGCAAAGATCTCAATCCCCCTCAGCTAAGGCCCCCCAAGACCTTACGCTAGTGTGACCTTACCCAGGCCAGTAATAACCCTGAACGACACCCACCCTGACTGCCCAAGATACCCATGGCCACCAGCTATGGGGTAGAGTCTCCGTGTCACTTGGAGCTTCTCAAAGACTGTTCTAACCACGACCCACAGGAGGATTACCCTTGAGGGCAAAGGAGATGGGGAGATAAATAGATACACGGGGATCCTAACCATCAGGCTTTGCCATCATTGCTACTTTTGGCCCTTCTAAAAGTGGGAAGCCATGTGCCCTTGGTCACCCAGTCTAAGCAAGATGTGAACGTGGTCCCTGCAGCATGGTCCTATGACTCACAGCACATATATCCCAAATTCATTATGGCTGTACCATAGCATCACCTCACAGAAGCATCACCACAGCAACATTTACAAGTCACTGTGGCAGCAAAGCACCCTCACCACTGTTGAGCCATGCCCAGTGAGGCCTAAACAAGGTGAGAGGGTTCTGAGTTGCTGGAAGACTCCCCAGGATTAAAATCCCCTTCTCTGTAGCTTAACTGTAGCACCTCCAGTCAGGGCTAACCTTGTTAAAAGTTACACCCGCTATAGAAGGAGGGCAGGGGATCTCTGTTCCAAAGTAGTTTACAAACGTGCAGGTGCTCATCTGGAAGAGAAGTTCCCTGAGCAAAGAAGTTTCATGAAGCCCCTCGACTGAGGCTTCCTCCAGCTCCTGGCCAGGCACTGCCACTGAGCAGGTCCTAGGCCTGTCCCAGCCAAGTGGTTGGCAAGGGAGATGGTTACTCCAAGTTTGAGAAGGAAGGGACCAATGCCTCCTTGCCCCGCCCCATCTTCAAATGCCACTGAGGGTTCCTAGTAATGAACTTCCAAGTGTGAGGAACCTCCAAACTCATTTGGTGAACTTCCAAAATAAAAATTTCACTCAGCCACCCATGTGATCATAAAGAATAAATGAGTATCTCGGCCAAAAAAAAAAAAAAAGACTGTGTGTGTAGAAAGACAGGAACATCAGGCATAAAAAGCCACATCCTGCACTAGAGGCCTGCTACAGCAATCAGAACTTAATGATAAGAAAAAGGTTCAGGACTAGGTAGATAACAGAAGAAAAAGTATGAGAGATCAAAATAAATATAATTCTATGGTTAGGGTAACCATAAGCCATGCCCTGGGCCTTATGTTCTGGCATAGTTACTAATAGCCATCATTTTATTCTCAAAATTTTCCTGAGTTGGACTGTGAACTGTACAGATACCCTAGCTGTAGTGGAAATAGCATGGAAGCTGGAGTATGAGTTCTGCCTCAAGCATTAGTTATTCGATCTTGTCTAAGAAAAACAAACTCCATGCTATAAAATGATAATAGGAATTGAGGTTGGGCTCCATGATCAGGGACCCACGGCATCTAAGGTCTCCTTCCCTCCCTCAACTCTACTGAAAGTTCTAAAAGGAGTCCTTCATGCAGCAGCAGCACTGTTGATCTGTGCCTTAATATCTGGTCTCCTCACAGGTGATCTTTTGTTTCCTAGCCATGCTTCCTCCTAAACCCTTTTGAGCCCAAGGGTCAAGGATGGTCTCTCAGATCCTAACACCAGCTTCCTTTTCCATTCCTGCTTACATATGACCACTGACTCCCTGACCCTTGGCTTGAGATCCAGCTGATCCCCACCTCGGTATTTGTACCACCCATTTTAAAGTTAATGCTCTGCCTATATGCTCTGTCAACATCTCCTTCTTGACACTGTTTCTTCTTTGTAACATGAAATAAACCGCTGGTATTTTTGTTCATATGGTGACTTTTGAAAATTACTTTTGAGGCAACTTAAGCAGAACTGATCCCAACAAGGAAGAATAATGTGAAAGAAAGAGAGCAGTCATGAAGGAACCTGGACTAAGGTCCTGACCCTGTCACCAAGCCAGTGCATGATGTTTCAGAATTTACAAACCCTCTGGTCCCCAAATGAGAGAGCTGAGCTAGACTATAATTTCTTAAATATGATACGTGTATATCGCTTTTACTTCTATAATCACAGTGTATCACTGGGAGGTATTACCTGCTATCCCCCGAAAAATGGGACTGAACCCCACAGGAAATTTAAATGTCACAGGAGAAAAAAATACACAATTAACGTGAAGCAGATTTTCCTAAAGTACTATCTGCACAACCTCATGGGATTTCACAGCAAGGAAATTAAACTTTGCTTCTCCCTGTTAGAATAAACTTATTGGATAATGGGACAGGATGTGTCATATCAATAACATGCTTCGTACTTCATCATTAGATCTCACCAAGATTAAGGACGTAGAAAACAACCTTGCTCTGAGGTTCTCAATGACTCTTTGGTAAATTTTTTTTGTTTGTTTTTGTTTTGGGTTTTTTTTTTTTTGCGGTACGCGGGCCTCTCACTGTTGTGGCCTCTCCCGTTGCGGAGCACAGGCTCCAGACGCGCAGGCTCAGCAGCCATGGCTCACTGGCCCAGCCGCTCCGTGGCATGTGGGATCTTCCCAGACCGGGGCACGAACCCGTGTCCCCTGCTTCGGCAGGCAGACTCTCAACCACTGCGCCACCAGGGAAGCCAGGTAACTTTGTTTTATTCCATTTCTGACCATCTGTGTTATTCATAACATTCAACTTTCCACAACTATATAGACTAAAGTATAAATTCTTTAAAAAATTATTTTCAAGATTGAAAGTTTGAAGAAATAAATCAACTTATATTCTTCAGCTAGGGTAAAGTAGCCTTCAGAGCCTCTTGGGTAATTTCCCCACCTCTAAAAAGTTGAAGAGAACTACAGGTATTACCCAATCAAGGAAGAAAGTCTTTCTGAAAGCATATTGTCCTGTTATCTGTCCAATCTTTGAATAAAATTAATTCAACTATGTGATAGGGAAAAGAAAACTGAAAATTAAGGTTTTAAAAAATGAAGTGGTATATAAAGAAATATTTTATCACTTTAATTTTAGATTACTTAAGAATTTCCCTATGCTCACATAATGGAAATAAACACAGAACTTACATTTCTTTTGATGCCTATTATGTTTGAAATTAGTCCAGCTTTAATGTTACATATCCTTAAAATTAATATACAAGCTGCTGAAACATGTGAACAGTGCTGGGATAGAACTGAATTATCTGAAGTCCATTATTGGAAGAGTAGTCTTTTGGCCTGCTCTTTTTTATTCACCTGGAGTTGTCATGTAGTTAAATACCAATCTCACTTATTACATACAATTTGACTTAATACTTGGGCTTTTTGCATGTTCTAAAAAGCCTTATCTCTTGTTTGTGTCAGGACTGTGGACATAAGTGTCAAGAAAAAGAGACTCTTTTCTTTTGAAATGTGCTTCTGATCATAAGCATCTTGATCAACTTAAGGGTAATTATCTTCACATTGATATTTGAACTCCAGTCCTGAGAACTTCAGGAAGAGTTAGTTTTCACTTTCATTCTTCAATTGTCCAAGACCTGGAAAGAGATTCCCAAAGACCTGCTCAGTCATGCTGCAAAAAGATAATTCCAGAAGACTTCAGTCTGCTTTAAAAATATCAAATTCATTCTCAAATGAAAAATTTCATTTGAGGAAATCTAAAGAATAAATTACAGACTTGAAAGTAATGAAACAACAGAAATCATAATACTCATTTGACTGCTTACATTTTTGCATTTTATTGCCAGATTGCTTTATAACCACATCTGTTTTATTTAAAGGATTTCCATACATATGGTCAAATTTCTTGCTTTCTATCCAAATGTACATTTCCAGGAGACCTGAGCAGGAGTTTATAAACATAGCTACACATCAGAATCCATGAAAGATTTTTAAAATAGGTTTTAGAGGCCCATCCCATATTTACAGACTCAAGCATTTGCAGATCACTCTCTAGAATATCTCTAATGGGATATTCTTATACTTGAATGCATTTACAAACTGAATCATCTTTTTCACACCTAATTATAATTCTCTTTATATTCTCCTATCTTATCAAAGATACCATTGATCCCTGGTTTTGGGAAATTCATTATATTGGTACCCATCTTCTTCTCATCTGTTTCTAACTGATCTCAAAATCTAAGTCATTATAACTTATTGAATGTTTTATCTTTCTAGAGTCATGAGTAATCTGCTTCTGTTTCAAACAAATCAAAAACCAAACTAACCAAACAAAATATTACATAAGATCCATAGTGACAGTGAATCCCAAGATTCTGGTCAGAAATTAGAAGAAACATGGGAAGTTCTCTTGAGTAGATATGGAGATCTAGTTCAAAGCAGCAAGGCTATCTTTAATATCTCAAATAGATGCCCGCAGCCAGGCACCTGTCACAGTTTCTTCACACATATGTGCACATGTGTGCACAATCAAAGATGGCACAAAGTTCTCCAACCCTTGGCCTTAGCTCCATCTTTGTGTTCCCATACTTACATGCATCATTGAGATAGCAAGAAGCATTTAAATATGAGCTGTAAAAGGTTTTCAATATTATTTAAGGGAAGAGGGAGGAGATCCAGGAGAAAGCCATTCTCCCTATTTCTGGATAAAAATCTTACTATTTGTGGCTAAATAAGTATGGATAAGTTAAACAACAAGCAAACAAGAAATAGGATTCTTCAACTGGTACTTTGCATAGTAAAAAGTGTCCATTGAATCCATAAATTGGAAGACCACAACACTTAAAAATTATTTCTTCAGGAAACAGTAAGATTCATACCATGGCTACTTTTAAATCTCAATAAAAACAATAGAAATTAATTTCTTTGAACAAGAATTGCATGGTGAAATAACACATGGAAATGAAGAGGAAACTAGATGAGAAATATTAAACAGAAATATAGAGAGTCAAAGAGATGAGTAAGGAATATTATAAAACAAAACAGGCAGCTGCATATTTTGAAAATATAAACAATAATGAGCAGAATCAATAAAAGAGGTAAAAGAAATGAGCTGAAGATTTTGGAAGCCAATCAGTGAAGAATAAACACACAGATAGTTTTTTTGTTTGTTTTTGGCATAGATCAAAACAAATAAAACAAGTTATATTCAAAGATAAAAGAAAAGAAAATTTCCCTGAACTTAAAATGCACACCAAACAGCAGAAAATGTTAATAGCAATAGTTAACTAGGTCTTGATAAAATTATTGAATATTAAAGACACATTTTTATATTAAATGTTAAGAAAACACCCAGTATGAATGAACAAAGTTACTTGGACAATGAAAAATTTAACCTTTTAGATTAGTCATTAGAATACCAACTGCCATAGGATGACATATAAGGAATTCTGAGTTAAATAGATTTCGACCCAAATATTCCTTACTCAGTTTAGTTGATTAACCATTCATTAACACATATAAAGGGGGAAAAAAGATACACCTGTAGAAACACATTACAGAAATTTAGTAGTGGTAGAAAATTTAAATATACTGGATTCATTCTTGACATACCAAACATATATAGAGGATTTGAATAATATAATAATATGATTTATTGATTAGCTATGCCAAACGGTTATGTCTGAAAAATAAAATATACACTTTCTTTTCAAACACCTATGGAAGTTATTTTTAAAATTGATTATCTACTAGATCTTTTAAAAATCTCAGTATATTAAAAAAGAAGCACAAGTCCAGCACACTAATTTCCACTAAGTCCATGAAATAAAACTAAAACTTAATAACAAAGCAAGAAAAATACAATATGACCTCTTAGGAATTAAAAAATGCTGTTAAAATAACATTTGAATAAAAGGATTCAAAAGATATCAAAGCCATCATAACAGATCATTTAGAAACTCAGGACAATGAGAAAACTATATCACAATTTATACAATGTATTCAAATCCAAAGTCACAGGAAAATTCATAACATTAAAAATATTGTACAACTACAAATAAATATAAGTAATTATTATTATATAAGCATATCCAGACAATACATATTATATAACATATATATCATAACACATTATATTACGATATATAACAATATACACCAGATTATATAATATTATACATACTAATATTTAGAGTATTCAATGTAAAGGCCATGTAAAGAATACAATAAACTTAGACACTGTAGTAGAAAAATAAATATAGATAAATTTAAAGTTAATAGATTAGGAAAAAAAAACCCTAATTTATAAATTTGAGGGTAAATTTTTGAAGTGATTTTTAAAAAGTGGTAAATGTCTTGTAAGAATCCTTAGCAAAAGTGAAAAACTACAAATTTAAAACGTTACAAATTAGAAAAAGGATGTAAGTACTGTTGTTCAGAAGAACTAATATCTGTAGATGAACACTATGCAGAATTTCATAACAATAAATTTGGAAATCTCAAAGAAATGAAGAATTTTCTAAGAATATATGTATTAGTATAATTGGCAGAATTTTAACCAAATATATTATAACTTAAAAGGAATTTAAACAAACGGTCAAAGAACTAGTCCCAAGAAAGGAATTTGACTGAGAAAGCTTAAATACGTTCATCACACATTCAAGAATAGGTTAATTACTAGATTTTTAAACAATTTCCTGCACATGTACTAAAAAAGAAAGGTTTACCAAGTTATTCTATAAAGTCAGTATAATTCTGAATTTAATACAAGAAATTTAACATGGGGGCTTCCCTCGTGGCGCAGTGGTTGAGAATCCACCTGCCAATGTGGGGGACATGGGTTCGAACCCTGGTCCGGAAGATCCCACATGCCACGGAGTAGCTAAGCCCGTGCGCCACAACTACTGAGCCTGTTCTCTAGAGCCCGTTAGCCACAACTACTGAAGCCTGCACGCCTAGAGCCCGTGCTCCGCAACAAGAGAAGCCACCACAGTGAGAAGCCCGCGCACCACAACGAAGAGTAGCCCCCACTCACTGCAAGTAGAGAAACCCGGTGTGCAGCAACGAAGACCCAACACAGCCAAAAATAAATCAAATAAATAAATTTATTAAAAATAAAAAAATTAAAAAGAAGAAATTTAACATGCAAAAATGTCAAATGCAGACCATTCTTACTTATAAATATTAGCAAAAATCTAAATATTTACAAAACAAATTCATTAGTATAATATCCATTGGATATGTAAAATTTATTCTCAGGATGATAGGATGGATCAATGTTAAAAAAATCAATACTTCCTCATATTAAGGGGTCAATAGGAAAAATACTTATTGTTAACTACACATATACCACAAATAAAGTGGACAAAAATACAATCACTATTGATTAAAAAAATAACTCTTTATAAAACGAGAGTAGAAGAATGAAGAAAATCGCAACCTATCTCTATCTAAAAGACAGCATCATACCTTAAAAAAAATTTGTGATGAAGACATACATGATTAGCACCACTATTATTTAACATCATCCTAGAATTGTTATCTGATGCAATTAGTCAAGACCACAAAATTAGATATAAATATTAAAAATATTGCTGTGTTATGATTTTTTATTCATATGATGGTCTATACAGAAAATCAGTTAATTAAGATGGCAAACTGTATAAAGCAAAAGCAAACAGTAAAACATACTTACATTAAAAATATGTTCTCGGACTTCCCTGGTGGCGCACTGGTTAAGAGTCCACCTGCCAATGCAGGGGACACGGGTTTGAGCCCTGGTCCGCAAGGATCCCACATACCGCGGAGCAACTAAGCCCGTGTGCCACAACTACTGAAGCCCATGTGCCTAGAGCCCGTGCTCCACAACAAGAGAAGCCACTGCAATGAGAAGCCTGTGCACCACAATGAAGAGCAGCCCCCGCTCGCGGCAACTAGAGAAAGCCCGTGTACAGCAACAAAGACCCAACACAGCCAAAATATAAATAAATTAATTAATTTTAAAAAATATATGTTCTCAATCAAAATACTTATGGTGCTGGTTTGGGGGAGTGGGTAACGACAAAATCATTTTATAAAGGAACTATTAAAACACACTTTGAAAATTGCCAGAAAATATATTAGCAAGAAAAGTGATGTTGGGGGACTTGCTCTGCTAGATGTGAAAGGAAATCTGAAAAATATGTCAAAATGTATGTACAAGAATGATTATCTCAGTCTTACTAGTAATGATAAAAAATGAAAATAATTCAGAATTCATGAAATAAATCTTGGGAATCTATCTATGGGATATTCTATGGCCACTAAAATAGTCCATAGCTTTTGAATGGAAAAGATGTCTACTTTTTACTACTAGGTTTACAGAGTAAGTATATTCCAGTCTGATTACCTTTTTGTAAAGATAAAATCAACATACATGTATTTTTACATGTCTGAAAGGAAAACAAGTGTGATGAGGATAATGGACATGCTCTATTTTCTTTTTTATAGTTTCAGGTAGCCTTATACTAAGATCTTTTTAGTCTTATAACCTTAAAAACAATATTGGTATTGAAATGAGGGTAATGAAAAAGTAATTTATCTGTTCCTCCTTTCTCCAGCTCATTTTAAAAATTCTCTTCAACATATTTCAAAAGTTCCTCTCCAGCATTTGTTTTTTTCTCCAGCTCTGTGGAGCTGTAATTGACATATAACACTGTGTAAGTTTAAGGTGTGCAAAGTGTTGATTTGATACAAATCAGGGTTGCAACAGGGTTAACATTGTAGCATTAGCTAACACCTCCATCACACCACATAATTACCATTTCTTTATTGTGGTGAGAATATTTAAGGTTATCTTTTTTTTTTCTTTTTTAAAAGCTGCTCCTGGAGCAATATGTCCAAGAAAGAGGAAGAAAAGATCGTCCATGTACAGTTGAAAAATGATTAAACCAAATCAATCATAAATTTAAAAGAGTTAAAACCCTCTTAATGAGGCATAGTAATACCTGAATTACCACTGGTTCCCTAAAACCAGAACCAAATTGAAATAAAAACAAGACTCATCCCATTAACAATATATATTTCACTCCCAAAGGTTTAATTGAAATATTGTTGCAATGCTGAGCTCATCTGAAAAATTAATATTCAGAATGATGTGTCAACAAGCAGGCATATTTTGAAAAACAATCTAAAAGGTCAAAAGAACAAATTATTAAAATGAAAAGTCTAGGGCTTCCCTGGTGGCGCAGTGGTTGACAGTCCGCCTGCCGATGCAGGGGACATGGGTTCGTGCCCCGGTCCAGGAAGATCCCACATGCCGCGGGGCGGCTGGGCCAGTGAGCCATGGCCGCTGAGCCTGCACGTCCAGAGCCTATGCTCCGCAACGGGAGAGGCCACAGCAGTGAGAGGCCTGCGTACCACAAAAAAAAAAAAAAAAAAAAAAAAAAAAAATGACAAGTCTAAAAGAATGTTGATTGAAATGTTCAAAGTTTTTTAAGTAGATATTGTTTATATTCTGATAATAAAAGTAATATACTGTTGAAATGTGGAAAACAGAAAAAAGTTTGAAGAAGAAAAAGACTTTCATAATCTCACTGTTATAATTGCTATTAATAGAGTAAAAAATAATATAATATCTTTGTATGATGACAAAGGTGGTCAAAAGATATATACTTCCACTTATAAGATAAACAAGTACTAGGGATGTGATGTGTGACATGATAAATATAATTAACACTGCTCTATGTTATATATGAAAGTTGATAAGAGAGTAAATCTAAGAGTTCTCATCACAAGGAAAAAATATTTTTTCTTCTTTTTCTGTTATTTTGTATCTATAAGAGATGATAAATGTTCACTAAACTTATTGTGGTCATCATTTTATGGTGTATGTAAGGCAAATTGTGCTGTACACCTTAAACTTTTACAGTGCTGGATGTCAATTATATCTCAATAAAAGTAGAAGAAAAAATGTCAATTTTCCACAGATGAAATTAATTACATTTTAATTGGTTTCTTATCAGAATTTTTTTAGAACTTTACTAAACCAATGTAGGTTAAAACAAGATGCTATTTTACATCCAGGAAATTTGAAAAATTAAAAGATTTTGTAATATGTAGTCTTGACAAAGGTGTGAGGAAATAAATACCTACTGGTAGGAGTGTAAAAAAATTTTTTGGTGTTTTTCCTTCAGTCCTTTTTCATTTTAGAAATATTTTTCCCCAGAATTGAAATCATACTCTGCACATTGTTTGCATTTTTTTTTACATAATGTTATATTATAAACATATCCCCAAGTCACAAAGACTTCTTCAAACACATTGTGTTTTTTGTTTCATATTATTCCATTTTATGCATGCATGTTAATACATCTAAACATTTCCATAAAGTTGGACATCTGGGGTGTTTCTACTTTTTCAGTATTAAAAATAATACTTCAATAAACATTCAAAACATATATACGTATTTTTTGTATACATTTCTAATCTTCTCCTTAGGAAAAATTCCTGGAAGTGAAATTTCACAGTAAAATAAGACATTTCATAGATTCTGGATATAACTTCTTTCCAGAAAGTTTGTACTGATATACACTCTCACTAGGTACAAGTATGCCTGACAAAAACACTGGGAATTTAGCTTCTTTTTTAAAAATAGATTTTACTTCATACCAAAAGTATAGCATCCATAAAATTTTCTGTACGGTTATTCATTTCACAATAAATGGAATTTTCATAAGGGAAAGACCAAGGAATTTCTATTTCTTCCCCCCAAACAAGTAATTTCAGTTTCCCTTTGAGATAGTCCATCCTTACTATTTCTCAGATGTCAGTTTTCCCTTTTCATTGGTTTTCTCTTGCTCTGGAAATCTCTTCCAAAGTGGTTACATGACCTCTGAACTAATTGTCATCTTTTATATATGATTTACTATTTCTTACCATCAGACACTATACTGTACTATGTATATCTAAACCCTTGTGTTTCTTACCAAAGAAAGCATCTTGACATGGTAGAAAGAACATGAATTCTGCCTTGAGAAAAGAGTCCCAGGCACTCTTTTTGCACAATGCGGCTAAATTTTAGGAAGCTGAGCTTCCGTAATTCAAGGATTGTTGTGAAGATCACAAAATGATGAGAAGGTACCTAGAAACTAATATTAATTAGCTACTGAACACTGTCTTTATGTTTATGAGGTATAAGTAAAAGAGGTAGAAATACTTAGTATCATTTAGAACTAAAATAATCCCCACCTATTGCATAGGTAAACTGAAAATTTAAATGTGTTGTACTTTGAAGGTAACAGCAGCAATACTCAAAATTCAAAATTCCTTCACTTATGTTTTTTAAAGGAATCTCTAGGAGAACAACACAAATTAAGATACTTTAACAGGCTAGAAATTATTACTGAATCATGTACACTATTCCTATAAAGGGGGTTGCCTGATTTCCTTTTTTTTTTTTTTTTTTTGGTGGGGTGGTTGCCTGATTTTCTTTTAAGTGATATACCAAACCTTCATTGGAACTGACTTTCTTTAAAAAGAAGCCTGTGCCTATCAAATTGCTTCTAATATGACATAGGCATGTAAAAAGACACGTTTCTATATTCCACTCCAAATTCTTCTTGTTGCCTCTAAAAAGTTAGGGGATATAGTGCTTACAGTTTTTCTGTGGTGATTGGAAGACTGAAATGAAAGAGCTATTTTCTGAGCCACACACACTGTTAAAATCCAGTAGATTTCATCAACAATGATATTCTTAATGAATTTTAAGGGGAAAGAAAGGGATTGTGAATAATTTTGATACCATCTTGTCTTTCACCAGTTGCTGCTAATCTTTTGAAAGCTTTTCTATTTTTGACCTACATTCATACAGACCCTGCTGTTTGACAAAGACTGTTTTCAAGTCTGATTGACAAGAGCATTGCAGGGACTCCAAGACTTGGAGATATTTCTCCTAGAAATATAAAATTCCCTTTGGATAATTAACCACTGCCGCAGGAAACTTGAAGTACCTAGAAATCTGACTTTCCAGGACAACATCACTCTACTGGAAGCATTGAGGAAACAAAGCCCTTCTCCCAGCATGCTCTTCACTGAAAACTGAAGTCAGTAGCCTGTGGGGAAGAATCAATGGATCGGTGGGACACCAGACAGCTAAGACAAACACTGGGAAACAAGATGCAATTACTGTATGTCTAAACTAACCTCGGGCAACAAGATACTGATGGTTGAATGAACCCTGCAAACAATTTTTCTCACAAGTTTCAATTGTAAAGTGGTGGACTTATGACCCGAATATTTGGTTGCTTAAGATTCCTGCTTTATGATTCTATTTCTGACTAACTGTCCTCTAATTCCTTTCTCATCTCTCTTATGCGCAAGGTCCACCTTAAGTGTTACCTCTTTTCTCAATGACGGCCTTCTCTGAATTCTCATTTTTGAATACCATTTAAATATGAATGGGATACTTCATCCTACTCAAATATCGTCATAATTATTTGGAGACACCAATAGATTATGTTATCACCAGACAATAGACAAATGAATGTTTAGTAAATCACATACCTAGGATTCTATACCATTGAGGATAAGAATGAAACTTTGAGACCGATATTCCTTATTTCATGACCTACATTACAAATGTTCCCTGGCTTCTCTCAGTAGGTTTCCAAGGAGATGTCTTATGAGGGATGGCTCTGGTTAACAAGATTCAACCTTTACAACAGAGAAATTCCTCTTTTATCATTTAAAGATACGGTTTTAAGTGAGATTTCTTTTGAAATGAATCTTCTGCTCCAAACAAAACAAAACAAAACAAAGCAAAACTAACAAAAACCTCCAGAAGCAATCAACTATACCTCTTCTAGTAGTTTCAACTGATATTTATTTCTATATTCCTATTCAATAGATGGGTAGTGCTATTTTTAAATTTTCAGTTTTAACTATTTTACCATTCAGGGTCCAATCAGGAGACAGAAATCACAACAATTGTTTCAACAAAGAAAATTAAATATAAAGAATCGTTAACCTGGTATAAAGAATTTTTAGCTAGGTAACTGCAAAGGCAAAAAGGAAAACCAAGTTATCAAAGAGGTAGCCACTAAAAGAAGCAGCTACCAACCCTAGGTCTATGGGAACAAAGAGAAGGGGTTGGAATTGTTAGAAGTTTGGAAGAGGGACCCCAAAGTGCTGGGACTCCAATCTCGGAGGAAGAGGTGCCAGCCTACTGGTGAGCCCCTGCAATATGACTGGTTCTGTAAGTGAGGCTAAAACTACAAACTGGATTCAACTGGAGTGATATGCTGTTGCTGAGGTGAAGAATATTATAATATTATTTATTGTCTTCCCGCTATGTAAGAGGAAGGTTTAGTTCTCTTACATTCTCCACCCCTCCGTCCCTCTGCCTACTTCCTGACACTCCTTTCAACTCCCCCCACCCTGTACATAGCACAGACACAATATAGTTGCATCATTATCTTAGTTTAATCCAGAATTTCAATGTTTACATTACTTGATCTATGTAAATATATTCACAGCTGAGCCACCTAATGGACCATGAATTACTTATGAGTGCAAAATTTATATTCCCTGGAGTTAATAATTCCTTGGTGTTTTTTCTGTTTGCTTACTTGCTTTTCAGTGCCCCCTTCAATAATGCACCCTCTCACTCTCAGTAGACTGACTCATCAGGTGATATAACTTTTCCTTCGATGCATCCCCATGAGTCCTCCCACTCCATGTGATCAGGTTGTTCTCTCGTCTGCAGCACTGCTGTCCTCCTAGGATCTTCAATCAGCATTGTCAACTCTCAGTGTGGTTCTGCTTTTTTTTTTTTTTTTTTTGGTGGTACGTGGGCCTCTCACTGCTGTGGCCTTTCCCGTTGCGGAGCAAAGGCTCCGGACGCGCAGGCTCAGCGGCCATGGCTCACGGGCCCAGCCGCTCCACGGCATGTGGGATCTTCCCAGACCGGGGCACGAACCCGTGGCCCCTGCATTGGCAGGTGGACTCTCAACCACTGTGCCACCAGGGAAGCCCATGGTTCTGCTTTTTTATGTGGACTAGTTTTATTCCTTTTGGTTGGTTGACTCCTTTAATTTTAATGGAATACATCCTCAAATATTTCCTTAGAAAAGGAACATGGCAGGTAAATCTTTGAGAACCTGAATATCTAAAATATATTTAGCTTCATTAATCCCTGAAATTAATTTTCAGTTTGGCTAGGTTTGGACTTCAACAAATCATTTTTCCTCAGAATTTTGAAAGCATTTTCCATACTTTTCCAATTTCCAGTGAGGCTGTTGAATAGTACTATTTACATTCTTGTTTTTTGTGTGTGTGATCTGTTTATCTCCTCTGGGGGCTTCTGGCATCTTTGGTTGACTACTGGCATTCTGAAATTTCATGATGATATGAGCTGAGGTGGTTTTTTCCCCCCTCTCTCATACTAAGTCTTCAATGGACCTTTCCATAGGGAAATTCATGGCCTTTAGTCCTGGAAAGTTTTATTTTATTATTTCTCTGGTAACT
The DNA here is from genome assembly GCF_025265405.1 of Mesoplodon densirostris. Lineage (NCBI taxonomy): Eukaryota > Metazoa > Chordata > Mammalia > Artiodactyla > Ziphiidae > Mesoplodon > Mesoplodon densirostris. Next base: position 76,655,657 of record NC_082668.1, read on the forward strand.
ACAGTTCTCTTCCATTTTATTTGTCCCTATGTCCTGGAACTCCCACTATCCACATATCAAACCTCCTTAAATAATTATGTAATTTTCTCCCATATTTTAAATCTGTCATTTTAGTCTAGCTTTTGGGAGATCTTTTCCACTTTATCTTTCAATTTTCCATTTCCTTTAAACATTTTATTTTTAATTTTCCAAGGGTTCTTTAGGAATACCTAAATTTCTGAATGTTACATTTATATGACATCTTTTTTCATGGATTTTGAAAACTCTTTCTAAAGCTCATAATCTTGCTTTTACATATTTAAAATTTCTTTATCTACATATTTATATATTCTTTTCAGCTCCCTGTTTCCTCTGAGTTGCTTTTTTGTTTGGTTTGGTTTCTGTTTTTCTTCTTAAAAGTTTTTGTCAAGCATCTGGGCACCTTTGAAGGCTGGTTAATATTTAAGAACAAAGCACTTAAAAGCTGATCAGAAGTTCTGAAATTCCCTGGTACACTTCCCTGGAGAGTGATTTAATGAGACACTGCCATTTTGTTGGGACTAGGTGAACATATTTTCTCTTGGACCAGTCTCCCATAGAGGAAGAGGCAGGGTTCTTGGAGGCAAGTTGTTGAGGGTACGGACCTTTCCCTGGAATCCATGGAGTTCCATATGGCCTCTTCCCCAGTTTCCCAGCTCCTCATCTCCCTGCTGCCATGGTGATCTTGGTATCTGAGGTTCATGGTACTAGTTCAGTCTTTCTTTATGCAAACCTCTTGTTATACAAGAGCAGGAAGGGATCTAGATTACTAACTAATTTTATTCAGCCTTTTAGACAGTCCTCATGTTTTCAGCCTCACATTTTCCCATATGTCAATGCCAAGAACCTGCTAAGACTTTCCAGGGTACTGAGACACAATCAGGATTCCTTAATATCCTGTCAAATTAATTACCACTGATGCACTTGCTTCCAAGCTATTGACATTTTGTTGAAATCTCTCTTATGCTGTTATTGATGCTTCTATTTTCTTTGCCTCTGTGGGTTTTTATTTTTACCCTTGACTTTCATTATAGTGAAGACTTCGGAGTAGCAGGGATAAAAGTAAATGTTCAATCCACCATATGAACAGAATTCTCAGTTTGATTTATTTAATGATCATTGTTTTTATTAACTATTTCTATTTTTTCATTAAGTTTAGAAGTTTATGTTTTTTTACCAAAATTTCAAATGTGCATATCAACATGGAGATTTTTAATAGTGCTGTCAAATGAATTACTAAGTCTTTTCTATATTAACAATTATGACCATATTTGTGTAAGTTTATTTCTGAACTCTATTATGTTCCACTTATCTATAATATGTCTGTTTTTATGCCAATACCATACTCTTTTGATTACTGCAGCTTTGTAAAATGATTTGAAATCAGGAAGTATGAGGCTTCCAGCTTTGATCTTTTTTCCCAAGATTATTTTGGCTCTTCATGGGCATTTGTGGTTCCATATAAATATTATTATAGCTTTTCTCTTTCTGTGAAAAATTCCATTTTGGTAGGATTGCACTGAATCCATAGATCACTTTGAGTAATATGAACATTTTGACAATATTAAGTCCTCTGATCCATGAACATAGGATGACTTTCCATTTATTTATGGCTATTTAATTTCATCTCAACAAAGTTTTATAGTTTTTAGTTTAAAAGTCTTTTGCTCCCTTGGTTAAATTTATTCTAACTATTGTTTTGTTTTTGACACTATTGTAAATGAGATTGTTTTCTTAACTTACTTTTCAGATTGTTTGTTGTTAGTATATAGAAATGAAACTGATTTTTATGTGTAGATTTTGTATCCTACAAATTTGCTGAATTTTTAAATTAGTTCTAACAGTGGTGTGTGCATGTGTGTGTGTGTGTGTGTGTGTGTGTGATCTTTATGGTTTTCTATATATAAGATCATGTCATCTGTGAACAAAGATAATTTTACTCTTCCTGTTCTATTTGGATGCCTTTTATTCCTTATTCTTGCCTAATTGCTTTGGCTAGGAGTTCCAGTACAATGTTCAATAAAAGTGGCAAGAGTAGGCATCATGTTATGTTCTTGATCTTAGAGGAAAGGCTTTCCATCTTTAATTATTGAGTGTGATGGAAGCTGTGGGTTTTTCACTTATGACCTTTATTATGTTGAGGTAATTTCTTTTTATTCCTATTTTGGGGTTTTTTTAAGCATGAAAGGGTATAATATTTTGTCAGATGATTTTTCTGCATGTATTGAGACAATAATGTGATTTTGACCATTAGTTCTGTTAATGTGGTTTATTCCATTATTTGATTTTGTAATATTGAACCATTCTTCCATCCCAGGGATAAATCCTCCTTGGTCATGGTGTACAATCTGTTTAATGTGCTGTTGAATTTGTTTGCTAGTATTTTGTTGAGGATTTTGCATCTGTAATTATCAGAAATATTGGCCTGTAGTTTTCTTTTCTTAAAATGTCTTCTTGGGCTTTGGCCTCAAGATAATTCTGGTTTCATAGAATCAGTTTGAAAATGTTCCCTTCTCTAGAGTTTTTTGGAAGAGTTTGAGAAGTATTGGCATTAATTATTCTTAAATATTTGGTAGAATTCCCCAGTGAAGCCATCTTGTCCTGGGTTCTTTGTTGGAGAGATTATTGATTACAGATTCAATCTTATTCATTCTAGGTATGTTTAAATTTTCTATTTATTCATGATTTAATCTTGGTAGGTTGTATATTTCTAGAAATGTATTCCTTTCTTCTAGTTTATCCAATTTATTGCCAAATAATTATTCATACTTGTCTCTTATGATCCTTTTACCTTCTGTGGCATCAGCTGTAATGTCTCCTCTTTCATTTCTGGATATATTTACTTGACTCTTCTCTCTTCTGCTCCTACTTAATCTAACTGATCATTTCCAACAAAATCAAGCTTAATTTTGTTGATTTGTTTCTATTGTTATTCTAGTCTGTATTTCATTTATTTCTGCTCTAATCTTAATTATTTCCTTCAATCTGCTAACTTTGGGCTTAGTTTGTTCTTCTTTTCTAGTTCATCAAGGTGTAAAGCTAGGTTAACTTGAGATCATTTTTTTTAATTGAGGTAACATTGGTTTATAACATTATATATAAATTTCATATGTACAACATTATAATTTGACTTCTTTATACACTACAATATGCTCTTGAGCCTCTCTAGTCAAGTTTTTTAGCTCAAGTATTATATTCTTCAGCTCCAAAATTTTTGTTTGGTTCTTCTTCTTATATTTTCTATATCTTTGTTGATATCCTCATTTCATTTATGCATCATCTTCTGAGCTCATGGAGCATCTATATGATGGTTATTTTGAATTCTTTATTCATATATTTCTATTTCTTTAGGATCTGTTTCTAGAAATTTGTATTGTTTCTTTGTTTGAGCCATGTTTCCTTGTTTCTTTGTGTGTCTCATAACTTTGTGTTAAAATCCACACATTTGAAAAAATAGCCACCACTCCCAGTCTTTACAAACTTTAAAGAGGATTTATATGGGGGAAGACCCTCACTAATCAATCTGACTAAAGGTTCTGGGAGGTTATGAAACCGTTTTGAGGGAGATGCAACTTCTCTGGTCTTGTGCATGCAATTTCTCATTTAGAGAGGATTGCTAGTTTCTTTATCAGGAGTATATGATTTATTCCTTTGATGTTTGCCTCCAGCACTGCATGTCTCTTGCTTTATAACTACAAGTCTTCCTACTCTCCATTGTTTTCAGTGGTCACCAGACATCCAAAATATATAGGCTCCCTGTCAGAACACTGACTTAGGCAAGACAGGTACTAGTTCCTTGGCTAGGCCTTCAAAAAGTTGGAATGCTGGACACATGCTCATCTAATCTGGAAATGTCGAGTTGTGCCCCCTTTTTTTTTTCATGTCAAGCTATGCCAGCCACAGCCTCTGCTCTTCTTCGTTCTCAGCATCCCCAGACACACAAACTACATCAATTCAATCAGCACTTCCAGTGAGGTAAGACAGAAACCAGTCCCTCAGGCAGCCCTCCAAAAAGCTGAACACTGGATGCACATGCTACCTTTCTCTTTCCCCAAAGAAAGGAGTTTTAAGCTGGAGTATTCTCTCCTAGTGTTGAGTTATGCTAGCTTATGAGAGAGGCTGATGTGAGTAAAGTGAAATTGCTTTCATAACCTGTCACAATGTGCCTGCTCTTGGGTTTATGCTTGCCCGAGGTACTACAACTTCTTAAGTGGATTCTCGAATTCCCATAAATGTATTTTGATCTGTATGTATCATCGTTAAATTGCTATTTCTGTGGAGGTATGAGAGCTAGAACTTTCCATTCCACCATCTTGCTGATGTCATCCCCCTCAATCCTTTAATAGGCAAGTTTAACCGCTTTGATTGAGATCAGTGATTACTGATATATTTATTTTTAATAAATATATATATATTTAAATATCTCTACTATTGCTTTTCTTTTCTTTTCTTTTTCTGCCTTCATTTGACTTGACTAATTTTGCTGTGTTATTTTTTATTGCTTTGAAAACTATACATTGTTTTTCTATTATTTTAATTATTACACAATTTTGAAAAATACATGTATATATAACTATGTTTTTATTAACAGTCTAAAGCTATGCATTATTCTCTGCCCAAACATGACAGAAACCTTACCACATTTGAATCACCCATAGGACATCCCACTCAATGTTTTCAGTATTTAGACTTTTTATTTTTATTTTGACACAAAGTCCTAAATATTTGTTTTAATTTACTAATAATTTTAATCAAATTATGTGCTTATTATTTCTTTTTTTCCACCCCTTCCATTTGGGATCACTTTGTTTTTTCCTAAGTAGGTAATTGTATTAGTTTTTTCAGTAATTCTCTGAATGAATATAATCATGTTTTATTCCATCTTTATTTTAATAATAATTCAGCTGTATATTTAATTTCAGGTTGACAATAATTTTTTTCTTACCTCTGTAAAGATATTACTGCACTATCTACTGGTATTTATTTTTACTACTGAGATTTCTATTTTCATTCATTTAATATAATACATATTTTCTAATGTTTTAAAGATTTCTTTCCTTGATCTTTGACAATGTAGCATCACCCATTTGTGACTAGCTAGGTATGTATGTATGTATTTTAACAACTTTAGTGGAGTATAATTGTTTTACAATGTTGTGCCAGTTTCTGCTGTACAACAAAGTGAATCAGCTATATGTATACATATATCCCAACATCCCTTCCCTCTGGCATCTCCCTCGCACCCTCCCTATCCCACCTCTCTAAGTGGTCACAAAGCACTGAGTGGATCTCCCTGTGCAATGCAGCTGCTTCCCACTAACTACCTATTTTACATTTGGTAGTATATATATGTCAATGCTACTCTCTCACTTTGTCCCACCTTACCCTTCCCCCTCCCCATATCCTCAAGTCCATTCTCTATGTCTGCATCTTTATTCATGTCCTGTCCCTAGGTTCTTCAGAACCATTTTTTTTCTTTTCTTTTTTTTTTAGATTCCATATATATGTGTTAGCATATGGTATTTGTTATTCTCTTTCTGACTTACTTCATTCTGTATGACAGACTCTAGGTCCATCCACCTCATCCCAAATAACTCAATTTTGTTTCTTTTTATGGCTGAGTAATATTCCATTGTATATATATGCCACATCTTCTTTATCCATTCATCTGTTGATGGACACTTAGGTTGCTTCCATGTCCTGGCTATTGTAAATAGAGCTGCAATGAACACTGTGGTACTTGACTCTTTTTGAATTATGGTTTTCTCAGGGTATATGCCCAGTAGTGGGATTGCTGGGTCATATGGTAATTCTGTTTTTAGTTTTTTATGGAACCTCCATACTGTTCTCCATAGTGGCTGTATCAGTTTACATTCCCACCAACAGTGCAAGAGGGTTCCCTTTTTCTCCATACCCTCTCCAGAATTTATAGTTTGTAGATTTTTTTGTTGATGACCATTCTGACTGGTGTGAGGTGATACCTCATTGTAGATTTGATTTGCATTTCATTAGTGATTAGTGATGTTGAGCATCCTTTCATGTGTTTGTTGGCAATCTGTATATCTTCTTTGGAGAAATGTCTATTTAGGTCTTCCACCCATTTCTGGATTAGGTTGTTTGTTTTCTTGATATGGAGCTGCATGAGCTGCTTGTATATTTTGGAGAGTAATCCTTTGTCAGCTGTTCATTTGCAAATATTTTCTCCCATTCTGAGGGTTCTCTTTTTTGTCTTGTTTATGGTTTCCTTTGCTGTGCAAAAGCTTTTTAGTTTCATTAGGACCCATTTGTTTACTCTTGTGTTTATTTCCATTTCTCTAGGAGGTGGGTCCAAAAGGATCTTGCTGTGATTTATGTCAAAGTGTGCTCTGCCTATGTTTTCCTCTAAGAGTTTTATAGTGTCTGGCCTTACATTTAGGTCTTTAATCCATTTTGAGTTTATTTTTGTATACAGTGCTAAGGAGTGTTCTAATGTCATTCTTTTACATGTAGCTGTCCAGTTTTCCCAGCACCACTTATTGAAGAGGCTGTCTTTTCTCCATTGTATATTCTTGCCTCCTTTATCAAAGATAAGGTGACCATATGTGCGTGGGTTTGTCTCTGGGCTTTCCTTCCTGTTCCATTGATCTATATTTCTGTTTTTGTGCCAGAATCATACTGTCTTGATTACTGTACCTTTGTAGTATAGTCTGAAGTCAGGGAACCTGATTCATCCAACTCCATTTTTCTTTCTCAAGATTGCTTTGGCTATTTGGAGTCTTTTGTGTTTCCATACAAATTGTAAATTTTTTGTTCTAGTTCTGTGAAAAATGCCATTGGTAGTTTGATAGGGATTGCATTGAATCTGTAGACTGCTTTGGGTAGTATAGTCATTTTCACAGTGTTGATTTTTCCAATCCAAGAACACGGTATATCTCTCCATCTGTTTGTATCATGTTTAGTTTCTTTCTTTAATTGCTTTAGGTGTAAGGTTAGGTTATTTATTTGAGATATTTCTTGTTTCTTAAGGTAGGATTGTATTGCTCTAAACTTCCCTCTTACAACTGCTTTTGCGGCATCACATAGGTTTTGGGTTGTCGTGTTTTCATTGTCATTTCTTTCTAGTTTTTTTTTTTAATTTTCTCTTTTATTTCTTCAGTGATCTCTTGGTTATTTAGTAGTGTATTGTTTAGCCTCCATGTGTTTGTATTTTTTACAGTTTTTTTCCTGTAATTGATATCTAGACTCATAGCATTGTGGTCATAAAAGATACTTGATACGATTTCAATTTGCTTAAATTTACCAAGGCTTGATTTGTGACCTTAGATATGCTCTATCCTGGAGAATGTTCCATAAGCACCTGAGAAGAAAGTGTATTGTGTTTTTGGATGGAATGTCCTATAAGTATAAATTAAGACCATCTTATTTAATGTGTCATTTAAAGTTTGTGTTTCCTTATTTATTTTCATTTTGGATGATTTGTCCATTGGTGTAAGTGGGGTGTTAAAGTCCCCACTGTTATTGTGTTACTGTTGATTTCCCCTTTTTTTGGCTCTAGCATTTTCCTTATGCATTGAGGTGCTCCTATGTTGGGTGCATAAATATTTACAATTGTTATATTTTCTTGGATTGATCCCTTGATCATTGTGTGGTGTCTTTCTTTGTCTCTTGTAATAGTCTTTATTTTAAGGTCTGTTTTGTCTGTATGTGACTTGCTACTCCAGCTTTCTTTGATTTCCATTTGCATGGAATATCTTTTTCTATCCCCTCACTTTCAGTCTGTATGTGCCCCTGGGTCTGAAGTGGGTCTCTAGTAGACAGCATATATACAGGTCTTTTTTTTTGTAACCATTTAGCCAGTCGGTGTCTTTTGGTTGGAGCATTTAATCCATTTACATTTGAGGTAGTTATTGATATGTATGTTCCTATTACCATTTTCTTAATTGTTTCGAGTTTGTTTTTGTAAGTCTTTTCCTTCTCTTGTGTTTCCTGCCTAGAGAAGTTCCTTTAACATTTTTTGTAAAGCTGGTTTGGTGGTGCTGAATTCTTTTAGCTTTTGCTTGTCTGTAAAGGTTTTAATTTCTCCGTTGAATCTGAATGAGATCCCTGCTGAGTAGAGTAATCTTGGCTGTAGGTTTTTCCCTTTCATCACTTAGTATGTCCTGCCACTCCCTTCTGGCTTGCAGAGTTTCTGCTGAAAGGTCAGCTGTTAAAGTTATGGGGATTCCCTTTTATGTTATTTGTTGCTTTTCCCTTGCTGCTTTTAATATTTTTTCTTTGTATTTAGTTTTTGAAAGTTTGATTAATATGTGTCTTGGTGTGTTACTCCTTGGATTATCCTGTATGGTACTCTCTGTGCTTCCTGGGCTTGATTATTTCCTTTCCTATGTTAGAGAAATTTTCAGCTATAATCTCTTTAAATATTTTCTCAGACCCTTTCTTTTTCTCTTCTTTTTCTGAGACCCTATAATTCAAATGTTGGTGTGTTTAATGTTGTCCCAGATGTCTCTGAGATTGTCCTCAATTCTTTTCATTCTTTTTTCTTTATTCTGCTCTGTGGTAGTTATTTCCACTATTTTATCTTCCAGGTCACTTATCCATTCTTCTGCCTCACTTATTCTGCTATTGAATTCTTCTAGAGAATTTTTAATTTCATTTATTGTGTTGTTCATTGTTTCTTTGCTCTTTAGTTCTTCTAGGTCCTTGTTAAACTTTTCTTGTATTTTCTCCATTCTGTTTCCAAGATTTGGGATCATCTTTACTATCATTACTCTGAATTCTTTTTCGGGTAGACTGCCTATTTCCTCTTCATTTGTTTGCTCTGGGGGGGGGTTTTACTTTGCTCCTTCATTGGCTGCATATTTCTCTGTCTTCTCATTTTGTTTAACTTACTGTGTTTGGTGTCTCCTTTTCTCAGGATGCAAGTTCGTAGTTCCCGTTGTTTTTGGTGTCTGCCCCAAGTGGGTGAGGTTGGTTCTGTGGCTTGTGTAGGCTTCCTGGTGGAGGGGACTGGTGCCTGTGTTCTGGTGGGTGACGCTGGATCTTGTCTTTCTGGTGGGCAGGACTGTGCCTGGTGGTGTGTTTTGGGGTGTCTGTGAACTTAGTATGATTTTAGGTAGCCTCTCTGCTTATGGGTGGGGCTGTGCTCCTGTCTTGCTAGTTGTTTGGCCTGGGGCGTCTAGCACTGGAGCTTGCTGTCTGTTGGGTGGAGCTGGGTCTTAGCATTGAGACAGAGTTCTCTGGGAGAGCTCTTGCCTATTGATATTATGTGGGGCCAGGAGGTCTCTGATGCTCCAATGTCCTGAACTCTGCTCTCCCACCTCAGAGGCTCAGGGCTGACACCCGACCAGAGCACCAAGACCCTGTCATCCACACGGCCAGGTACGTGTGGATTTTCTTGCCTTTTGGGAAGTCTGAGGTCTCCTGCCCGCATTCAGTAGGTGTTCTATAGGGGTTGTTCCACATGTAGATGTATTTTTGATGTATTTGTGGGGAGGAAGGTGATCTCCATGTCTTTTTCCTCTGCCATCTTGAAGGTCCCCCTTAGGTATGTATTTATTTTTATTCATTCTACTTAGAAATTGTTAAATTTAAGATCAGTTTCTTTAATTCTGGAAAACTTTTAGCTGTTATTTGTTCAAATATTGTTTTCTTAAATTTTTCAGTGTTTTATTCTGGAATTAATATCCAACTTACATTGGAGCTTCTCAGTGTGCTTTTAAAACTGCTTTTACATATTTTTATCTCCTTCTCTTTCTGTGCTGTGATCCAGATAAATTTCTGAATATAATATTTCAATGCTCTTAATAAAGTCTATTTTTATAAGTTAAAATTTAATAACATCTATAATAATTCCAAGTTCTATAATTTATTCTTTTCATGTCCACCCAGTTTTGATTCATGTCCACCATTTTTTATTTTATAATTTTTGATTTATTAAAATGAAAGTTATAACTTGCCTCAATGAGAACACTCAACTCAACTTATTTATTTCAAATTATTTTTCAGACTATTACATAAAGTTAAATTCACCTGGGGTCAACTTATATTTTGATAGTAGGCGGTTTTAAAGGGAATATTTTTGGTTTATTTTTTACCTTTCTCTCTCTCTTCACATTTCTCGTACTAGTGGTTTTTGAAGTTTTCTTGTCTGGCCTCTATGCCCCTAATACGGAACCAACACATAAGCCTCCTGTTCTATTGTGAAGTGGGAGAGAGTATGTAACACCAGTCTGCTCAATTACTTTGTTCAATTTCTGGTCAAGGGATGCTCTTTGTTATCCTATCCTTCTAGGCTCAGCTTGTTACTGCAAAATCCCAGTGGAATTCAGCAAAGGCTACTAACTTCAAAAAGGGAGTCCGACTCTTCTTCTTCATCTTGTGAGGAACACTTTTAGTTTCATTGAACCAAAAGTGCTGAAGTCTGATTGATTTTGCTTACTTCTGTGTCTGACGACTAAAAGTCCTGTGGCTTTATACATTTGTTCCTTTTTCTTCTTTAGAGTTGTATACCCCAGGGCTACTATTTATAATCTCTAATTCTTTAGTTTACTGATTCATATGATGAGAAGAGTAGAAATGTGCCTTAAAACATGATCTCACTGAACCTTTTGAAGGAACATTCTTACCTACCTTTTTGTGCAAACTTTCTGCAGATCCCACTGATCTACTCAGTGTGAGTCATCTCACTTCCCTCACTTCATTTCTAAACACTGGAGCAATAGTGGTAAAAATAGATGCCAGTTTTAAGCTCATGACCTTATTTTCAGAACAGAATTTGTTTCCTCTACTGAACATGAGTGTCTAAGTTGCAGAGCTAAACACATTTCTGGAACTAGAAAAACTTCAGGATACAAATTAACTTAATATCTAGAATAAGATTCAGTATAACTGTAATAAAACCATGTACACAGGTTTTAGTCTTTAGTAAAATCAGGTTATAAAAATCAACTACCATTTGTTGAGTATTAACACGTCTTTTATATCTAATTTATATACAATTCATTCAATGCTTACAACGCAGTTTTTATGGACCTTTTTAAACACTGGAAGGAAATATGTCCTTAGTTCAAGCTCTTTGCCAAAGGAAATCCAGGAAGTTGGTGACTGGACTGGAGTTAGAACCCAAGTTTGTATGATTTCTTAGTTCATGATCTTAACTATTTGTTTGGCCAAAAAGTTCTTTCAGGTTTTTCTGTAAGATGTTATAGAAAAACCTGAACAAACTTTCGGGCCCAGTATAGTACTACTACTACATTGGCCTGATGTATCATTTTGAACTCTCTTAGTCTTGACAGAAAACAGTATCCAAACTTTAAAAAAATAGATATTGGTTCATATAACTGGGAAGTCTTGGGGTAAAACTGGCTTTAGGAATGGCTATATATAGGCTCAGACAACATCATTAAGATATGGTTTCTCTCTACTCCTGGGAGCCTCTCCTCCATATGTTGGCCTTATTCTCTGGATCTGTGTAATAGCAGAATGGCTACAGCAGCCATAGCTTCACATCTTCTCAGGAGGCTCAAGACCCAAGAAAAAGATATTCTCTTTCAAGGGGCTCTCAACTTTTCCTTAAAAATTACCCTTATTGGGCTTCCCTGGTGGCGCAATGGTTGAGAGTCCGCCTACCAATGCAGGGGACACGGGTTCGTGCCCCGGTCTGGGAGGATCCCACATGCCGCGGGCTGGGCCCGTGAACCATGGCCGCTGAGCCTTTGCATCCGGAGCCTGTGCTCTGCAGCGGGAGAGGCCACAACGGTGAGAGGCCTGCGTACCACAAAAAAAAAAAAATTACCCTTATTGTAGCAAGTTGGATCCTGAGCCCACCTGTTTACAAATCACCGAGGCCAGGGGAATTGACTGTGCTGATTGGTCTAAACCCAGGTCATAATGTTTGTTCCATCTCTGTAGATAGGAAATGGAATCCCACCCAAAGGGGTGGATTACTGCTCCCAAATCATCAGCATTTACCAGAAATCAAGAAGTGGTTGTTAGAGGACCAAAATAAATGCATGTCCACCTTGACTGTAATTAATTAATCTTGAGAAGATTTTACTATTAAAAAGTATCATCCTTTAGCATCAAATGTCTCCTACTTCTGCAAGAGGAAATAAGATTTGTAAAATATACTTTTGAGCTGGGAGAAATGATTGGTTTTGAAAATATTCTTGGGATGATGTTGCTGTGGAGGCACAGTGTGAGGCAGTATTACCAGTCTAAATTGATGCTTGCCTTTTATTCACATGAAAGAAAAGACGTGGATGTGCAGCAGTTGAGAAGGAGGTGTGAGGGATGCTTAGCTTGATTGAGAAAGGTTAATTACATGTGAAATGAGGCTGGGATTCCGACAATGTTTGCTCCAGATTTTGTGTAGTGGGATTCTCTTTATTCTATTAACAAAATAAACTCATTTTGTTTGGTTTCATTTTACAGTTGCTTTAATCCCACTGAACATTTATACTATTATTTAATTTTACTAAACATTTGTGGATAGTAAAATACGTATAGAATTAAGCAACTGCAGGATATTAAAGACATCCAGTTCTTACGGAGACTTGATCTGCTAATTAGCCACACCAATTTTATGGATCATTGCATCTCACTTAAAATGTATTATCATACGTTTATAATCTTTCCATAATAAGCTTTTATTGAGTGCATGGGCCAACTTTCGTGTGATGTACAAGAGAAACTCCTCTTCCCCCACCTAAAAAATATGTTCACAGGCCTGGCAAATCACAATAACATTCCACTGAAAATGGTCTTCCTGGCTTACACGGTACGACAATAGAACATGCAAATACCTGAGGAGCGAAGAGTCAGAGTGCTATCCAAAGAGGTTCAACAAAAGAGGAGGATGGAGTTGAGGAAAGCCAACAACTAATATACTGATGGACAATATAAATTTATGAAGAAAACATGTGAGGGTCAAATTTTCTTTCATTTCACAGCAACCTTATATAGTCTTTGTATTTCAGCCTGTTACTTAAATAGAATAAATTAACATTTTCTAGTTTCTCAACAGGGATGTTCATTTTCAGAATTAATTAATGAGTTTTGAAATAAATTTTAAAAACTTTAGATTAGCTACTCCTTCTTAAAAAGAATGGTCAGGTTGAAATGCTACTAAGTTAAACAGCGATGATCAAGAAATCACCCCCACCCTTCCTTTTGTGTCCTGGCAAATGGCTCACTGTAAAGAACCACCCTTCTTCATATGGCTTAGATAAGACTCATGAATGAGCCCCTTATTTGCTTGTGACAAGGCCAGATGTAGAGCCTCCAAATTCTTCATCTCATAAATGATTGGATGAATTGTTTATTCCTACTGACCAATTTGGACAGAAAGCCCACTAACTTGACTTGACCAAACATAGTCAGGCTGTTCTCTTTTCTTCAGGACCCTGAACTTTAGCCCACACTTGAGCACTGGAACATTGGAAAATCCCCTCCTTAATGGCCCTGCCAGAGAATTAGCTGACCTCCAGAAAAGACATTCCCCAATCAGCTATTTATGCTCACCCCCCTCTCTAACACCAGGTCCTTTTCTAGCCCTGTTTACTCCTCCCTACAAAAGCAAAGCTATTTGCTGCCTGACTTTTGAGACCCTCACAGATGGAATAATGGGAACATTTTCTCTATTGCAATTCATAGTCCCACTTCCCTTATCACAATCATTCCTTTACCTCATTGTAATAGTGCTTCTGAATAATTTCTTTCCTTACCTACTTCTGGAGTTTTTTTATTTGACACTACAGTTACTTAAATCAACTTAGAGTATTTATCAGGAATCATTTGCAGACAGAAAAATCTCAATAACATTTGTTCTCTCTTTTTATCTTAATAGAAATGTAATAGTATGTTTTTAGAGATGCTAACATTACAAAAAAATTATTAATAGAAAGACATATTCACTACACCTTTAAACACCAAACAATGCCTCACAACACAAACCAAACACCTTAGCCTCACCACCAATTACCTTTCTCAATTCTTATCTCTTTTAATGAGCCATCATTCCCTATGCTGCCGTGTTGGACATTCCAGGGTCATCTTTGAATCTTCCCTCAACCGATTATCCATAATCAGTCAGTCACCAGGTCAATTAATTCTACCTCTAATTAATGTCCCTCACATTTCTCCCTTCTTTTTGATTCCATTGTCATCATCCTAATTCATACTCTCTGTGATATCTCATGTGAATACTATTACAGTACTTGCATGATCTCTGTTTCAGTGAGACTCGCCCTCCCTCTGGCAAGATGAGTGTGGGTTTGAAGAAAGACGGGGCTCTGGCAGAATGTTTGGGCTACAAGTTGAATTTTGAGGTCAGAAGTCAAACCAGGAGTTGTTCTTAGAGCTCCTGAGAGATTTGGGAGCAAGATTATAAATGGAAAGCTCAAGGCTATATTTTGAGAAAACCCTAATTTGAAAGTGCAAAGAAGAGAAAAGAGTTGAATGGCAAATATAGAGGAAATAAAGGAAAATAAACATCTGAAGATTAAAGTCGGGATCTGAAAGTCAAGAATTATTAGGTGGATTAAAGAAAACCAGGCTGGGATTATTTGTCTGTGAGAGGAAAATATGAAGAGGTACAAGATGATTCCTGTGTAATTGTCTCCAGAGTTGGAACTTTAAACTGGTCCTGGTGGTTCAGCAGGGGATAGTGTCAGGATGGGTATTACTGAGTTAAATAGGCTGGGTCAGTCTGCTGGGAACTTACGCTTTCCTGACTTAGCCAGAGCAGTATATCTTGAAATGTTTTGAGACGTTATTGACATGGGAGATTGGTTCCCGTGTCTGTTCTATATGACTTTTTTAAAAAACACCAAATATTGTAGTTTTGGTGCTATGATGACCTAGTCCTTTTTTTTTTTTTTTTTTTTTTTTGACAACTTTATTTCCCCATGATGAGTGATTCAGCTGGGTGATTCAGGAGGGGAGTAGGCAATACTTTTGTGGGCTGGCAAAGCTTTCCTCAGGCTGGTTCCCTGCTCATGAAGTGGCTGGCTCTGACAGAATAAAGACACACTTCTCAGCCTGGCAGTATTATCTGGAATTAGAAAGGTTCCAGGATCAGAGGCCAGCTTCCATGGCTATGTTTTCTCCACAGTGTTTTCTCCCCTGGAGTAAGTGTCATTGTGTTGAGAAGACCGATAAGTTTTGAGCTAAACCTCCAATACCATTTAAAGCACCACATTTTTCAGCCCTTATTTCTTTGATCACACTATTCCCTTTTCTTGGATAATGTTCCTCCTCAAGAATATAAAATCTTACTGGAGTTTGAACTATTTGTGAGCATAAAATATACATTTACATAAAAGTATATTTTATTGGAAACTTCCTAACATAACAGAGTCTAGTACAGTAGTGTTGCGGTGGTAGAGAATACTTGATGTATTCTTACATCAAGTATTACATCAACACTTACATCAATACTTACATGTTCTAGCCTCTCTGGTTGCTAGATGTAACCATGCAACTAAGTTTTGGCCAACTGGATATAAGTGAAAATAGCATGTAAAACTTCTGGGTGCTGTTCTCAAAGGGAATGAACATGCCCTCCTTTTCTTTTTTCTTTTTTTTTCCCCATTGCCTGGAATGCCAATAAGATAATTTGATGGCAGGACCTGAAGCAGCTATCTTGGCCATAAAATGGAAGCTGTGTGTGCAAGGAGGCAGAACCACCATATCAGTCTTGGACTGCTTAAACACGTTTTTTTTTTTTTTTTTTTTTTAACTTGCAAAACTTTTAAAATTTTATTGGAGTATAGTTGATTTACCATGTTGTGTTAGCTTCAGGTGTACAGCAAAGTGGTTCAATTATAGGTGTACATGTATTCACTCTTTTTCAGATTCTTTTCCCATATAGGCCATTACAGAATATTGAGTAGAGTCCCCTGTGCTCTACAGTAGGTCCTTGTTGGTTATCTATTTATATATAGTAGTGTGTATATGTTTATCCCAAGCTCTTAAGTTATCCCTCACTCCCATGTTTCACCTTTGGTAATCATAAGCTTGTTTTTGAAATCTGTGAGTCTGTTTCTGTTTTGTAAAGTTCATTTGTATCATTTTTTAAATTAGGTTCCACATATGAGTGATATCATATGATATTTGTCTTTCTCTGTCTGACTTCACTTAGTGTGATAATCTCTAGGACTGCTTATGCTTGAACTGCTAGAGGACACAGAAAGGTATTTTATCTCTGAATGAAAGGATGAATAAGAAGTACTGTCATTGGAATTGACCCCCTCTATTCTACCATGGCTTAAAAGACTTGACATTGTATGGCTGTCCCAAGTAGCTTAGTCAGAGGCCCCAACCTAGAGACCCTTGGACTTGGTTTGTCACACAAACATATGTTGATTATCCCATATATTGTTTTAAAATTAAAATAATTACCAACATTTATACCACAGCAGGTTGCACTTGAATATTCTTATACCTGGATCTCTTAAAATATCACATGATATAGCAACACTCAGCCCACATCCTGGCCTTCACCAAATGACAGGAGTCAGTTGTGCCTTTGGATGGTACTTGTGCTCTTACACCACCAGTTCAGACCAGCTTCACTCATTTGTGTGACTGCCTGCCTGTGTGGCCATTTGAGTTTGTGACCTTCCATGTAGTATTCTAATAAAAATAGACTTCTATTACTGATGAACACATACTGCTTCACATTCATACATACTATTGAAATGGTCACAGTAAAACCGTTTTACTGGAATTTTCTTCTCTTATTAGCTCTTCCAGGTCAGAAGCTAATTAACCTTTGCCCTTTGTCCTTTACATACCCTCTGCTGAAAACCACACTTCTAAACTGTTTTATGGCCTCCAATCTAATTGAAGACAGAACTAGGGGCATCCTGCATGAGTTTAATCTCTCAAGCAGTTCTCAGCATGAATAACCCTTCCATAAAGAGTCAGCTTCCTCTCATGGGTTCTCTTCAAGTCATTTTCCTGGGAGCCATGTTACTTGCCTCTCTGCACAATAAATAGACCTTATTAATAATAGAATTCTAGCCCAATCTGTCATAATTGGGAGAAAGTCTCATCTTCATAACCTAATAAACACCTCAGAAAATCAGCATCTTCATCTGACTAACAACTTATTTCTTTGTATGAAAAATACTGACACTTGGAGTAAAAATTACCTAATGCATTGCTGAGAATTGGTAATTTAAAACAAGTTAAGATGACACTGAAGTTTCTTTAATTGGAAAGAATCACAGAAAAATTTTAAGAGCACTTACCTTTGGATAGAAGGATGGAGGAGGAATGATGACTGGAAGGGACTACTTACACTTTATAACGTTCCAGAATTTTTACTTTATATCTTTTCATATATATTATAGTTGTTTACATAAAATGAAATGTTCCAATACAGAGACATCTGGGTAATGAGATTTTGGATACTTTACATTTTTTTTAAAAATTAAAAAGAAATATGCTAATAAGGAAATATAAGATATATTATGAAATAAATACAGTGTTATAATACATACAATACAATTCTATTTATATAACTAAAGGCTTTATCTCCATATGTACATATGCACATGTAATAACATTGAAAATGAGCCACCACTGGGAGAGAACATGAACAGAACAAAAGGAGACCATCATGTGTACTTTAAATATGTTTATATTGCTTAATTGTTTCTGAATTTCACATATTACTTGTATAATTTTAAAAAGTAGTCAAAACTTAAATGTAAGTCATAACCTTGACCAATAATTCCATTTCTGAGACTATATTAAATATAGTAAAATGTGCATACAAGATGCCTTTGTAAAATAATTTGTTTCGAAAAATTGAAAATAATTTAGATATCCAATTATAAGACACATGTTAATTATGACAAATCACAAAACTTAATGTTGTTTAGTCATTAAAAATCATTATACCAAGCGTATGTAGAGTCACGGAAACATTTGTGATGTAATAGCAAGTGAAAAAGAGTTAAATATTCAACTTGGTAATAAAATAAAACAATTAGAAAAAAATGCTAGGAGAAGATACACCAAATGTTAATGTTATTGTATTTCACAAAACATTATTTGAAAATGAAAGATTTTTATAGCTTCTCAGTCATTGGGTCCACTGTGCAGCCTGTAATATGAAGAACATAAATATCATGGAGCCAAAGTATACCAAACTTTTTTTTAAATATCCAGGAAATTTAAGTTTTATCAATTGGAACCAACTTCAAATTACCTCTAGATATACTTGTGAAGATTTTTAAAGGCACTCTAACTTAATATGTAAGGTGAACATTAGAAACAAGTGGAATTTTGAGCAGCCACACCATTTTTACACACATATTTCTATGTGAATTTACCTATAAAGAAAGAGTAAAATCTCCCATGTAGGCGGAGTGTGGCCTCACCTCATATCTGGGAATTTTATTTGGTAAAGGTGAAATATACTTTCATCATAATCACAAATATATTCTCTAGCAAACTCCTGCTAAATGACTTTTATCTTACTGAAATTAGACTCTGAATGGTGCACTTTGCCTGTTTTTTTTTTCTCATTCATTTGGATAAATGTGTTTTTGTTTTAAAGTTTTCTTCTTTCTACTACCTTTGCTATCTTTCTCGTACAACAGTGAAAAAGGTGTGCCTTTTAGACATTAGCAATTTTCAAGAAAATTCAAGCAAGACTTTTATCTTCCAGGCTTTTTTGCATCATTTCTGTCATGGAAAGAGTCTAAGTTTTCTGATTTGCCTGTTCATTGTATTAAGTTCCTTAGCTGTGTGCCTGAGAAAACCCCTCATGGACTCAAAAATCTCCTCTGATCACCCATGGCATGGCAAATTTCTTCTCCCATAAGTTCTTGCCTCTCTCCACACAATGTAAGCCCCCTATACTCTTGTTCTATGTTTAATGTTTGAGTAATAATGCAATGGGATTTGAATGACAATCTGGAGAACATTCAATAGTGATAAACTCTTTTCACCCTTCATCTTCTCTTACCCTGAAGTCTTTCCCCAGGTAAAGCCTCATAACTTTCTGCTGGTCACTTTTCTGAAGAGTTCAGCAGCCTTAGCTACTGTTAGTATATATTTCTACAAATATTTCTTTTCATTGTCCCTTTTTCTTTTTACATTACCATATCTTACTTAATGTTTTGCAATATAATCTAAACTTTAAGTCACAGTCCCAAATAGTGGGATTCTACATCTTTATCAGGAAAGCAGGTTTAACCTGTAGATATCTCTCTTTGTGGTCTCATGACCAAACCCTATGAACTACCAGATGAGTGAAAATTGAATAGTTCTTATTTTTGTAGGCACACCTAAATTTCAGTTTATACCTAGATGACTAAATTGTATTCCGATTTAGAAATATAATTTTAATACAAATGTTTCCCTCAAAAATGACTGATATAATATTACTTTTTCTATGGTCCTTATAGCATTTACTATAGTAATTTCATTGCTACCTTACTTTTCTCAGCTGTCCATTTCCATGCCATTTTCATGTGCATTAAACCATGTGTACATTAAAATTATAGAGCACCACCACTCTGGGGGCCGGGGGGCACACAGATGATTAAATAAATTAACTAAATACTTTTCTACTTGATTTCTACCACTTGATTAAGCAACAATTATTGTTCAGATCTAAATTAAACATATTCTTCAAAGGCATTCTTCAATGCTATCTTCCTTTACCACCTTAAAAATCTACATCTTCTTCATATCTATAAAATAAATGTTAAAATATAAAGCAATTCTTTGAAAATCAAATCATATTGCTAACCAAAGAAATATGAAGAAAAGGGAGATTTGACTCCCAATCTAAGGAACAGTAGAAACTCCCTGAGATGTTCGGAGTTATTTTAGGTGTGTCAAGGTGTTGATTGCTTCATCAGTCAGAAAATAATCGTTACCTAAAAGACCTGGCAAATAATTGTGTAGTCTGGGAAAACACTCTACATATGTCAAGAGTGAAAAAGAAGCTCTTATGAAAAAGGGAAAGAGATACAATTTTAGTGGACACCACTTAAAGTAAGTTGAAATGGGGAGCTGCTATTTATGCTGAGATCCTTTGTCAGAATGTTTCATTCTATCAGCTGGGAAAGCTACATTCCATACCAAAACAAATTGTCACAGCTTCAAGTAAGCCAGAAAAGAAAAATCCAGTCCCATACATTTTTCTTAGCACTACACTAGGAAGATATTATCCCACCTCAACAAATACGATGTGTGTAGCAATACGTGAAAGAATAAAAAGATATGTATATAGTATTCATGCAAGATATTCAGAAAGTTCACTCTTCAAAATGGTTGAAATTAAAGCACTCTTGTATTTCTTATTTTTATTTATTTATTTATTTTTTTGCGGTATGTGGGCCTCTCACTGTTGTGGCCTCTCCCGTTGCGGAGCACAGGCTCCAGACTCGCAGGCTCAGCGGCCATGGCTCACGGGCCCAGCCGCTCCGCGGCATGTGGGATCTTCCCAGACCAGGACACGAACCCATGTCCCCTGCTTTGGCAGGCAGACTCTCAACCACTGCGCCACCAGGGAAGCCCTTCTCTTGTATTTTTTAAACGATGGGCAATCTTAATGTTGACAATCTGATGGGGAGAAAAGAGTGTAGAAGTACAGGTGTTCTCCTTAACCTAACACTTGGTTTTCCATTGCTTTCTGAATCTTTCACATTTGCATTTAGAAAGAAGAAAAAGAAAAACAAATCACTCTCTTCAGTACATGCTTTACATATCGGTATAAATTAAAAGTAAGAAACTTGGAACTTCCCTGGCTGTCCAGTGGTTAAGACTTCACCTTCCAATGCAGGGGGTGCAGGTTCAATCCCTGGTTGGGGAGCTAAGATCCCACATTCCTCATGGTCAAAAAACCAAAACAGAAACAATATTATAACAAATTCAATAAAGACTTTTAAAATGGTCCACATGCAAAAAGAAAATCTTAAAGAAAATAATAAAAAATAAAAGTAAGAGACTTCACATGGAAGAAAAAAATGAATCGCAGGGGAACGAGACTCCCTCGGCTAGAGGCTATTCGTGTATCTCACAACTGGTTGGTTGTGCCTGTGTCTTTACTCTTTACATCAAGGTCAGATTAGATAGGTTTTTTGTTTTGTTTTGTTTTTTTGTTTTTTGTTTTTAGGGTTTTTTTTGAGAAATAGAATGAAAACAAAGTGGAAAGTCAGCTATGGATATCTTTAAGTCTTTAATATATTAAGAGCAATATCAAGGCATAATGTTAATGTTTTGTCTTGCTCAAAACCATGCACTATTTATAAGCATAATAATAATAATAAAACCAATACGAGGTTTATGTTACTGAATTCACTTCTTTGTGTAGGAAAGTATTCCATAATGCCCTACTCTTTTCAGATGCAAAGATGGAAAAGAGGTTTTTTTTTTTTTCAGTAAAAAATCATTAATATATTCAAGGTTTAACTTTCCTTTTACAAGTGTTTCTGAGTGTACCATATGGCACCAGTTAGATTTGAAGGAATTCATTTGCTTTTTAAAAATCTGAGTGAGGTTTCCTTTCATAAGCTCATACATACTGGTTATTTTTTAATAAGC
This sequence comes from Mesoplodon densirostris, assembly GCF_025265405.1. Classification (NCBI taxonomy): domain Eukaryota; kingdom Metazoa; phylum Chordata; class Mammalia; order Artiodactyla; family Ziphiidae; genus Mesoplodon; species Mesoplodon densirostris. The sequence goes on from NC_082668.1 coordinate 76,677,224, forward strand.
ATAAAACTTCTATATAACACCAAATGCATGATTTAACAGGAAGGAATGAAAAATACATGGCGATATAATAATTGGCTCATTTAGTTAAGAGCTGATTTGAAGCTTAACAGCAAAGGATAAGCAGTCATTAGCTTATTAGCTCAAGTTGGACCCAGTACTTATTTTCTAGAGTAAGTGTTGGAATACATATCTTGACAAATTGTAAAATGCCTCTCCCCCTTTCAGTGCCCCCTCCCTACTTCTGCATTCGCAAAGAGGAGTGAGCTTGTTCCTGCCAACTGAGTCAGTTGGGATGGAAACGTTAATGTATTTGAGCAGATGTGTGTCAACATCGCTCTGCAAAAAAAAGGTTGTCTGTACTCTGCATTGGCACAACATCCCAAAGTAGAAGCCACTAAGATTCTGTACTTCTATTAGAACTCTCCTGTAAAATTACAGTTGAAGACTATAATATAGAAGTCTCAAAGATTTAAATGTATTTGGTGAAATCATTCATTAACAGGCCCTGCTGACTCTTATGAAGGAAGGAGGCTTCAAAGAAAGATATTATCAGAACACTCTTTAGGAAATGTGAGTAGGAACTAAATAGGAGCTAAACTAATTAATAAGCTAGTCTTTCTTCAGCCTTATTATATTTTCGATAAAGGAACTAGTACAATAACCTACTGTTGATGCATTTAGGTAAATTGTTTCCAAGTTTGAAGGGCCTAATTTTTTTCTCTACTAGATTTTCAATTCAGTTTATGTTAATTTCTAAAAGGAGTCATCTTACTTACTCTTTACTCACAGATAATTTTTCTATTTTTCTCCACAATTTTTTCCAGTAAAATTAATGGAATAAGATTGTGTCTAAATATAGTAAGAACATTAGAAAATGAAGATATTGGAATGTGCAAGGCAAAACAGTTAAGTTCCTCAGTAATAGTCACAGAGTTCCTGGGGAATTACATAATTCTAAAGCTGACATTTAAAAGGATAAATGACACATACAGTGTTCATCTGACTTTTACAATTTTATCTACCTGTATATTCAATAAATATTAATTGAGCACATATTATTCACTATGCATCATTTGAAATTCTTATGAGTGACATGAAGGCTGCAGTTCATATTCTCAAGAAACTAGCAGTCCATGAAGAAAGGAGACAGGTACAATTATACAAATTACAGTAGAGATAGGTACACAAAGTTATAACACTAAATACCAGGTTAATCAAAAGACATGACTTCAGGGGACTTTTGAAAGGTTAGTAAGATTTATCCTGGTAGAGACTGGAGGAAAGATGGGAGAAACTTGAAAGTGGTGAGAGTACATGTTACAAATTAGGAAAAAGTTGTAGCTGATGTGGCCTGAGTATCAGTGTGGTGGATTAATGTGAAAGGAAGTTAGATGGAAGTTGCAGATAATTTAAGGCTTTATATATCATCTTTACATGTCTGGTCTTTATTCACCTAACAGGGAAGCACTAAAGGATTTTAAGCATAGGAGTAGCAAAATTAGATGACAGCAGTGTAGAGGGTAGGTGAGCCAGAATATGAGAATTTAGAGGAAGCCACTGCAGTAATTCAGGTAAAAATAAAGGGACCTTGGGGTAACCAATGACAGTATAGATATAGAAAGGTTTGTAAGAAGAATAAAGGAGAGACTGTGGTGACAAGGTGTCCTGTAGAGAAGTTTTCTAAGTGCCTTCTATTCTGACTTGGGAGATTGATTAGGTGATAGCACTAATCTTCCAACTGGGGAATATAGGAAGAAGATCAGGTTTATAAGTTTATACTAAAGAGGAGCTTTACAAGTTGAGTTTAAGATACTTCTAGAACATATAGTAGGTATTTGAGTAGATGTGTCTTCAAGAAAGAAGTTAGAGCTTTGGGAGAATCTTTAGCATATAAATAAATGGTGAGGGTAATTCAGGAAAAGAATGTATATCCAAACTCACAAGAAGTAGTGAGAAGTGTAGTGAGAAGAAAGAGGGCCAAGGGCGTGCTGCTTGGAACACCAATATTTAACGGCAAAGTAGACAAACTAAGAGCATCAGGCCACAAGAGACAGGAAAGCAAAGGATGTGGGAAAGACACATAGAAAGAGTGGCATTGTGGGAGTTGAGATGGGTAGAAATTCAAGACAGAAAGACCAATTAACTGCATTAAATAGACAGAAGTATAATAACATAAGGCCCATATTAACTATGTCATTTGGTGACTTTGGGGAGAGAGTTTTCCATGGGAGAGGAGGAAAAAAAATCAACCTATAGGAAGTTTCAAAGGTTGGAAGATCAAAATAGTGTACATTTAAAAAAATAAAGTTGGCTTATTGGACAATAAAACATAATCACAGAATTTTCCTACACTTCCTGAAAATGAGAGAAGATGCCAGACATTCTATAGGGATTCCCAGGAAGAGAGATATTCTTTTGCTCAATTTATTAAAATATTTATTTGAAAATAAGAAGACAATTTATATTAATACTAATAAAATGAAATGACTTGGCGAGGAAAGGAAGAGGAAGTCGGACAAAAGGGATGCAGTGAGAGTTAGAGAGGGAATTAAGATGGTTGAGTTTAAGATTGCAGAAGTAAATGTGTTCTCTCTGAGGTAAAGGTCTAAGATGTGGCTATGGATACATGGTGCTAAAATGGAACAGAAAAAAAATGATATTTCAGGTGAAAAGGTACAGAATTATGACAAAAAAGTGATAGCCTCACTAATATTTTTGGAGTTTCCAAAAATGATGGGGAAAGCTCTAAGATAGAAAACCTTGATTCTGATACCAAAGTCATCAAAGTTTGTGGGAAGCCAACAGTAAAGTAAATAAATGACATTGATAAGAAGTGGTCTTATCTGAAAGCAAAGGTGATAGTGAAAAAATGGGGATTTTGAACATTTTTGGCCCTATTTCCTTGGCCAAGGATATGCATGGTGTGAATAAATAGCAGCTTCTGTTAAAAAGAGCTGAAATGGGGGCCAGAATTTAGTGTTAGAGCCACATTTTGGTAAGTGCTAGAGAAAGAAAGAAGGTCCTATGATGTGTACAGGAGTTTGTTAAAAAGAAATGGTGGGGATTCCCTGGTGGCACAGTGGTTGAGAGTCTGCCTGCCGATGCAGGGGACACGGGTTCGTGCCCCAGTCCAGGAGGATCCCACATGCCGGGGAGCGGCTGGTCCCGTGAGCCATGGCCGCTGAGCCTGCGCGTCCGGAGCCTGTGCTCCGCAACAGGAGAGGCCACAACAGTGAGAGGCCCGCGTCCCGCAACAAAAAAAAAAAAAAAAGAAAGAAAGAAATGGTGATCTTAGGGGAACAATTAGTGTCAAAACAAGCAAATGGTCATGCTTCTTAAAGTGAGTCTGTCTGTATCCAATAAAGCTCTTTTTTTTGTGTGGTACGCGGGCCTCTCACTGTTGTGGCCTCTCCCGTTGCGGAGCACAGGCTCCGGACGCGCAGGCTCAGCGGCCATGGCTCACGGGCCCAGCCGCTCCACGGCATGTGGGATCTTCCTGGACCAGGGTATGAACCCGTGTCCCCTGCATCGGCAGGCGGACTCTCAACCACTGCGCCACCAGGGAAGCCGTCCAATAAAGCTCTTTTTGTCATCGTTGCTTACTCTCACTTCAAGGCGGCCAGTGTTTCTCCTTCATTCTAATATGTCCTGAGCACTTACTAATCACTCTTGAGTGATTCTTAGGTAAATTGAATAGCCTAAAATTTAGTCTCTGCTGTTCTTGACTCAGATTTTTGACTCTCAGAGCTTGGGGGTCCAGGTGGCCTAGTTCATCCCATTATCCATTTAGAAGTCACAAACAAGCTGCTTTCCCAAGGCTTTGAGATACATTACTTAAAAAATGTTATTGCTAGCAGTAATAACCAAGTTTATTCTGAGACTTGACAGAATTCAATTATACACTGGCATTGCGGTTAACAAATTAAAAGAAATTCATATTGAAGTCATTATTAACCAATGAGTATAACTGGGTTTATGTTGAGCCCCTTATTCTATAGATGAAATCCCTGGAAATTTTTTCCTTTAAGGCAGGCACACCAGTAAGTTATTCAACTTTCAAACCATGCCTTGCCATCTGCTTAGTTCAAACGGTTGTGTGGATTCATCCCTTGTTAGGGTTTATTAAGCTGGCACCAATATAACATTTTAACTTCTAAACACAGGAAAAGCAACAAACAGGTGAAGATCAACAAACACTGCAGGAAGATTTTAAATGACTAATCAGATGGAAGAAATGTCTAAAAAGAGCAGGCAGGAAAATGGAATGCCAACTGTTGTAGCCACAAGCTTGAGAAGGTGAGAATAGATGGCTGCCTGCCAAGGAAACCTCAGGCCTTGAAAATCCAATGTGTTATTACAAATAGAAGCACTAGCTCAGGCACACCCAGGAGTGTGTGCACACACACACATACACACACTCTCATAGGAAAGCAACAGCAAATTTTAAACAGGGACCTGTGAAAACCTTCAGGGTTTTGCTGGGGAACTTGCACACCCTAGATTTAAGTTGAAGAGAAAGCTTTATAGAGAATGTTCAGTCAGGATGGATTTAAGAATCAGGAAGACTAAGGTAAAAATGCTGATTTCCTCACTAAATGATCAGTTGCCTTGCACAAGTACTTTAAACCTTTTAACATTTCTAGTTCTTCAATTTTAAAACAGGAATTAAAATCAGCACCTCCTTACATCCAGGGTGGTTATGGAGAATTCATGCAGGAATGCAGGAAGGGTCTTCAAACCAAACTTTATGCAGAGCAGGCCCTTCTCACATTCTGGCAAATATCCATTAACGTGATGGCTTTGTTTTCATGCTGCCAATTTCCAACCATATCGCTGTTGTCCTTTAAAGTGATGACAGTTTCCTGTGGCTTGCCCTGCCTTTCAAACACTCCTTTAGTTTCTCCTTCCTGGCAACCCAAGTCTGCAAATAATTTAGATGCCTCTGTTCCCAAATAAGAAAAGTTTTATGCCTTTTCCCCCTTAAAATGTATTTCTTTCTTCTTCTAAATGCCTTCTCCCTTTCTCTTTGCTCACCTTTTTGGCCACTTTCAATTCTTAACTAAAATCCAAGTACTTTCTTTCACCAAACTCCTATGTTGGTCACTTATTTAGCCCTCTTAGTATTTTTATAACATTTAAAAAATGCATCAGAATATATTTTATTGGTCAATAAACCAATTTTTCTTTTTAAACATATACCCTCTACCATTTTATTTTTAATACTCAAGATTTAGACATTTCCATAATTTTAACTTTATCAGGACACAAACTCAAGACCTTTTAAATATGCTGCAAATGATTTCTCTAGTTCATTGGTGCTTTAGTAAAATCTTGTCGTTTATGTCGTTTATTGGAACACACAAATAGTCTAAACTGTATTTTCTTTCTCACAATTAAATAATTCCTATACGCTAAACAGTGGAGAAAATGGGAAATATTTTTGCAAATGACTTTCCAATGATCAACTTTCACAGAAAGGTATGTTTACAATAAATTTGTCAGCTATGCTAATAATAAGTTCTAAAGTAAATACTTAATCATTCAGCAAATATTTTTGTGCCCCTACTATTTGCCAGGCACTGCTCTGGGCTTTGGAAATAGAACAGTGAACCAGAGTGGTAAGGTCTTATGAGTAAATCAACAAATAAATAATATATTTTAAGAGGGTGGTAAATGCAAAACAACAAGATAGATACTGTAGAATAATTGATGAGGTGGGTGACGGGTTAGATTGAAAAATCAGGGAAGTCAGTGTGGAGATGACACTTGAGCTAAACCCTGTATAAGAGAAGGGTATATTCCAGGAGGGAATATCAGTAAGTGCAAGGAAGATGAAGCAAAGTTAAGTGTATATGCTCAAGAAAGGCAGCTGAAAGTATGGTATAAGGAAAATATATCAGGAGATCATGTGGGACTTTGTAAGCTTTTTTAAGCAGTAGGAAGCCATTGAAGGGTTTTAGAAAGAGAATTGAAATGATCTGATTCAAATTTTTCAAAGATCTCCCTGGATACCATATGGAGAAAAATTAGAAGAGGACAAAGGTAAAAAATCAGGGAGATCATTTAATAAGGTATTGCAATAGTTCAGGTGATAGATTATAGCAGTTTGACCTGGGATTATAGCAGTAAAGTTGCTGAAAAAATATCTGATTATTGCAAATTCTGGGAGTATAATCTACAGCATTGTTGATGGATTGAATGTTGAGGATGAGGGTCGTGTCTTCTGAGCAGCACAATAAAGGCTAGTCATTAAGATGGGCACATGGGGTGGGGAGGAGGATTTTAGGAGAAGGGGATAATCAAAAGTTAATTTTGTGATTTTATAGCCAGTTTTTGCTCGTTTCATGTCTAGTAACTTTGTATCTGTTTTCTTTTAAATTTTTCTGAAATCTGCTTTGTCGATTTTTAAATTTTATCTTAGATAACATGAAGCTTCTCATTTGTAAGCAAAGTTGTTTTATAATCTTTTTCTGAGAAGTCCACAACCTAAAGTATTTATAGTTCGTTTCTGTTACCTAATATATATATATATATATATATATTTTTTTTGATGTTTCTTCATCATGGTGTCTTATTTCCTGTACTCCTGGTTATCTTAAACTGTGGGATAGAAAAATATACATTGGTAGCTACAAGAAGCTTAGAATGAATGCGACTACCTCCAGAGGGAATTTGTGATTCATTCTGCCAAGCCCCTGGAGGTAACAGCAATCCAGGATCAACTTAAACTAAGTTAAAGACCAGAAGTTTCCCCCTGATAATCCAGTCAGCTCAGAATCATGTGGGGATTTCATGGGAGGACTTTTCTCTTATTTTATCTTCTCTTCAAGGAGTGAAGTTCTTTGGGATCCAAACCATTGTTGAGAAATTCTCCTGTTAGACTCTTGAATTTGGGGGGGGGGGTCTAAGTTTTGATTACTGTTCTGCTCATCTTGCAACAGCTGTCATACTCATTTACCTCTCCTGATTTCCATTTCATCTCTACACTTGACCTGATAATTCCTTATTGTCTTGTGAGATTTTTGTTGCTTTTTAGATGACTCAAAAACATGTCTTCTCTACTTCTTTTAGCTATCTGGGTGGGGGGAGGGGAAGAGATTGATCCGATTATCTAACCAATCATTATGGGAAATGAAGTAAAATGTTTCATTTTAAGTGTGTAAGGGAATAAATGCCTGTTATAAAACTAAAGGAGATGTTGAGTGGGAATATGAATATGAGTCTAAAGCTCTCAAAAGAGTCCAGCGTTGGAGGTATAATTTAGGGAGACATTAACTTATGGAAGTCACTTAAAACCATGGGATCAGATGAGATCACTTAAAATGTGAATGTAAATAGAGAAGAGGGTCAAAGGTCAAGAATCAAAGCCTCTATAATACTGAGGTCAGAATGAGAAAGAGAAGCTAGCAAAGACTAGGAAGAAGTAGACAATGGAGCATGAGGTAAATCAGGATATCGTGGTGAAACTAAGGTTAAGAGAAGAAAATATTTCAAGAAGGACAGGTAGCCAGCTGTGCCAAATGTTCCTGAGAGACTGAGTGAATGAGAACAATGAAGAAACTATTAATTTTGACAATATGGAACTCACAGACAGAAACATTTTCAGGAGGTAGTGTGACTAAAACCTTAAGGGAGTATTTTGAGGAGGTACTATAACAAAAAAGGGTGGAGACATTGAATGCTGACAACTCAGTAGTAATTTTCTATGAAAGAGGAGAAAAAGGAGGCAGTAGATACAGGAGAATTTATGACCAAGTTGGGGGGGGTTACTTTTAAATAGAAAAAAGAAAAAATGACATGATTTATTTCTTATTAAACAGATCTGGTAGAAAGGGAGGAGTTGCTGATGTTGGAGAGAGGAGGAATACCTGCAAGTGTAAAGTCTTCGAATGGGCAAAAGGGGAGAGAATCAAGAGTGCGTGAGATTTGGGACGTTTCTTCCATTGGGATTAGGAAGGGAAGCAAAGCAAGTGGGCTGAGATCCATGTAAATCGATACAGTTGGTGGTGGGAATTTATGTTTTTATTGGATTTTTTGGTCTTCAAGGAAGATTAGATATATTTCCCAAATGTTTCTTATCTCTGACAAGAAATTGCATGTTGGAGAAGAACAAAGAGAAACATGTTCAGAAGAGAGTGACTATGATTAGGAGAGGGTCTCAAATTTGTATTACTTAAAGAATGAGTACAGGAACTGGGTATACTTAGTCTCTTGAAAAAACTTTGGGAAGATGCTTCAGATAACTCAAGTATAGTCATGAGGCAACGGCAATGGTCTTTTGTGTGTGTGGCTCCAGAACACAGAACTGTGACCAGTGGGTGGAAGTTAGAGGGAGGTTGATTTCAATTCATAATAGAAATGAAGTTTGTAATAACCAGAATATCACAGTGGTGAGGTTGTGAAGTTTCCTTCACAGAAAATATTCAGAGAGCTGGCTGACCTCCATGAGGACATTGTAGAGAAAATGCCTACACTGAAATGAGAAATTTTGTTAGGCACCTTGAAAATGTACCAAAAGTGAGTTCCATGAATTCTGTGGCTGGTTCAACTTTTCAAATCATTTCTCAGCAATGTTTTTTCTTCCCTATATTTTGCTCTCAACTGAAGCATTGTAGCATCTCCATTGTTCTTAATGAAGATTTTGAAAAAGTTGTGGAGAGATAGGAAATATAGTTTAGATTGCTTTTATGATCGTATTTTGCAGGCTTTACAGACAAAACATGTTGGATGATAGAATTCTTCCGACCCAGGGTTGTCAGAGAAATTGGAGGGCTCACATATCCAATTTCCAGCTTCTCCTTCTCCTTTTAATGCTTTTGAACTTGAGTCTGTGCATAAGATACTTCAATAGGGTTATTGCTTAATTAATTAGAGACAAGAGAAGGATAAAATTTTAAAGAGAGAATGGTAGATTACAGAGTCAGCTGTTCAGCAATGACATGAACTAATTTGACAATTGAAGGGTCATTACCTGCAAAAGTGAGGACACTGCTTACAAGCATTAGCATCCAACTAGTAACAATGTGCCTGCCAGGATAATGAACTTAAAACAATAGTAATTAGCAGGCTAATACAAAGGATTAAAATTAAAAATGAATGGCACAGTGCTTTTTGCTTGCTTGTAAAACAGCATTAAGCCAACTTAATCCATTTTAATTCATTGTGAAACCTGCAGTGCAAATGAGATGGATTCAAGGGTCAGGTTCAGCTCCTGAGAAAGTGCGATACATTCACCTGTGACAATTCTTTCTGGAATGATAAAGTAAGGGAAGTCTCTTAAGAACTCTGAGTGACTCCATAAGGTCCCCAGAGATCAGGTGTCAAAGTTGTCTATCAGATGCCTGAAAAGAAAAAAGGGAAGCATTACTCAATGCTATTGTGAGACAGTTGTCATTGACTAATCAGGCCTTTGAAGCACGCTTTCACAGTCAATGAAACCACCTGAATAGATGAAAGCCAGACAGCTTCTGACAAACAAGAGTCTATGGAATATTCATTGTGCATCTGGGAGGGAAAGATTAATGTATTAGAAATTAAAATGGGACCAGAATGTATGATCTTGCTCTAACACTTGGCCAGACCTGTGTCACCCACTGCTAGTGCCTGAAGTCGACAGACAATTCTGCCAAGGTAACTGAGAATCATTAAGCATCCTGCTATTGTGCATGGTGAATAATAAAACTTTCCTCCTATTCTTTGCCTGGAGCTGACAATGAATAATTCTGGAGCTATTTGCAATGTTAACAACACCTATCTTGCCCATCCATGCCTTTACGATAAGGATGGAAATATGCATTTCAACAGTCTGTACAGATACTGATTCAAGGCATTTCAAAGGACACCTGTCACTCAAGTGAAGGACCTGTCAGTCTCCAATGTATGATGGTGCCAAGAAAATGGCCAAAAAGATTATCTGTACTTTATTTCTCCCCTTTTTCAGATTAAAACACTGTTACATTTGCCATAGACTGACAAGTGATTTACACTGGCAACTGTAACGTGTTTAAGACTAGTAAAAAAGCTATTCTCTTAGGCAGGCGTATTCTTCTAAGGTTTACAACTGTATCAAATATACTATCACAATTGTGATCTAGACCATACAGAATGTCATTATGCTGGATATTCGAAGCGTTTAATCTGTTTGCTGACATAAAGTTGACATTGATAGAGTTGTATTTTTGACGTCAGTACCCAAGTAAATTTACTTTTAGGAAATTACAAGTAGACTGGAGTCTTAGAGTGTGACCAGCTTGTATTGGACAGCTTCATTAAAGTTATATATGAGCAACCGAAGATTTTTCTTCATCAGTATGTCATTGAATGTGCTCTTTAGAAAAGAACAGCTTCCATAATCAACAGAAATTTCATGTCACTTATTCCAAAAGTTAAAATCCAGCTACCAAAGGGAGTCTTAAAGTTTTGTCCCCCGGACAAAAATATGTGCACTATATAAATTTTCAGAGATCTTCACAGTTTTATTCCCCTGAGCAAACACTGTGGCTCTCATTAGGATTCCATTTTTATTAAACAAATTATTCTGCCTCTTTCAACTGCAGTTAAATTAGTAATTAAATTAAATTGTAAATTAATAAACACCAAAGAAGTCCACCTTCCTCACCCCTGCTGAAGGTCATGAGAGCTCTTCTTCTTACCAGGGTGTCATGGATCTTTATTTCCTGAGAGTAACAAGCCTATTGGACTCCCTGTTGACCACAAGGCAATTCTTGGAAGATGTTTTAATGGCACTCGTATACAAAAGAAGGCTTGCATTTGGTACATTAAGGAACTGAGTTGTGGATTTCTCCAGCCTCTGGCTGTTGCGTGATCTCTCTCTTCCTTCTTGCAATGTAGTTCTTATAAATGGCAATCTTTTTTTTTCCTTTAAAATTAAGTCTTTGTCTTTTCCCCCATGGCAGTTCATAGGATATATTATAAACCAGGGAGCTGTTCTGTCAAGAAATTGTCCCAAATTTCCCTAACACAAGGGGTACATTGAAGCAATTTAGAACCAAATTTATTGCTTTTCAATAGGTGATAGATGATATAGATGATAGGTAGATAGATAGATAGATAGATAGATGATAGATGACTTGATCTTGGAAAACAAAACATGATCTAATTTGAGGCTCTCAAAGTCATACAACTATTGTAAAGTTGCAAAAAGTTCATTAAAATCACTGAGAGTGATATAATACAGTTAAAATTATCATATCAAAACAGTCTCTCATGAAGGACTGCTATAATGAAAGTGGATGAGGTAAAGAGATAAAACAAGAATTGTTTTTGGCAGAGAATACAATGATGGCCTGTAGCTAGATTCACAGTACTGTGGTCTGTAAACATTTTCATAAGGGTTCGATAAACCACTAATTTTCTCCTTTCCTTACAGTGATTTTTTTTTTATAATCAAAGTCTAGGATCCAGTCATTACAAATAACTTTTCTAGAGTTAATTTCTGAAAAATAGATTTTTGAAACTTCTAAACATTGACCAAGAATTGTTTTAAATGCTTTCTTCAGCATTCTGCCTGTAGTAAATTACAAAACAAAGGTTTTAGGTCTCAATAAAATACCAAGATTTTCAGTGGCTTTGTAGAACACTAGGATGTGAGTCACCTATACATTCTCCAGAGAGAACTCATTTTAAGTGGTTTCCATTTACACTGCTCTTCTAATTTACCTAAACATCTATGTTTTAATTTAAATTTCTCAGTGTTTAACGCAGTGAGAGTTCCTCTTTCCCATCATACTAATATCAATTTACAGAATACTCATTTAATTTTCATAGCACTCTGTTGAGGTTCTATTATTATCCCCATTTTACAGGTATGAAAACAGTCCAAGATCATGCAACAAGATTTAAACTCAGCCAGTTTGACACCAGAGTCCATGCTGTACACTATGAATCCAGACTTATTTGTGAGAGGAACCTTTTTTAGCATGAACTTACAATCAGGAAGTAACAGGCAACATGATAGATAAAAGTTATCATACTTTTGACTACTATCTCTTTGAGAAATGAACTTGTCTTACAATATTTAATTGCATAACACATATATTATCTAATTAGTGGGTATCTAAACAATAATAAAGCCAGGACAGTTTAATAATGTCCAATAAAGTGTTTATTAAAATGATATCAACAAAGGAAGAAGAAGCATTTATATTCTCAACCCTTACCATTTCTTATTGGGCTCTGCATTTTCCTCAGTAAAGGCTATTTCTACTAGCTCCAGTGGACAACTGGTCTAAAATTCAGTGCTGGCTGACATTGTACTTACAATGTTTAATCATTACAGCACAACATAATAGTATAATCTACATCCACTGAAATATAGATCAATCAAATATCAATTCAGGTAAGGAGAGAATAGCAACAGTGCAAAGCATTATTTAAGATTTTCTAACTGATTGAAAGCGAAATCTCTGTGTCTAGACAAAGCTACAGTGAATTTTTTCCCTACCAATTTGCCTATTTATAAACATATCTTCAACTTCCATTTCATCAATAGATATAAATTTGCAGATTTTATCAATTGACATAAAATTTTACTTGTAAAATTATACTAAGTACTCTAGTAGCCCAGAGAGTAACTAGGCTGTTATTTGCAGATTATTAGGCAAATATATATATATGTATATATATATGTTCATCATGAGGTGATAAATGGCCTGGTTTGGGAGTGAGAAAGATGACATGAAAGTGAAAGATACTTCTGAACCGTGTGATCCAGTTTATCCCTGGCAGAAATGTGGCCATAACCACTCTTCTATGGAACCTATTTGTAGGAATTTATCTTTTGACTGCAGAAGACAGAAGAGGTTTGAGTATGATGGGGGATGGGAACATGTTGCATCCATGTCACATGGACTCTGGAAGTTGACTCTGAATCTCCCTAAAGATAAGGGTTAGCATGAAAAGGTGAAGAGTTTTCTTGAGAGACTTGGTGAGGATCTTGGAACACCCAATGTGCTTTGGGTCTAGGGTAAGGGAGAGCATCATTCTGCATCTCTTACTCTCACCTCTGGCCTTGGCAGCATATTTGGCATCCAGCTCATTTGGGCAATGGATGAGACCATGAACCCTGGGAGAGCAGTGAAGCAGTCTCAAGGCGCTTTCTCTTTCAACAGATCTGGCAGCAGGCATTGCTGTGGAAGCCAGACGGTAAAAATATCAGAAAATTTGTCTACAAATACATGTGATACATGCTGTAGATAGTCCAAGAATAACTAGGGAAACTGGATCCCAGGGCATAGCTAACAAGACAATAACATAATGATACAATGTCCACTCCTCTCATTTGTAAACATAGTCTGATTAAGCTTAGGGACACTAGGTTAAATTTTAATGAAAAAAATTTCCAGGGTGTGGTATTTGGTGGTAAGAATTAAGGATGTGCCAAAAGTATAAAATATACATTGGATTTCAAAGACTCAGTATTAAAAAAGAAAAATATCTCATTTATAATGTTTATATTGATTATATATTTAAATGATAATATTTTGATCTATTGCATCACATAAAATATATTACTGAAAATGATCTTGCCTGTTTCTTTTTACTTTTGTGAATGTGGTTACTAACAATTTAAAATTGCATGTGTGGTTTCAATGTGGCTTGTAACATATTTCCACTGGATAGCACTGTCCTGGACAGTGTTTCGCAAGTTGTGACACAATTGGAATTGGTGGCAATCTAGGTGATTTTAGGCGACAAAGAGATTTATTTTAATAGTCATGCATATATTTTAGTGTGTTAGAAAAAAAATAACCAACATATCAAACCAAAAGCTTCACACATAGTATCGCTTTAACATAAAGTAGGGAGCATCATGATAATCCTGTTTACATAGACCCAAGAATTACCAATACCTTCCAGTACCAACTGTTCAGAAATACTGGTCATGTAGATGATTCCAATCGCTGGTATCTTCAAATTATATATTTATTCCTGCATTTTTTCAATTCATACCTCCAAACTTAGAAAACAAAATCTACTTGTTATATATATGAGAAAATCTTGAGTTACTTTAGATGTGCATCAAGAGTTAGAAGTAATTGGTGAAAGGGTTTGACTTGTCAATCTTTTTAGGCTCAAGCCATTGGATTCTCAATTTTCTTTTTCTTAGTTTTCTGAGGAGAAGAAAATGAATATAAGGTTTTGCATTAAGAAATCATCACTTGACTATATGTAGTGTGGGAAGAAATTCAAGCCTTTCCAAATAAAACTTCTAACCTGAAAAATCTTATACCTGCTTAGAATGAATATATGACTATATCTTGCACATATATATGTTTATTTAAACAATAAAAATTATTCTTGCAGTGCATACTTCTTCTATCACTAGTCCCTTAAAAGACCACATGAACCACATGGAGCTATAAGGTGTTGGATTCTCTCAATTCAGATCTGGTTAGGAATTCAGATAACAGCTCACTGAAAATGCACTCCTACATTCAACAGATATTTTCCACATACCAAAAATGGTTTTAGGGTCAGTTGATAAGGCAGTGAACACAAAATCCCCAGCCTCCAGGAACTTACTTTAGATTGAGAATAGAGGGAGGAGGATAGAGGGACAAATACATAAGGTTCTACAGGGCTTTCTATACCACTGTAAAGACTGTGGCTTGTACTATAAGTGGGCTAGGCTTTTGGGCAAAGTGATATGACCTTATATCTTAAAAGAATAATGCAGACCACTGTATGGAAAGTAAGTAGTTGGGTTCTTGGAGACAAAATTACAAGCCAGGAGACCAGCTAGGAGTCTGTGACAATAGTCCATAGAGGACCTGATGGGCACTTAGAACAGGGTATTAGTGGTGGGTCTGATGGCAGACGGTGGGATTCTGCATATATTATTTCAAAGGAAAAGCTCATACAAATTCCTGATTGATTGGATATGAGGTATAGAGGAGGGAGAGTGAGAGAGAGAGAGAGAGAGAGATTAACATTGACTTCAAGGTTGGAAATATGGTGACTTTTATGAGGATATATTTGAAACAATTGTTGAAAGATGGTTACACATATTTTTCAAAACCAGATGGTAAAAGTGAGTGAATAAGAAATGCTGGTTTGTACCAGTCCATGAATAGGACAGATTCAAAAGAACAAGTTTGGGATATTGCTTCATATGGTTTCTTGGAATAAGAACATATTGCAAAAGAATCTCATATCAATATGATTAGTAATTAGTTCTGAGTATCTAAACCTATCAGAGGACTTAGATGAAATATCTTGCTCTTTCTCAGTAGATACAAGTGTGAGATGAAATTTTTATCCCTGATGAGCCTCAAAACAAACAAAAAAATGCAATTATCTTTCTGATATGAAACCCAACCTTTTTCTTCTATTAGGTATCATCTAATCTAGTGACACTTTGTACTATTATAAAATCCACAGCTTCATTATTTTAAATGACAAACTCACCTTTTTTAGGTGAGAAGTAAGCTGATTATTATTAATTTCATTTTATGTTTTAAGTTTCAATTAATCGTGTTGTTTTGTATTGTGTTTGTTTTCATGGTTACTTTGATTCATGGCGAGTGACATTGGTCATACCGTTTTTTAGACATTTAGATAACATGATTGAATTAATTAAGGAAAAATATTAAGTACTTCAATAAATGGTATGGGATATGGCAAAACTTACCAAGATTTGGGTCAAGTTGAGGTCTGGAGAAATGTTAACGTTTCCTGTGATGCCTGTCAGCAGGTCATTCCTGAGCAGGTAGGAACATCTAACCTTCTTATGCATGTCTGTCATCTAGCTGATTATTATCAGCTATAAAACATGTATTTTCAGTCATAATGTGACATTGTTCTAGGGACTATACTTAGTAAGTTGCAAGGACAATGCTCTTATCTTTGAGAAATGCATAATTTTATATATAATAAATAATTAATTAAAGGAAAATACCAACAAACATGAATAGACTATCAAATAAGTCACAGACTTTTCTTCTCCTGATTTCCAGAAATCCAAATCTTTTACTTCAAAGCAGGGTTCAAAGCTTCAAAATCCACCTCCCTCATAAGTCTTTGCCTCTTAAGGGAAATACCACTCTATCTTATTGTAATTTGCAATATGTATGTTCACAGGGTTTATTATAGAACTTAAATACTGCTTTTTTGTGTGTTATTTTCTAATTAGTTATACATTTCTACTAAACTATAAGTTTTCCATGGATTAAATTTTTTTCTTTCCCCAGATATTGCTGAGATAAAAGTAACATCTTATTTTTTCACCTTTTATGGCATCCTCAGTTTCCTTCTTTCTTTCTTCTTTCTTTTTTCTTTTTTTTTTTTTTTTGATGTGGACCACTTTTAAGGTCTTTATTGAATTTGTTACAATATCACTTTGTTTTATGTTTTGGTTTTTTTGGCCACAAGGCATGTGGGATCTTAACTCCTCGACCAGGGATCGAACCTACACCCCTTGTATTGGAAGGTGAACTCTTAACCACTGGACCTCCAGGGAAGTCCCAATGGCATTCTCAGTTTCAGCAACTACTCTTCTTATAACTTTGTTTAATTATCATTTACAGCTTCAAGATATTTCTCTTTGCAGATTTACAAGTCCAACATCAAACCTTCACAGTATATCGTTTGCCCAGCATAGTGCATGGTGACACCATTCACTTTCTGTATCCTCCACGTGCTATGCAGAACAGCAGAGCAGAGAAAAGGAGAGGATAACATCAGAAAACAGTATCCCACTGGCCAAATGGTTAGGCTTGTACCAAGCTCCTGGTCATGTCCAGTCCCAGGAAAATGTAGCCCAATTAAATAGTATCATCTTATTAAGACAATGAAAGCTGACTTTAAATAAATAGAAAAAATAAAATAAAGTTCAAAGTTTTAAATTTTTTAAATTTTTTAATTTAGGCCAAAAAGCACATTTCTCTAAAGATCAGGCTCAAAACCAGTCAGGGAATTCAAATTTTCTCAAAAGTCATGCTGATGTTCTTGTCTCATTTCCCTTGTTGTACTCTTTCGCACTGAAAATTAGCATTTAATCCTGTTTGTCTTTGATGTTTTCAGCTTTAATGATTTCCAACTCATAGAACATCCTATTCACTAGAGAATCCATCTGAAGTCCCCACCTTTTTCAATGACTGGAGAACAACAAATAGACTGACAACAAAGGCTGCTTAACTACATGCAGAATGCATAGTAGCATGAAGGCTATGCCTTGTCAAAAGAAATTAGGTCTTGCAGAAATTTACCTATTAATTTGGGTGGGGGGCGGAAGTGGATAAAGTGGCATGTTTTTAACAAAAGGACTTGGGGGAATCTGCATTTTTAAGCTGCTTATCTGTGCAGGTTGTGGACTTGTCTTCAATATTTTCTGTGGGTATCAGGTTTATTGCACTCCTAAAAATAATTTCTCTGAAAATTTTCGCTTTAAAGCTTTTTTCAATTCTTAAAGGGAAATATTTCCTTTGAGTCATTTCATTTAAAATATTACAACTTAAAATTAATTTAATGACAAAAATTTTATAAGTACGAATTAGCAAGATAAAGTTTAGAATCCAGTTTAAGAGATCGTGGAATGATTTTCCTTCTCCAAAGAAGCTGAGTGTTTATTTGGAAACTAACTTTTAAAATGAAGGTTAGTAGTAGGTTTCAACCGAAGGTATAGATGGAAAAGATCAGTCTGGGTGAGAGATTTGCTATCTTGGCTTAGAGACTTAGAAAACTGTGTAAAAATCTGTGTAATAAATGTATTGATTGTTGTGATCTAAAGGACATAAACATAGGCAACCACTTCTATGGCTAGTTTCCCCCCAAAAAATGGTGACATAGAGTCAGAAATTCAGAAGCAACACCAACAATGCATTCACAATCAGTATGTACAAACATATTGAGTGCCCTCTTTCTCTGATTCTACGTCATGTACCCATGTCTACCATAGCCCATGTGTTTACCAAATTGTGAGCTCTAAGCCATAGGCACTGTGACTTGTCCATGGTTATTTACAAGTGTTCAGCGATAAACCTGGAACACTGTAAATGTTCAAAAGGTGGGAGTGAATGAACAAGTGAATGAGTAGGTGTACTGATGAATGAAGTAGTGTAATAAATAAACAACAATTTTGTGTTGCTCAGTTTCATAGTATCAGTTTTTCCCTAAATGTTTCTGGCCACAGAAATCATTTGTTATAAATGCAAGCTCCTGGCCCAGACTTCATGAACAACAGTCTTCAGAGATTCCATATTTCAGACAGGAAGCATCTATTTTCAATTAACCAGATGATTCTTACTGAGTTTCGGAATACTTCACATTTGTATGTGTCTTCTCTTTGCTAGAATTTTAAAAATCTCAAGTAATTGACTTATTATTTAATTTTCAGGAGATCTGCTTTCCTTGTCAGTTAAAATGACTGTTGGGTAAATTTGGCAGCGTAACTCCAATCTTACAGTTGGCTGTTAAGAAAAATAAGGATAGTATCTAACCTGGGCCCAAAGAGATTCTGCTCATCAAGGCAACTTTGGGGGTTGGATGTTGGTCATATTGCTTTAAGGAATTTTTATACTAATAATTTTAGCTCTCTTTTGAAGCAAATAACACAAAAATCTCTAGATGGCAATACAGTATATTCCTGTCAACCTGTACCATATGAGATTTCTCTCCACCCTTACTCCAGAGTCTAAGACTGATGAATTTTGAGGATGAGGGCTTTGTGCTTACATTACAGAACTATGTCACTTATGTGGACCCTGAATGAGTCTATCACAGGTGAACTAACACACCTGAGATGTTTCTAATGAAACTTTACTGTAGAGCTTCTTAATAAATCAATTTAAAAAACCCATTTTTTCCATGGTCAGTAAGAAAAAGGAAACATGCTTTAGAAAATCTGCTCAATAACTCTGTGAAACCAAGTCTTGCTCACGTTGCAAGAGGAGATACAAAACCCTACTTTCAAGAGAAAGAAGGTAGCTTATAAGTAAGAGGAAATTCCATATTGAGATGCCATACTGTCTAAAATGTATTAGAACTGGGTTGACATGTTATTGTAGAAGCTCACAACATCTAACATAGCATGATGTTGATTATGCAATTGGCAGTAACACTGAAAGGATGTACTACATTCAGAAAGTATACATAAGGCTTTAAGATGTTGTAACATTTACAGTGGTCTCCATAAATGACTCATAAATTGAGTTATTCTCCAATTGTGTAATAATTGGCAAGAATGTTTCATAACATTTTTTTGTCCAACTAGCAAAATGTTGAAGTCACCAGTCTCTCTTCAAGACCTTGGTAATCATACAGTTGATGTTAATAAAAACTACAAGTGAATCTGGAGCATGGTATCACAAGAATATGGAAAACAACCCATCCACTTAGATCTTATAAAATATCTCCAAAATCTTTCACAGTGACAAAAAAATAATAAAGTGTGACTCAAAATGATAAGGACATAATTCGGAAAAGGTATTTGATGTGGCCATCTGGAGGAAAAAAATTGCTTACCCCTACATACTTTAATTTTAAATTAAGAATTATTGAAAATAAACTAAGTAGTCTAATGAAGAATTTACAAAAAGAACAACACAAACATCAGTCAAACAGAAGAAATATATATCCATTTATTTTATTGTTTTAAAAATGTTATTTTGTCTTTAAGAGCTACATCCATGACAAATAAACTTCTAAAACAGACAAGGCTCTGAAAGTCTAATTTAAAAAATACAACTCTAAACTGAGGGATAATAAAGAGACTTTAATATGAAGGAGAGTTAGAAATCATAATGAGGATATAACAAAAAGTCACAATAAAATAGCAGGCATACAAAGAAGCAGGAAAATATAACCCACAATGTGAAGAAAAGGCAAAAACAATCAATTGAAACAGACTCAGAAATTATATAGATAATAAAATTCATTGACAAGGACATTAAAACAATTTTTATAATTATATTCCATATATCTAAGAAGGTAGAGGAAAGTTTGAGCATGTTAAGTAGACACATAGAATAATGTCATATCACATATAATAAAATACCTTAAAGCCAGTGATAAAGAAACAATCATAAATAAAGTCAGAAAAGACACAACAGAGACAGAAGCAAGAATGACATCAGATTTCTTATTAGAAACACTGCAAGCAAAAAGATTGTGGGGCAACATCTTTAGAGTACTGAAAGAAAAAACTGTCAATCTAGACTTCTATATATAGAATAAATATCTTTTGGATAAAAATTAAATAAAGACTTTTACAGACAAAAAAGATGAAAGTATCATCAGTGAACCTCTACTACAAAAGATGTTAAAGGAAATCCTTTAGATAAGAAGAAAAATTATGTGAGATGGAGATGTTGGTCTACAAAGGATGAAGAGCACAGAAAACAATAACTATATGGATAAATATATGAGATATTCCTATTATTATTTTAACTAAAAAATAACTGTTAAAAAAACATAAAAACTGTATGTTCTGGAGTCTGTAACATGCAAGGAATGTATGATAACATTACCACAAAGGCTAGGAATTGAGAAATGGAAGAACACTATAGTAAGTTTCTTATAACTGCAAGTGAAGTGGTATATTATCACGTGAAGGTAGACTTTAATAAATTAAAGATCTAAAAAAAAAATTAAAGATCTATACTATAAACCCCAAAACAACCACTAAAATAACAAGATAGAACTATAGATAATAAGACAAAAAAGGAGATACAAGGAATTGCAAAAAATAGTCCAACAGAAGGCAGAAAAAGAAAAATGATAGCATATCATATTTATGTGCTTACCAGATACTATGCTAGGTGGTTGATTACTTATTTAATCTTCTGTGAGTTAGACTTACAGCCACAAGAACAAAAGGAAAATAAATAGCAAGATGGTAGATTTAACCCAATCATATAAGTAGTCTATATACTTCAATTAAAAGGCAGAGATTGTCATATTGGATGAAAAAGCAAGACCCCACTATATGCTGCCTAGAAGAAATCCACTTCAAAAATAAATACACAAATGAATTAAAAGGATGAAAAAAAGACAGCACAATAACACTAATCAAAAGAAAATTGGAGTGAATATATGAATATCAGATAAAGTAGATTCCAGAACAAAGGATATTGCTAAGGATAAAAAGGAGTATTTAATAGTAATAATGTGATTAATTCTCAAGGAGGATATAGTAAGTTTATGTTTCTAGACATGTTTTGTCCATCATCACAAATAAAACTTGTTTCCCTAACTAAGCTACACAAACCTTAACAGCCTCATAGGGGAAACACTTGAAAGAAAATTAAAAAAAACAAAATAAAACAGAATTTCCTGTAGCAGACATAATAAGGGCCTAGCCAAAGATGTTCACTCTCTAATCCCTGGAAGCTATGAATATGGTATTTTACATAGCAGATACCACTTTTGAAATGTGATTAAGGATAAGGACTTTGAGATGGGGAAATTATTCTGGATTAAATGGGTGGGTCCCATATAAACATGTAATTCCTTAAAAAGTGGAGGATCTTTCCCAGCTGAGTCAGAGAAAGATGTGATGGTAGGTGCGTCAGAGAGATGTGGCATTGCTGGATTTGAAGATGCAGGAACAGGATCACAAACCAAGGGATGTGGGTGGCCTCTGGAAGCTGGAAAAGCCATGAAAACAGATTCTCCTCCAGAGTCTCCAGAAAGGAACACAGCCCTGCCGACACTGATTTTAGCCTAGTGAGACCAATCTTGGACTTCTGACCTAGAGAAATGTAAAATAACAAGTGTATTTTTGATGCCTCTAAGTTTGTGGTAATTTCCTGTGCCAGAAATATAAAATTAATACAATGCCAATTACTAAGAATAATCTGATAAGGAGTATTAGAATATATTGAACAAAACTTTATATTTTAAACCTGTTCAACTGTAATATTTCTCATTGAACAATAGTTTCTAGTTTTGTGGTTATTGTATTTCCAGTATAGTAATGTCTCAAGATTTGCTTCAGTTGTCTCTATCTAAATACATGAAATGCCTTTCAGACAATATGGGTAGAATCTAGATGCTTCTTTATCCACATCAATTAGTTTACCTTATTATTTTACTCTACAATCAGAATAAATCTCTGGATGTATGGCACTGGACTGACATGGGTTCTTGCTCCTGTAATGGAAGTCGTAGTGCAAATAGACTTGGAGTTGCTTCAACACAGAGATCCACTGTCCATAACTTTTAGAAAACGTTCTCTGTCTTTCTGTTTTCAACTGTCTCTTTTGAGAGCTAATTGGACCACAAAGTTAAGGAGTCAGTAATTTTTTGTACCCGGAAATTGCTTATTTCCACTCATCTTGTTTTTCCATCATGTCTTAGTCCATTCAGGCTGCTGTAATAGAAGACCATTGTAAGACTATGTATAAGGCTGGGTAGCTTATAAACAACAGAAATTTATTGCTCACAGTCTTGGAAGTTCAACATCAAGTCTCTGGCAGATTTGGTGTCTGGTGAGAATCTGCTTCCTAGTTCATAGATGGCCAACTTTTCACTGTGTCCTCACATGGCAGGAGGAACAAGGGAACTTCCTGCTGTCTTTTGTAAAAGCACTAATTCCATTCATAAGGGCTCCACACTCATGACTTAATCACTTCCCAAAGTTTTACCTCCAAATCATCACATTGGGTGTTAGAATTTGATATATGCATTTTGGGGGCATACAAACTTTCAGTCTATGGCACATAATATATAACTCAGAATCATATTTGTGAAAATGTCATAATATGATTAGGTAAATTAAATAAGGACTTTCTTTTAGTTGTATTTTTAATTTTTGCTTTTTATGGATGTCAAGTGATGTTATTGTTTATTGTGTTATATTCCTTTTAGTCTTTTGTAACCATAGACTGAATTAATTTTAGCTGGAATTTGCTCAAAAGTCTTTTTTAATACAATGAAGGATTGTTTTGCAGACCTGCTCATCTCTGGCCCGTTTTTATGTCCACTTGACACAAAGTGACAAACCACAGTGACAAAAAGGAAAAAAAAATAAGCTTTTTTTTTTTTCAAATGTATTTTGTTATAGGATGGTCCTGGTACTTCATTTAGGGTTGTAACATCATAAACAACCCAAATGATGACTGGTACTTTAGTGACTGTGAGATATGGAATTCTTATGTAATCAGAATTAATCTCTAACTACTTTCCTAAACTTAGTTTAAGAACACAGGCATTTCAAGAAGATTGAGGTATAATTAGCAGAAATTTGAGCATGTGTATAAATATAACATTAAAAATGTAATACATTTCAAGACAGTGTAGTTCAATTTATTTTCAAAAAATTCTTTTAATTTAATTCATTTAAGATTATGTGTTTCCTAATAAGTCTTAAAAAGATGTGCATAGGAAAAGTTAAATAACTGATTAAAAATAAAAATAGATTTAAAAAGAGGTATAAATAATCTAAATTTCAGTCCAATGCAGTGAAATGCAATTCAAGTAAAGAAAGGCCTACAGTTCATTGAAAGAATACTATGTAATCATCAGGTATTATTACTAAGTAGTTTATTTCTTATTTAATCTTTCACCACATTTCCATGAGTCAGACTTATAGCTATTTTAAAGATGTGTACACTGATATTGAGATTAAATAAATTGTGTAAAATCTCTCAGCTAGTAACAAACGTTGGATTTAGCAACATATATATTTAGGTTTCCAAAATCTATGTTATGTCTTAACTCACTGCCTGTCCAATATATGCAAAACAATATACTAGTTACTGAAAGATGTTAAAATGAATAGGATTAGGTTTCTGCTATGGAATTTAGAAACCAGAAGGCAAATGCAGTCTAAAGTAAAATAGCATAAAAGCTAATGATTCCAAATTTGCAGTTAAAATTACATGATTCACATCACTCATCACCTTTCTATTACGCTCCATTCTACTCCTTTAGTAAAATTCTTTTTATTCATCATTCTCTTCTTGCTTTGCCAACATATGCTCCCAGATTACTTTACCATCTTGCTTTTCTCACCTCCCATATCAACTGCTATTGACCTAGGCATGCGATGGTTGAGGCTCTGCCTTCTCAGCTTCTCATCCCTACTGTCTGGCCCACACCTCCCTGCTTGTTAGCTCTCCTCATCTCTGAAAGGCCAACATGGACACAGTCCATTGCTGCATGGGACTCACCCACCCCAAATACCCTTTTTTTTTTTTTTTTTTATACAAAAGCTCTTTGCCTTTTCCTTGATCTTTCCATCTTCACCTCAGTTTAGGAGAAATCCAGGTTTCTGTGAAAACCCTCTCCAAATGATACCTACTGGCCTGTTCTCCATTAAAAAAAAGAAAAAAGACAACCTCAATTATAATCTAAATAGTAAATTCCATCAGTGAAAGATTACAAAGAATCATACGACTCCAGTATGTCCTCATCTTAATTAGTTACATCTGCAACGACCCTATGTCTGAAAAAGGTCACATTCCGAGGTTCTGGGGATTAAGATTTCAACACATATTTGGGGGAAACACATGTCAATCCATAACACCAACTTCTGGCTTTGTTGTTTTTCTCTGTTATATCTTTGATTTCTAATTCATTAATTTCCAAACTTACTTTTATTATTGTCTCCTGTCTGCTTTCTTTGAGCTTTATTTGCTGATCATTTTCTAACTTCTTAAGATGTATATTTAGAGAATCAAGTTTCAGCCTCCCTTCTTGTGTAATATATGATCAAAGGTTATTACTGTTATTCTAAACACAACCACAGTTCTAATATATCATATATTTTTATTATCAAAATTAACATATATTCTAATTCCTATTGAAATTTATTGTTTTACTTATGTATTATTTAAAACTGAGTTTACTTTTTATTGTACTGAATTTAGTTTAATTTTTTCTTGACTACAAATGCACACATTATCAGTCAGACTTACTCAACACATGAGCTCACTCAGCATCAGGCTTTACTAGTAATTAGCAAAGGATTCAAGATAGAGTCACAAAACCCCCCCACAGCAATAGCTCGGAGACCCCAAACCCATTAACACAGCTTCCTTGGACACCTTTTTCAAACCAGGATGTCGTTTAGATTCGGAATAACAAAGACTAACATTTTGTGCTCAATGAACCAGTTGGGTATGTTTAGTTTGGGGATCTCTCAACTTTTATATCTCACTAGTCATATAGTCAGACAGAGTATGTGACTAATTTCCACTTTTCAGGACAGTAATGGCTCATATATCCAAATATTGCAGGTTTATTTATATACCAGGTATTTTCTGTGGCAAACATTTCTCAGACATATAATCACACGTAAGAGAATCTCTGAAAAATCTTCATTTAAAATCTAGATAACAAATTTCACCAGTCACAAATTACAAGGAATTTGGTTAGGGTCAAAATCAGCCTCCAGTTTCCTGACAAGAGAGGAACTAGTTACAGACCCAGTCTTAACCCTTTTCTACCCAATTCCACTGTGGTCAGATTACTTACTCTGAATTAAGCCAATCCTTTGAAAGTTGATAAAAATCTGGCTTTATGGCACAATACATGGTCAATCATGGCAAACGTTCCCTGTGCTCTTGAAATAAATATATAGTTTTCTATTGTTGGGGGCAGACTTACACTAATATAATTAGGTTAAGTGACTTAAAGATGTTTGGCTTTTCTGTGTCTTTACTAATTTTTTGTCTGTTTGTTCTATCTGGTATTAGAAGATATGGTAAAATTTTTCCTCTGTGGTTGTGGATTTATCTATTACTTCTATTACCTCTGTCATTTTTGCTGTATCTACTTTGAAGCTTACTAAGAGTGTAAAAATTTAGAATTGTTTGACCTTATTGGCTGACTGCCCTTTTATCATTTTAAAAGTCCCTGCTGCTTTCTAGTGATGCTTGCTGTCTTCCTACCCTTACTTCTCAACTCTTTGTGTCCTCATATTTAAGGTACATAAGTTGTAAGCAGTATATAATTAGGCTTTGTTGTTTTTAATCTATCCTGTAAAACTTTCTTTTTAATATTTAGACCAGTTATGTTTGGTATAATTTTTTATCTATTTGGGTTTATATTTACTGTTTTACTATTTGTTTTCTATTTGAACCATTAGCCTTTCAATTCCTCACAAAGAACATTTGCACATGTGGTTCCTTTGGTCTGAAATGCCCTTTCTCCTTTTCCTATATTCACTTAGTTATCTCTCACTAAGACTTTAGTCATTTCCTCACCGGAGATCATCTGGCCCCCTGTCTAGGTATGGTTCCTTTTTGTAGTCATTCTTGTAGCATCTTGTTCTTTCTCTTCAGAGCACATAACTCAGTTATTTTGTGCGACTATTTGGTTATTGTATGTTTCTTTTTCTAGACCATCACTTGATGATGGTAGGACTAATTTTTTGTTTCAAATCATAAGTAAATTCTTGCAGTATTAACAAGTTAACATGTGGAGTCTAAAGCCAATGTTACCTTTCTTCACAAAGGTTAAATCAATACAAATAGAGCCTTTAAGAAATGATCGACACATTTACTCCAGGTAAAACAATACCATCTCATTAAGGCACTGCTGTTATATCAAGTCTAAAGTGTCCTACCATCACTGGTGTCAGACTCCCCTTTCATATGATGCTTTGCAGCTTCTTTTGATGGTAGGCTCATTCCTATGTAAGAAAAACAGATTTCCTGAAACAATTCTATTTCTTTCACACCCACATAGAAGGAGAATAAGACTGACCAAGTGCTGGTTTATTTCAAATATTTTCCAGATTATTTGGTGCAAATTCTTTTTCTACAATATTCCATTGTCATTTTTAAGTGAACTTGGCAAAGCTAAGGGCTCTGACTCATGAATGTACACTTTCTTCCTGGATTAAGTAGGCAGTCACAGGCAAAAATGCCTGATGATTCAAAGTTTCTATGAGTGTGCTCAAGTTTTTTCCCTTTTGGAAATCACTCCGGGTACAAGTGGAAGAAATAATGGTGTGCTATGTGTACTTCCTGTCATTCCCATGCAAACAGTACACTGTTCGGAACTTTTATTCTTTCAGAAACATTTCAGCTAATCAAGGTCCTCTGACCCATTCTTTTATTAAAGGAAAAAAATTATTTCTTCCCATACATTTACTTTAAGAAAGTTTATAACAAATAACTCAAATTAAGCAGAATAACTATTATGGAAATTAGAGAATGTTAGGTGAATAACCCGTTGCAAATTACCTGGAGGCTTGAACTGTCCTTGGGTTGAGTTGCCTTGTATTTTGGATGAAATATATTCTCATGAGTTTTGATGAAAATCCAAGGAACAGCACAGCCTTATCATCAACAGATATATTACTCTGATTAATAGAGTAAATAGAGAAAAAGAATGGATCTCCCTGGCATTAAGAGCTGAAAATCTGTCGGATAAATATTTTAAAAAACCAAAAAATTTAGTATCTAACTCCTCAAAGAAATCACTTCTGCCTCTGGTTCCTTGGAAATAATGACTACTATCTTTAAACCACATAACCTTCACTGTGATAGATTTGTTTTCACACCCTCCCTGCCCCCCAGATGTCCAACAATTCAAAATTGGTTGAAATTTGAACTGCATACTGAGTCAGAAGTTGTATTTCTAGCCTAGAAAGGTAATCGCCCACGATTTTAATGATATAATTACTTAGATTTTCATATGGACCTTCACATACAAACTTTAAATCATGAAATGCAGAATATATAGGTGGACCAGAAGTAAAATAGCCAGGTATTCATTTCACCAAAGCATAACAGAAGATACCGTGAAAAAATTTAATCTGGGCTTCCCTGGTGGCACAGTGGTTAAGAATCCGCCTGCCAATGCAGGGGACTCAGGTTCGAGCCCTGGTCTGGGAAGATCCCACATGCTGCAGAGCAACTAAGCCCATGTGCCACAACTACTGAGTCTGTGCTCTTGAGCCCGTGAGCCACAACTACTGAAGCCCGTGTGCCACAAGCCTGTGCTCCACAACAAGAGAAGCCACCGCAATGAAAAGCCCTAGCACCGCAACGAAGAGTAACCCCTGCTCGCTGCAACTAGAGAACGCCAGCGCACAGCAACGGAAGACCCAACGCAGCCAATAAAATAAATAAATAAATAAAATCTTTTTAAAAAATTTATTCTATGTATTTATGAAAACGAATCACAGATAAAAACATTTTAATTTCATAAAAAAGGAAAACTACACATAAATTTGTTTTAGCAATAATAAGGAAATTCTTCTTAAAATGCTTAAAGAAAATCCAGTCATTTTCAGATTTTTTAAGAATTCCCATTTCTATATATTGACACTTCGTGGAGAACCATGTCCTGAAGAAACTCATTTTATTTAGTACCACTATTTTTTTTGAGAAAGTGTTGCAGATATAGCAAATGCTCTGGCCTTTGAGGGTAAATGTCCAATTGATAACCCAATAAATACTGGCCCTTCCCTTTTTTTCCCCCAGAATAAAAGAACATCCTGTTTTACTGAGATCTCCTCCCCTAACACACCTGGGAATTCCTGTGGAATGCTTTCGTATTCCACCAATTCAGCCTCTTTGCTTTACATTCTCAGCCAGCCATTCTCTTCTAATCCTTATTCTGTTCCTTAGAGGTGGCATACTACCACCACAAAACACCTTCTCCGGAGTGCAGCTGGAATTCTGGAGCCTTTTGACTACAATTTGAGCATAGAGTCTAATCTAGCAGAAGACTATTATATTTAAGAAAAATGTTACAGAGGCTTGGGGCATCAGAAAAGAATTAAACGCAGGGGTAAAAAGCTTCAACTGGATACTGGGTATCACAGCTTCTAGAGTCTATAGGGTTTGTCCATACCAAAACCAGTTGCAGCCTGCTTTTCCTCTGCAGGGCTGTTTTTGCCATATTTTCATATACCAGGCTTCTTCGACTTTCCAGCTTTCTCTGGGGCCCAGCAGGAGGAAAATCAATAGTTCACCCTTCACCCATTGTCTCAGCCAACATTTGATTGTACTTCTTAACTATATAATAACAATTTTGCCCCCGGGGTAACAAATTTTGACATCAACACACTGAGCACTTTACACTTCATTATGACAAATCTCTGCATTCCACCATAAACTAGGGTTTTGATTTTCACATAATACAACACATAGGCTCACCGGCCAGAGAGACTGATTTTCCCCTTAAAAGAGAATTTAATTCTTCTCCAAGATATAAACTGGGGAAAACCACTTCTGGCCATGACAGAATAACCATGAGTAGATTTGCCTTCCATGTTAAAAAACTAGAAGAACAAAGAAAATATACAAAAAAAAAATTGTTTTCAGAGATTGGACAGTGCAGTAATATGATTCTGTGGTAAGGGAAACAAATAAGATGATCTCTAATGCATAATTGGAATTTGAGGCCGATGACATTTCCTCCACTGCTAATGAGGTTCACATTCTATAAGGAACATTCAAAACTTTTTTCATAATAAGGACACAATAGAAATGATAAACTGAAGGAGATAATAGTTTCAAGTGTATCGGTCACTTTTATGAAGACAGAAATTACTCTAGAAATTTTAGGCAGAAAGGAATTTGACACAAAGAACTAGTGCCTGTGTCACAGTTGGAAGGACTGTGAAAGGGTTCAGGGAAAGCCACTGCTTTTAGGATTTTAGGAAATTAGGAAGTGAAGGAGCTGCAGGAATCCACTGTTGATGACCCCAGCTACTCACAGCACCAAGATGGATGATTTTCAATAGGGGGGGCCAGAAGCTTTCACATCTGTCCATTGCTCCTCAAGAGCAAGGATGACACCTACTTCTCTTTCTCTTTTTGAGTATTGAGCAAGGACCTTTCATTGATGGAATCTAAGCGGGACTCTGATGGTAGTAGGGATTCTTGGAAATGCATTTCAAAGTTTTCTGACTGCTGTAAATACAGGAAAGTAGAGACAATCTGCCACAATAAGATGTGCAAATTGTAAGACATTTTATTCATACAACAAATATTTTTGAGTACCTACCTACAATACACAAGTCACTACACTAGGCTGTGAGAGGATAAATTGATACCTGTCCTCAAAAAAAAATAGAATTTAGAGACAAAGATCAGACTTGTAGCAAATATCACAGCTGAGGGAAATATATGGTTAGTGCCAAATCTGTAATGTAAATAACATGATCAGAAAATAGAGAAAGCACATATGGAGGTCCAAATTTTATGTTGTTCAATTAGTTGTCTAGTATTGAATATTTTATATTAATAATTTTTAGTAGTATCTGCATTGCAAGAAGCATTTGCCATAAACTAAATACATTCCCATTTAATTAAGTATAATCCATTGTAAGTGACATATTTTCCCTATGAACATTGAGCCATTGCTGGCTGTTGAGTTTATAGATGAACTGTATCTTGGTGGAGCTTCTCAACTCCAGAGTCCAGACCTCAGCTATGCACGTGGAGAAACCTCTCTTTATCAATTCACTCAGGGATTAATATGTTCCAGGGTCTGACTCACGCTAAGCAACACATTAACAAACAAATGTATAAAGCAAAAGGCCAATGTTTTAATTTACCATGGGAGACCCATCCAACCAGATCACTGAGATTGGTTGTATAAACAGTGCATAGTTTTTGATAGGAAGAGCTAGTGCCCAAGAGTCAGTCCAGGGCAGGGTTATCTAGTCTTTGGACCCAGTTGTACACTTGCTGAGGCAGCAGATCTTTTTGTGGACAACATACCGCCCGAATAGACAGAGATATCCCCCCAAGTCCTTGCTTTATAGCAGTGTATTGGACTAATGACAAATTCTTATTCAGAACATACTTTCTACTCTTACACATAACACTACACTTGTGTTTGTGATTACCATAGGCATGGAATAATTTCTGGAGTTTTCGTCTATTGTTTCTCAGTTTTATTATTGATTGGCATCTGCCTGGTAAGTTTTTGGTGACACCCTGGACTTATTTACAAAATATCTCCTATTGTGGGTTAACTCTACAGATGGCTTATTGTATTAATTTCTGTTGATTCTTAGCTACAACTTCAGAGGTTGATATTTACAACTGGTCTCTAAATGCTAGGACTGTGCCTCATTCACTATTTGGAGATACAGATACATTGACTACAGTTAATACAGACAGTGAATATTCATATTGTACTTAAAACCATTTAAATAGCTTCTGAATATTTTGGAATTATTTTTATGGTTATGAAACATTCAAAACTACTTTTTATTATTTTACAAATGGAATACACACTGCTTTTTAACAGTCATGCAGATGTCAAAAATTGCTCTCATTACTCAGAGAAAAGTGACACCATATTGTAAAACATTATATTTATCTTGGCAAAGGTTTAAAAACAATCTCATTCTGATCCCCAGCCTCTTATTCTGCTTAAACTCCCCTTTCATATGCAGTGTTGTAGATTTCTATTTTAAGTTACTAACAGTTTGTGATTTTTGTCCCTTTCTCTATTTGCAATGATAATTGGCTAATTAGAGAGTTGATCATTCACACAAAAAAAATGCAGCACTGTTGAGAAGCTGGCTTTAGATATGCAAATGTTCTTATGTATCAAAAGGGATAATTTTTAATATTTTTCCCCCAAAACTCAAGTGTTACTTCTTTTTCTTGTCTTCACTTCTGAAAGGTCATCGATGATATTTTTTTAAACACACCAAAAAAATAAACTGTGATTAATTTGTTTTATGAACTTTGTACTTCTATGTTTGCATACATTTTTTTTAATGTGCCACTGTCATTTATTGATGCATAAAATCTTGGCTCAACGAACTATGGCATTAACATTCAGTTTCATCCTTACATGTGGTCATTAGCACATTGAGTTTTTAAGAGTCATAGAATCTCTTCGAAATTTTTATGGGAAAGGTATATTTACTCAGGGAATATAGATTTAGAATATACTTTTTGCAAGCTAAATAGGGGACTAAACAGAAGCACGTCTTTCTCTTGGCCCCATGGTTCTGGCACTGTATAAAACGTTTTTAATAAAGCAGGAAATACAGAAAATCCGAGGTCTTTGAAACCAGTTATTTTGCAAATAATTTCTTCTGTTTCTTTCTTAACTTTCAACAAGTAACTTTTGTACCTGAGCATCTATTAATCTTAAGGCAATATAAATTTATTTTAAAAACTGGTCTATCATTTGTTAGGTGCCTACTATGTACAATTTACAGATATTATTTCACTTGACCCTTGAGTAAACTCCATTGAATATTAACAGCAATTTTACAGATAAGGAAAAAGAGGCATAAAAAAATCTGAATAAATGGGCTTCCCTGGTGGCGCAGTGGTTGGGAGTCCGCCTGCCGATGCGGGGTGCGCGGGTTCGTGCCACAGTCCGGGGGGATCCTGCATGCCGCAGAGCGGCTGGGCCCGTGGCCCGTGGCCACTGGGCCTGCACGTCCGGAGCCTGTGCTCTGCAACGGGAGAGGCCACAACAGTGTGAGGCCCACGTACCGCAAAAAAAAAAAAAAAAAGAAAAAAAATCTGAATAACTAAAGTCCTGTGGATAACAAGCAGTCAAGAAGTGAGACTATGGCTGGCTACCTGATCCATAGTCTGTGTTGTTCTTAATCCCTTTGCTATAATCAAGTACTACTGTGGACCAGTTACTGCAGTGGAAGACAAAAACTAATATATGTAACAATATTTAGCTTAAGGAGTGAGTCTCATTTTGGAAAGGAGAACACTTCTCAGAGTTCAGCTTTTCTTGGAGCAGACTGTGATGAATGTTGAACTGATTTCAGTGCCTGAAGCTATATATCTCTTAGCTTTCTCTCCTTGTTTGTCTATAGTGAGCCCCTTCTAAGAGATTCCTTCTATATATACAAGGTCAAGTCACATGACCCAGCCACCTCAGCCACAACTTTTTTGGATCATGTTGAGCATCTGACCCATAGTCTTCTACATAAAGGCTGGTTTATTATCTAGAAGAAGTCTAGCCCAAAGCTTTATTCCATAGGAATGGTGATGATGACTTGGGTTAATCACATAGTCTCTTAGTGGCCTAAGCAGGAATATCTTGATAGAGAGGCAGAACCTAAAAGGTGACTAGAGAGAGAAGCAGAAATAAAGAGTAAGTCAAACACAATTATGAACCTATAGGAGACATCAACATATTTCTGCTGCTGAGGTGTCTTTGATTATAACCTAGTAACTAGAGCTGCCTAGAGGAATAAGGACTATACAGAAGAGAGGGGGAAAATCCAGGCAGCTAACAGGAAAGCAAGTTCATGAGCTCTTGCCCACCTCCTCCTTTAATTCTGATGAATGTTCCCATCTTGTATATCCAGCATGCTGTGTTCTATCTCCAGCTGTAGTACCTACTAATTTGGTATCTTAAGCAAATCTTCTACTCATTTGAGACAATTTATCCATCTATAAAATGGACAGGACAGATACTATGTGATAGTTCCTGGCAAATGGTAGACCCTCTAGAAACATGACTTGAATTTATATGTAAAGAAGCAATTCTGCATTGGGGCTCCTGTTCAACATTAGGTTCTGTTCCTACTTATTTTGCCCTATTTTCTCCTCTCTCATATCTTCTCTTCTCCTTGTGATGAGAGTAGAGGGGACTTCAGTCAAACTTCCCTCAGTTCCATCACCTGCCAGGCTTCTATACTTATATTCTATTGAAGACTATTCACTTTTGAACAGACTCTAAACAGAAGGATGCCAATGGATGTAATATACCCCAATCTCCTTGTATTAAATTCCTAGTCCCTTTAAACTTATTTCCAAGAACTTTTTTTTTCTTATTACTCTCCCCAGATTTATTTACCATATACACATCGTCCCTTATACCATAGTTCTTGATGAGACTATCTTATCAACTCATCAAGGTGGCAGTCTCTATAAGGGCAAAAGCAATATGTTACTTATTTTGCATCTCTAGAAGTAAACAACATAGTGCCTGGCACATAGAAGTTATTCAATAAATATTTGCATTGGAATGCAATGTGCTGAGCCATGGGTCAGGCTGCTTGAACAGAAGCAATCACCAAATCAAAAGGGCAGGAAAATGCTTGAGCTGGATTTGCTGATTTCAGGCCTCCAGTCCTTCCTGGATGTGGGAGAGTCACCTTTATTGTGCACGTGTGGCTGCTTTGCCACAGCCCAGAAGTGCAGGTGCAGATATTAACATCGAGCAGATTGGCACAAGCAAAAACTCTTCAATTTGTCATGAAAAGCTAGGATTCCAAGAAGGGAGGTGATAAGTTGAAAAATTAGGGGGAAATATGTTGTAAGAGGAATCTGGCACACCCTGGTCCCCGCCTCAATATTAATGAAATGGAAAGGGTGGGGGAAGGAAATGTTATGATATACGTTGGCAGGAAAATTGTGTGTGTCCTGCGAGCAGATGAACATGGGACTGCGAACAGGAAGCTGATTATTTCAACACATTATATTTCTCACTGGAAATATCATCCTGGAGGAAAAGTCCAAGATCTCTAATTTTGGAGCACCTACTGCTCTAACTTTCTACATAATCTTGGGCTTGGAGATAACAAGAAGACATGTAATTACCTTAGAGGAAGGACATTTAAAAATAAGGTGGATAGATATTTATTACGTTCATGTATTCAGTTCAACACTGACCTCCACTTACCACCATCACCATTTCCTGGGAATTACCTATTTTTTTCTTTCTCTACAAGCAGCTAGTGAGAGTAACTCATTTTTACCTAATCTCTGTCCAATGCAAAACACTCCCTCTTCCCTACTGCCACCTCCTCCTCTTCCTATTTGATTGTCGCAGAGGTAGGAACTGAAGATTAATGTAGACTAATCAGAATCCCCTTCTAAAACTGGGATTAAAAAAGAATGAAATAATGCCATTTGCAGCAACATGGATGGACCCAGAAATTATCATATTAAGTGAAATAAGTCAGAGAGAGACAAATACCATATGACATCACTTATATGTGGAATCTAAAATATGACACAGATGACTTATTTACAAAACAGAAATAGACTCACAGACATAGAAAAAAACCTTATGGTTACCAAAGGGGAAAGTGAGGCGGGCAGAGAGGGGGAGAGATAAATCAGGAGTTTGGGATTAACAGATACACATTACTATATATAAAATAGATAAACAAGGACCTATTGTATAGCACAGGGAACTATACCCAATATCTTGTAATAACCTATAATGGAAAAGAATCTGAAAAAGAATCTGAATATATATACATATATATAAATATATATATATATATATTATATATATACATACACACACGTATATATTCTGAATCACTTTGCTGTACACTTGAAACTAACACAACATTGTAAATCAACTATACCTCAATAAAATATTGGGATTGAAATGAGAGAAGATTCAGTCTACCCTGTCAAAGTTGCAAGGTTTCTTTCAGCCAGATTGTCCACCCTAGGGACCAGAGAAGTAGAGAAACCTAAAGTAGGGTTGAAGTAATAATGAGTAAGAATAAAACAGCTATAAAGACAGGAGAAAGATGGAGAAATGGAACTATTTGAATCCTTGGTTCCAAATTTTTCCTGAGGACCATTTGTTTTTCATTTCTTGACTTGTGAGACTTTCCAATATCCTTAAAGATAGCTCCCTTTTCCCCCTTACAAAGAGCTGAAATTGTTTTCTGTTAAATTCAGTTAAATGACTCTTAAATATTTCCATTTCACATCACATTGGTATCAGTCTAAGAATGACCCAAGCATCCTCCTCTCATCTTTAAAACAGAACTGTTGGGCTTCCCTGGTGGCACAGTGCTTGAGAGTCCGCCTGCGGATGCAGGAGACACGGGTTCGTGCCCTGGTCGGGGAGGATCCCACATGCCGTGCACTGGCTGGGCCCGTGAGCCATGGCCACTGAGCCTGTGCATCTGGAGCCTGTGCTCCGCGGCAGGAGAGGCCATAACAGTGAGAGGCCTGCGTACTGCAAAAAAGAAAAAAAAAAAAAAAAAAAACAGAACTGTTGCATGTTTACCCAAGACTAAAAACATAATCAAAGTTAACATTATATGCAAACTTGTAAAGATGACTTGAGCTGAGCCATTAAAAAACATAAAAGTCAAAGGTAAGAGTTGCAAATGTTTTTGAAACAAGAAATAATGTTTAATAAATCACAGAAGCAAAAAATATCATGCATTAAGTAAAAGCAGTCACCTTCATCAATCAATAAAACAAGTTTTGTGTGTGTGTGCACGCACGCGTGTTTATTTTGTTAAATTTCACAACAATAGCTTAAAAAAAAAGATTTGTATTTAAAGCTCTGCTGTGCAGTGGCCTCCCTAGTTCCCACATGGAGGGTGGTATTTTGAAAAAGATAAGACACAGGTGTGCATCATTTGAAATGGAATTCATTAACAGGTTGTATTATTTTACTCAGCCTCCATGGAACATCACAATGGACTGATAAGCTGCCACACTTCAGGCAGACGGAGGCATGTCAGAAAAAGTTTCCAAATGAAAAATCTGTGGGGTTAGGAACATATACAATATGCCCCACGCCAGCAGATTTATCCAGCTGGACATGGGAAAAGATGATCTTTTCTTAATATAAGTGCGTTTTCAGTGTGATAGAGCACCGAATCCATTTACTAACCCCACTAAATTACTTGGCAAGGGCTGGACCCTATTTTTCTTTGGGAGAAAAAAAGTACCAGCACAATAAGATAATTTGTAGTTCTGGGTTTCTAATACACAATAATTCTGACCATTTAAAACAGTTTTTGTAGTGAATATTTTATAGTTAGAGAAATAGTTTTTGACATTTTGGGGGGAAAAGAACAATGGGCCGTTTACAGGTCTACACAGCAGATTAATGAATCTAATTGAGTCTGTAGGGAAATGTTTCAGTTTAACTACTGGAACTAATTTATACATTCACTACACCGTAATAAGTCAATTTAAGTTTCTGGAAATAAAACTGGATATCCTGGGTATAGATTTGAACTATAAATTTCTGCAAGAAAGGAGTCTGTGTGTTCATTATACATTGTAAAATTACCATATGGACCTGTCAACACTTCTTAGCACAGCTTTGTAATAATGTCATTTAGTTTAACATTGTAATGTGCCAACTGAATTAATGTGTATGACACAAAGCATGCCTCCCTCCCAACCTCTGCTTCTGAGGAGCTGTGCAACTTTTAAAGATTTTTCTCAAGGCAAGAGCCTCCTGCATTTGCATCGAGAACTTCAGTACAAAGATTGAGTGTAATCCCATTTACTGGGAGCTGCTGAAAAGCAAGCAACAAGCCTCTGATGTCTAAACTTTCCAGAAATATGTGACCCGGAAATATGGGAATAAATCTTTACCTGAGAAACCCTACTTTACAGCCAACACTAATTTGCATCCAGAAAGCAATAGCTTCCTTTATTAATTTTTTAAACATCTTTATTGGAGTATAATTGTTTTACAATGTTGTGTTAGTTTCAGCTGTATAACAAAGTGAATCAGCTATATGTATACATATATCCCCATATCCCCTCCTTCTTGCGTCTCCCTCCCACCTTCCCTATCCCGCCCCTCTAGGTGGTAACAAAGCACCGAGATGATCTCCACAACCCAATCCAAAAATGAGCAGAAGATCTAAATAGACATTTCGCCTTCATTAATTTTTAAGTTGCATCAAACTCTTAAGGAGAGTTGAGAAACTATTCTACAAATTGTAACACTTGGTGTTACTTTATTACTCAAAACGTTCTCCTCAGTCTGGATATTTATAACACAAATATAAAAACATCTTCCATCCAGATATCACTAGACCATGACATAATATAATCCTGTGGAAAAACAGTCAAGCAAAATGGGAAATGGGAAAAAGAATCGCTAACATTTATCAGGTGTGAAATTATACCAATTATACCATGTGTATAATATGATTTGATTCTCATAACCTGCTTTGTAGATGAGGAAACCGGAACAGAGAAATTGGGTAGTTTCTCCAAGCTCCTAGACATAGAAAAACTGGGATTTGAACACAGTTATATCTAATGCCAGAGCCAGAGTTCTTAACCAACATACTGCACTCTCTATCCAGAATAATAATAATTACTAACTCTTATATAGAACTGGTACTGTTCCAGATAATTAAATCATTGGACTCATTTATCCTCACAACAATCTATTATTATTATACCAATTTTATGGATAAGAAACTGACACATAGAGTGTATAACTATCTCAAAGTCATATTGCTAGTTAAGAGGCAGAGCAAGGGTTTGAGCCATGGTAAACTGACTTTAAGATTTGATTTTCTTCATAACTACCATATAGATATACTTTCCTCCATAGCATATCTTAGTGAAAGAGTGGGTTTCATCTCTTACATTTGATCCTAAGAGCTTCACAGGTCTTCATCTGTATAAAACTTTGACCATAACCATTCTTTGGGTTAAGATAATGCCTTTAAAAAATCCCTTTTCCCTTAGAAAAGCAGTACACTGTCATGTAAGCATTTCTGAACACACTAGGACAAATGAGTCGATCTGGTGAGCTAGCTGCCATTATGCAGAGAGTTAAATTTCCAACAAAGGAACCTGTTTAAAGTCTTTGATAAATGTAAAAGTTTCAAAAGGTCCTTGTGCTCCCTGAAAAAGCCATGCCTGATCAGGAGTGAAACTATGGCAGGTCCTGAATAAATGGGCCGCCACTTCATACCACGAGGAAAAAGGATCCCTAAAAGGGAACACTGTTTGTCTCAGAGTTGGACCTTTAAGCCAGCCTGACATATCCAAACACCAGAAATAGGATGACCAAAAAATTTGACTTATTCACAGAAACCTTCTTGCTTCGTTTCAGACCAAGCTTTCCCTCAGCTTGCTTATTCTCTTTCCACTCTGTTCCTACCACTTAGACTGGACATTTGAACTTCAGTTTTCTCACTTTTGATCCTTGGTGGTCTGGGATGAGCACCCAGAGTGCTTCCATTCTCCATGATCCTAATCATGCTGTAATTGATAACTAATAACTTGGAAGGGAACAGCCTGGGCCCTGTAATGAAAGTTCCGAGGCCCTGAAGTCAAATGCGTATTTCGCTGCTTGGAAGTCTTAAGGGCATGGTTGATTATGGCTATGATGACAGTTCCAAGAGGAAGAAGCAATAGTGCTCCCCCTGCCACCTCCACCTCCACCTCCAATGCCATTCTCGTTATTGTTATTTGTCCCTTAGACAACTGTCCTGAAAGATCCTTTGTCAAATTTTATGGATCCCCTGCCACTCATTCAGTATTGATGGCTATTTGCTTCCTTACAGAAAGAAGATTGAATAAACATGTTGTGACTATTAAGCAAGTTGCATCAAAATCTGGGAGCGCTTCCCAGCAGAGAACTTACCTTTACAAAAATCCTGTAAAAAGGTCTCTATTTGTCCAGAAAGTATGCTTAATTGCTGTTTCTTGTTTCCGTGAAAGATTATAAAGAAATCCAACCTACAGTGTCTACAATGAGGTAACAAAAATTGGATGACACCATTTAATCCACCTCCAGTGAAGTAGAGAGGTATAATTGTATACTTTCAGACACCATTATTTATGCCCCAGAGGAGGGAAAAGGGGAAATAAAACCCCCTATTTGTGAGAAGTCACTTGGTGAAGCCTACAGTGACGCTGAGTTGAGGCCAAACACCTTTAGCCAAGGGAACTCTGTGGGTCAGACCTATTCCTCAGACATTCACAAGAAAAAACCCACACCAGCAGTAATCTGAAAACACGGAAGATAATC
This sequence comes from Mesoplodon densirostris, assembly GCF_025265405.1. Lineage (NCBI taxonomy): Eukaryota > Metazoa > Chordata > Mammalia > Artiodactyla > Ziphiidae > Mesoplodon > Mesoplodon densirostris. Next base: position 76,716,869 of record NC_082668.1, read on the forward strand.
CCTGGAGAGTGAAACAGCACAATAGTAATGCTTTCTGATTGGCCTCTGTTTCCACGTTCTAGAACATCTGTGTCACTGGCTTTAAAAGGAAGAGAAGTATGGAAAGATTCCAAAATAACCATCTTTAACCGAAGCAAATATAATTCCTAGGAGAGCTGAATTTCCCATATGACTCATGCTTAAAAATCGCAAGACTAAGTATGGGTCTAATAAATTATCTGAGTAATTTACTCAGGTTGAGAAATCAGGTCCGAAAGCTCACGTCAGAGCCTGGTTTCCTACATTGATCAGCGGTGGGACATTGGCCTTGATTCCTCTTTCCTTTACTTTCCCAGGTATTGGTATAGTGTTGGGCTATGCAATCCATGATGAAGGAAGTGTTGATAATTATCTCACAAATGTAGGCCGTCCAATTTAGATCCTGTGGATTCCAAATTGGGTGTTTGGGCTTTGGAAGTAAGTTCCAAGAACATTATAAAATAATCACTTTCATGGGGAAGTCCTGACTTTGTTCTATTAACAATTTCGTAAGTATGAGAAAAATTGTAACACTATACTATTTTAATAAATTTGTATTCTCTTTTTTCAGCAGTTTTATAGGAATGCATGCATCTCTTTTGTCTTGTGATAATGATAAATGGAGAGAGATGTAAAGGATCATTCTCCTTTTTTTGATTACATTTGCACTTTTCCATCCAACTTTTCCTACTTCCGCCTACCCCCTGCCTTCAGTATACGCCTAGCTTTTTCATTTAGATGAAATGTAATTTGTTCAAATTGTCCTTTCCAAACTTTAAGAAACCCTATCTAGTGTATGAGACAACAGTTGGCTTTAAAATACTTAGCATTTGTATGACGCTGCTCATCTTCAATGCACTTTAGAAATATTAGCTAATTAATTAATTAGTTCCTGATTACAAGGGGGTAGAAGTTCAAGGAGAAAATTGACAACATTTCTCCACCTTTATAAAGAAAATCTTGTTTATATTAGAGAACATTATTTCTCCTTTTGAGTAATCTGTATTATCATAAAAAGTGTTATACATGCCCTTTGCTGGGACTAGGTATAATATAATAATCATTAAAAATGAAGAATAGTAGTAATAATACTAGTATAAATACAGAAACATTTTGCAAGGTAGATACATATTTGTTAGACTGTGCTCCTTAAGAGCAGGAACTGGGTCTTGTTCTCCTTTGTGAACAGTCCCTGGCACAGAAAATATAAATACATTAATTTATAGGTAATGAAGTCTAATTTATAAGCTTTATTTCATAGTGATAAGTGAGATGAGAGTCAATGCAAAACAGAATTACTCCATGTAAAAAGAAAAGTAAGCAACTCAACAGTGTGGTTAATTTTCTTATCATGAGATTATATCTACAAGTCATTAAACCTCAGGAAGTAAACAAAAAGAAAAAAAGGAAAAAAATATCAAATATTAGCATAATCTGTGTGTAGAGGATAGATTTAGCTTTTGATGTCATTTTGTACAAAGAGCAATCTAATTCATTCAAACAAAGGCCCAAATATATTTTCTTAGAATAGTTACCCTGATATTGTAACAGTTGATTTAGTTGAGAGTGTAATCCTGCCTCATCCATCTGATGCCAAACAGCTTAGATATTTCAAACTGACCTTTTAGTTTTACACGAGTTCCTGATTTGAGATAGACACAAAACTAGGCTGTCCACACACATAAACGGTACAATTTTTGAAGGCCAAATTACATACTTGTCAATAGAAATAAAATGATTGATATCATTTTTAAATGTAAAGAAAACTTCATAATTTTGTACACTGAATCATCATCCAAGATTAACACTTTGTTTTCTGGAAAGAGAAGGTTCTGCTTCTTCTCTATTATTGGGCAAAACCAAGTCAACAACTGATAACTTATTCTGGTATATAATAGTGATAGTGAAGATATGTGACCAAAATGATTGCAAAAGCAATCTAAAAGTGTGGATTTGTAACATTAATGTATACATATACAAATAGAAAAATAGCTGTTAAATCCAGCAGTGCAGCAGTGGTTCTTAAGTTTTTTTTTTTTTTTTTTGATATCTGACCTCTTTGAAATGCTGATAAAATTTCTAAAAACTTTCTTCAGAAAAAGTAATATAAAAGTTATACAAACATAATATTTTGCACTTATTTCAGGAGAGTCACACACCTTAAGAGTCCCGTGCCTGGGCTTCATGGAACCAGTGTCCCTTGAAAGACGGTCTTGGCACCATTGACAGAAAGACATCCTGAGGAAAAGGTCTAGGAGAGTAGATTAGTTCATATTTGGGTGTGTTGAAATTTTCAGGTATCAGTAGACATTGAGTCAAAATATTCAGCATGTAACTGGAAAATCAGAAGCTAGAGAAAGAGAAGTTAGGGCTAAAAGTAGAAATTTTGATCATACACAGGAGGTGATAACTAAAATCATGAGAGTGAGTGAAATCAACAAGGGAGAAAATATAGGATTAGGAAAGAAAATATGGTTGAAACGATGGTGAGATGTCTATGTGTTAGGAGTGTGGGAAAGAACAAATGAGAAGAAAACACAAAGCGAGAGACCAAAGATGTAGAAGAAAAGCCAGGAAGATCAGCTTCTCACCAAGAGAAATTCAAGCAGCAGGTAGTCAACAGTGTCCAAAGCTTAAGAAAAACAGATATTGAGAACTGAGTAGAGACCATCTAGTTTGGTGAATAGGAGATCGCAATTAAACTAGGAAGTGTCAGTAACTAGATTTTTATGGATTAAAAAGAGAAGGGGAGAAAGAGTAACAAGGCAGAGAAGCCACCGTATTGAGAAATCTTATAGGAGAAAGCATTATAGACAATGCTTGGAACAGCAAATTAGTGAGCAAGTTCCTGCAACCTTCCCTTTTCCTATCTGATTGTTGTCTCTCACGTATTCTGCTTTTCCTGAGGCATCAGAAGTTGCTGAGCTAGGATGACTGGAAGATTTGGCAAAGCCAGTTGCTCCTGTTTTAGACAGAGAGACACATCTTTTATATTCATTATATCGGGTCTATGAATTGCTTTAAAAAATTAACCAAAAAAGAAAAATCGTTAAAAAGGATCCTTGACTTTTTCTACCTGAAATAGAGGGATTTCCATAGTCATAGGGAAGTCTCACCTGCCTGGAGAATAAGCCTGGATGATGTGGGCTGACTGCTAATGTTTACAAGCTGAGGAAGTGCTGTGAGATTTCCCTGTGGAGACAGTCTTGAATAAAAGACTAGCTAAGTTACTACAACCCTACCTACTGCATCAGTCGAACAGGCTAATCCTCACAAATGAATAGGATTTAAGATATGGTTGTGAGAATTTTATCCAATTGCATAAGTCTATGTATGGATGTAGGTTCAGATTTGTAGACACTGCATATAACAGAAAAAGACACGGACATTTTCATCTAGCAACTTTTATGTACATTTTAAATCACTGTTTATTATGTATTTGTCTCAATAAAATAGCATGCTGAAATGGAGGAATTTGTTGCAATAAAATATAAAGTCAAGCTATTATGTTACTAGCTCAAGAGCAGAATGCCTTAGATATTTAAATTTGTGCAGAGGGAGTTATATGTAAACTCTGGCCAAAGCCACCACATATGAAGTTGGAAAGACAACATCTATGTATGAGTGAATAGAGAAGTTTAGAATCTTACTTTTAAAAAATAACCTGTTTATAATATATACACATGAGAACTACTAAAATTTTAAGTATTCTCTTTATTTAAATACAGAATGCAAAGGTATTGCAGTGGTGAGTGTACATATATTTACATTTAAAACAGAATTTCAAATACTTACACTTTAGATAAAATCCTTTGCCTACCTATTTGATTACTCCATATAACTGAACTTTATTTTCTGTATTACTATAAACTAGCTTTCATTTAAACTCCAAGAGTAATAAAATCTTAGATTACACACACACATACACACACACACACACACACACACACCCCACTCTGGATCATAGAATCAGAGCATTTAAGAGTAAAGGAATTTTGAGCATGTTTAGTCTAACTCCAGCCTCGAGTTAGCAGACATGAAACTGGGCTCACAAGTGAGTCCTTGGCCTCAGCCCACAGTGTGAAAAATCTGGTGAGTACTTTGACTTTCAGACTCAGTCAACCCACTTTCTCCCATATTACTCTCCTTCATCACTTCACAAATATCCTCTGTAAATGTCTCACATTTTGACTTGGTATATTATGCCAATATGCATTCCCTTCTCTTGTACCTAAGGACAGTAAGGATGATTTCCTATATTCCTTCAGACACAGCAAATAAGCTAAATACATAAGGGTCCAATGTCATGATGTTAATCTAGGCCTTTTTTTTTTTGAGATGGTTCTCTTCCCAGATGGAGATGGCTGATTGGTTTCAAAAAATAAATATTTTAAAGATAGGAACAGATTCTCTGTATTATCTCTGTCCTGGTCCCATTTCTGTTGGATCCATAAAAGAGACAACATCACATGACTTTATATACACTGATCTTTGAGGTTTCTAGTCTGAAATATTACCAATAACACGGTCACATGCATACAAAACTTCTGGCAGAATATGTATCCAGTGGGTCATTTAAGAAGTTGTATTGCCCACTCCAGGCATCTTTTTGGAATCCTGTGCCAGGTGTTGAAGAGCTAGAATGAGGGGGAACAACTGTAGCTCATCATTCACACTCATCCTAAATGAAGGAATCTTAGATAAAAGTCACATCATCCTTGACTTTAATCCAGGGTAAATTTTCAAATAAACCATTCTATTTCTTCAAGTTCTTATTTGTCTTTTTCTAAGAAAGGAATAAGAATCTATTGCTGTGGAAGATGCCTGGGATCTCCCCTGAGATGAAACCATGTACTATATTAGGCTAATATAGTAGAGCCCTTTATGGTTCCAAAGTACTTTAAAATAAATTTAGATTAAGTGTTTGGGAATTATGAAAAGTAAGATTTAAATGGATATTTTTCAAGGTCATGAATCTAACAAATGTTCTCTTTGTTATTTTTGTTCTTAACTGTTATTTTCAGTGTTAAAACTCCAAGTACTCTGTCATGCTGACAGTTTTTAGCCTGAATGTAGAATATTATGTCTACAATTAGGGACTGTTATGGCCCAATGGAAAGGACATACTAAAAAAAAGGTAAGAGGGTCATAAGCTCATGTGAGTGCTTTATCACCAACAGGCCATTATCATGTGCCAGTGGATCTTTTTCCTGGGTATCCTCTAGGGTATTAAATATTTAACTATTTCCCCCACATACCATAATCTCAAGATCTCTCTATCAAATGACTTATAGGCCTCAATAAGAGTATTCTGAGAGTCTGGGTCTTGAAAGTTATATTTTGTCTTCCTTTTCTACTTGTGAGCCTCTTTGATTGAAACCTCCTTTATTGATGTCATCCAGATCAGTTCAAGTTAAACACCTGACAGGTCCATCCGTGTCCATAGTCACCCACAAACATGGGAAATTGCTACCCACCTGCCTCCCTATCCTTTCACTTTGTTCTCATCCTGGTTATTTGTTCTTGTGTAGCCACAAGGGATATTAATGCCCGCCTCCCTCCAAGAAATGTGAAGAGAATGGATTCTATGGTAGCTTGTGTTCCCAAGAGAAGGCTGTTATAGACATGGCATATCTCACTGTGCTGTTATTTACGTGTGTTCCACAAATTCTCTAACAACATCCTCACATTTCAATGAGTATGTTGCTTAACTTCCTGAGTTAGATTTACTATTAATCATTTCAATTTAAGTATGACTCATTAATTATTCTGCATGTTCCCCAAATGGATTTTTCTCTCAAGGACAAAAAATGTTATCAATTCAGGGACGCTTTTTAGATTCAATGACTTTCTGTTCTATTGCCTGCATTAAATGATGTCATTGACTATTAACTAATGTTACCAAGAGATGACCATTTGTGTTAGTCTTTTTTTTACCTTGGAGGAAAACAATACACTTTACAGTAAAACAATGCCAGGATGATTTTAAAACAGAGAAAATGCAAATAAGAAACTTAAGGAAGTTTCTGAATCTGAAGCAATTCAATTTTTTTCTTTTTCACATTCCAGGGGTGTTTCTGTATGAAATTCTGATAGTAATTAATGAGTCTAAAAATAACATTATGATTCAAACAATTCTGTAAATATGATAAGAATTCAGAATAGCTGTCAAAATTCAGAAGAAAACAAATATGTCAGTGAATTTAAAAAAGGGTTACTTAAATCAATTTTAATCATTCTTTAAAAGAAGTAATATTATTTGAAACAGATATCTACAGATTACAGCTGAGTGTACAGATTTGCAACCATGTCATATGAATTCAAAATCTTGTAAGATATATCCATCCACCGTTGTCATGTAGCTTTGGAATAATGCAAAGAACCAATTTACTGTTTATTTGACATTGCCGCTCAGATTCATTTTCCTCGCTAGGTAAAAACACTCATACTGTAAGAATATGTATGAAATGCCAGATTATAACAGTGAAAATAATTTTATTTAGGTAAAGACTTTATGTGTATCTTTAAAATCTGCAGTTTTTTCTTTAAAAAAAAAGTTTTTTTGTTGTGATTTATCTCTTGATGCTCCAAAAACTTTAAAGAATTTTTAAATCTCTAAATGTATTTTGGAACATACAGTCAATATAATGTCTATGACTAATGCAAAGTTCACTTTGTTCAAATGAAAGTTACTGTAAATATTATCTGAAATGACTTGATTTTTTTTCATGCTTTTATTAGGTAACTGATCTTTAGGTTAAAAAAAAAGTTTGTTAAATGAGATAAGCCTCGGTTAATCTTTTAGAAGATGAATTATTGTTATGGTTATTGATTCTTTCCTTGTTTTATGTGGAAACAAGTTAGAGGTGCTTAAAATTCTCATTTTTTTATCTCAGAAAAATGTGTACATAATTAAATATATTTCTGTGTAAATGCAATAGCACCCTCTGGAGGTCTAGAACACATTGCATAACTTCCATAAATCACTGTCTTCTTTTGTTAATCCTACATATTTTTGTTGACTTTGACATTTCATATTTTATATTCTGATAATCATATTTGCCTCTTAAAATGATTAAATACATTTAATCTATTATTACTCTCTATCATGCATTCATCGTGATTTGTGTGTCATCTCATTTGTAATGCTACAATGTAATAACAAAACATACAATTCTGCTGATCTTGGTGATGTCTCCATAACTTTTCTATTTTTTATCATGTGAAAATATTTTCCAAACAAGAAATGACAACTTTCATTTCTGAAATTTCTTAATATCTGCTTATATGTAGACAACAGGGAACTAATTTTACCTCCTTTGAAAATCCTCATGGAAACAGTTACTTTCATTCTTTGAGTCCCTGATCAACAAACACAGCTGTGGTTTTTCTGTGGTTTTGAAGCAAATTTATCGGAGATGGGAGAATATGGAAAGGAGCAGAGGTCAGAAAACATGGGAAAAAATACCATGACTCACTGGAACAGATTCAAGGACCAAAGTGACTTCTTTTGTGCCGTAATAATATAAATAAATGATCCCATGATCATTGGCCTCTCTGTAACAGCTCTGTACACAAAGATCTTTTTGAAGTCCAAGAAGATGCAAACAGAGTTGTTCATCCACTATAAAAAAGGGGATGAGTCTATGACTAATATGTGGTGAAAGGAAATAATGTCATGCAATTCTGAATGAAGCCCGGGCTTGCCTCTCCCGGAAGGTTGTTGAAGAGGCCACCTCTCAGCTAGACAGGAGGGACATTGGAGTGGGGCTAAAACCTCCATGAAATATGGCACTCACTTGGGCTGGGCTCTGGGAAGGTTAGTCTTGCTCGGCTCTAGTCAGGGGAGTCAGGGGATCCATCCAGCACTGTTCCCCTGAAGGGAAAGGAATGACTGCAAGGACATCACACAGAGTCCTTGCAGCTGTTACACTCAAAGATAACAAACAAACACAAAGACAAATAGGATTATAATTCTAGCCCCATGCACTTGAATATACTTGAGCATGGATACAAGAAGATGTATAAAATCATAATTTCTAAAGAAACTAAAACGCATAGGAAAATTTAATACTGAAATGATTATACATCTAGTAGGAAATAGGAAAAAACAGATTGGAGAAGCTAGACCTGCCTCATTATGTCCTCAGTATTCTGTTTCTTCTCCCTCTCTTGCTCCTGCTCTCTCTTAATGGTATCTCATCATCTAGAAGACTCAGGTCAAAACTCTGCCAGCAACACTGGGAACTTGAACCATATTAATCATTAAAGAAGTTAAAAATGTCTACGCCACGTCATTTGGAATTTGTCACTGACTTTCTTGAGTTTATCCAGGGTAAGTTTCATAAGCTCTCTGTGCTTTTATGTACATAAATTGGTGAGGACAGTTAACGGATGAGATGCTTGCAAAGCATTAGATAATGTCTAGCACATAGAAACAAAGGCTGGTTTTCATACAGTTTTAATTATTTAACAAACGTACTTAGCACCTTTATGGCCTAGTCATTGTTCAAAGTAACTATCAGCCAATTTACTCTTCCTAGCAACTCTACAAGGTAGCTAATGTACTATTATCATTACCGTTACCTTAAGAGATAAATCTGAGACACAGGTTAAGTAATTTCCCAGACTCAGACAGCTAACAATTTCTGGAGCTAGCATTCAATGCCAGGCAATCCAGCTGCAGAGTCTATACTTTTTTAGCCGCAAGGTGGTTCTGCAATGGTGCCACTGCTGTCATCAGCATCATTATTGGACAAGATCATACCATAACGTTCTGTTTCCAAATTTGTCGAATAAACCTATATCACAAGATAATAAAGACAACCCAATCTGTGCATGTAAACACAGTGGCATGATTGAAATACCAGTAAAAGAAATGAAATGTATTGAGAAATAATGATTTGTTTCTAAAATTGTCATTAACATTTATTTCTTTACAGTCATTCTTCTCTTGGCCATAAATTCCCGAATGATCATCCCCCTAAACTTCAGATGGATTTAAGTAGAATCTGGAGATCAAATGACGAAAGGAAATAAAACGAGGGCTACTGACCCCTCTTGTATCCTTTGCACCCAGCTTTTTGATTCTGCACATGCCCTGTCAGTGCCATCACAGTGCTGTGGTTTCTCCATCAGAATCATTTCCCAGTGGTTCTCATAGGTAAAGGCTGGAACTGTAGAGAGGCCTATACCTTTTTGGAAAGTATTTGGCTTGTATCTGGTGGTATTTGAGCTTTTTGAATCATAAAAGACCAGTGGCAGGAGCCCTGAATATACCTGGGAGTTTTGATGTCATGTTTTTGGCTCTCAATGGCTTTGACCTGGCTCCCTTTGTAAAGGACTCATTGCTTAGCCTAAGACTCTGAAAGGGTGTCTGCTCATATTTCCTAATTATTGGATCTCAAACTCCAGTGTGCATCAGAATTTCCCCCAGAGATTCTGATTCACTGTGTCTACAAAAGGACCCAGAAAATTTTGTATTTTCAGGTGATTCTAATGCAGCTGGTCCAAGTCCTGCACTTAGAGAAACATAATAGGACCAGTAGTTCTAGGGAGTCCAGGGAGGGGGTGGTCTCCTGGGGAGCTATTTCAAATCCATGTCCCTGTGTGCTTCACTAGCCACAAAAAAAAAAAAAAAAAAAAAAGGAATTTCTGGAAGAGAGAGAGCTGAGCATGTGTTTTTGGAAAAAGCAGCTGAAGTTTCCTGTGATGCCCCTTAATCTTGCTCTGTTCTAGAATTGTGGTTTGAAGGCTATGTTGGGTAGAGCCCCAGAAATTGAGGAGGTGCTTCAAAGCCTTTTCTGTGGCCCAATAGGCAGGAACCTCCCTGCAGGCTTCTTACTAAAGCTCTGTTTATGTTACTTTTTAAAAAAATGTTGGGATTCCACGGAGTGTACATTTTTTATGGGAGAAAGGATTCTGAAAAAAAAAAAAAAAAACAGAAAAAAGCAAAAAAATTTTCAATACCACAACTCTAGAAATAATATCGGGCATTTCACTGAGGCTATAGAGTTAATCCTGGTCATTTTTTTTTTCAACCAGCTTTGTATCTAGCTGTATTCCCCCTTCTCCAACAGATAGAAGGTGTGATATTGGGAGTGTCTCAAACCGTAGAAATCTCTAACTTAAAGTGTTATTCACAAGTGATAGTAAGAACCTGTTGATTACATTTTAAGCCTATTACCTAAAATGCAGAAAGAAATACTTTTCATTATTATCTAAAGATAATTTTATAGAAATGATCATAAAACATCAATAAATTGACAGCTGAATCCATGTTACCTATAACAGACTTTTTGCAAGCTTTCCACTTCCACTCAGCATCAAGAAAAAGGCTGATTTATTCTCTCTAAGCTTCAAAATGAGCACATGGACTGAATTGAATGTTCTATTTACTCCTGGTTACAAACTGACAAGGTTGCCATTGAACCAAGAAAAATGTTTCTAGTGTGATTATTAATATCTGTTAAGAACCCAGGGTCTGGATTTTGGCCATAAAATTTATAATATAAAATTTATAGTCTGTCAAACACTGAAAGTCAAAATTAAAAACAGGAAGCAAACTAAATGTAAAAGTATAGGTGAACTGGAGAACAAGGCTTACCAACTTTCTTGACAAATATGATTCTTTTATTTTTAAAGATATTTTGGTTTGAATGGGATCATCTCGAGGCTCCAAATCAACTTATTATAATAATTTGAACAGGAAATGCTTATACTCACACTTTCTGAATTTGCTGCCCATTGAAATGAACAGCAATCAATGAAATGTGCCTAAATAAGTTCAAAACTCATTTAGACTACTTTTTACCTCCTCTGCTCATCAGCTTCATGCCTCTTTAACAGAGCCTCCAAGCAGCAAATATGAGCCATATCTCTATTCTTTTCTCTCTCCCCAAGCACCAGAAAAACAGGGTTCAAAGCTCAAAGGTAGGCTCAAGACAGAGATGAAATACAATAAAATGTATTATGGCTGAGAAAAAAAGCTTAAAAACATTTTTCAGAAATATTATCCTTGCTTAGTCATCCATTTAACAAATATTAATTGAGTCCCTTCCACGGTCTAGGCATTAAGGATGCAAAAATAGGTAAGAGGCAGTTCTTTGTCATCTCGGGGAGAGTTTTTCAGATTGAGAGTTGTGGCCCATTATTAGGTTGTGAAATCAATATATTTAAAAGCAAATAGAATCATAGTAGAAAATATCAAAGGGCATCACCCACAGAAAGGAAGTATATTCTTTCATGGAAGCTGTGTTTCAGCCTGTGTATGTGCATTTGTATGTATGTTCTGGATCACAGTGCAGAAATGTATTTCTAATGGTAGTTGCATTAAAATAGTTTGAAAGCCGTTGCCAAAGAGTTTACCAGAAGGGGCAGACAATTAAGTAGATAATTAAAACAAAACAGGGCAACTGGTCTTTTTACAGGTGTGGAAAGTAACCCTGAAATCTAAAGCAAGAGAGTGGCTACCTCTGCCTGGAGAGTTGGAAATGACTATTGAAGGTGTCTTGATATTTGAACTGGGTCCAGTATGATAAAACTGAAGGCAGAGAGGGAGATCTCAAAAGGGAATTCCTGGAAGAAGAAACCAACAGTGAGAGGAGTTCTGAAAAGGAGCACTGTGTTTACAGAGTGGTGAGAATGCATCTGTGGGAGAAGCTCAAGGTTTATGGGGGCAAGGGGAGGGGAACAACATGTAATAAAGATGGAAAAATGCATCCAAAACAGGCAGGCCATTGAGGAAGGGAATGACAGATCCAGTTTGTTTAGCTTTGTTTTTCTGCTTGTTTGTCTGTTTTTCAGAAGTTAACACTGTCACCAGGATGGACTGGAAGAGAAAGGTAGACAAGTGAGGAGATTACTGTAATCATTCAGACCAGTGGTGATGGGGCTCTGAACACAGTAAGGGTGGAGAGGAAAAGATGCCACATTTACAAAGATACTGACATAAAATCCATATGATATCATGACTATTCATGCATGTGCATTGTGACATAGATGATTCAATAATGATCCTATTATTATAGAACTGCAAAGATAAAAGCATCAGAATGTAAGAGAGACATCTATTTTTTCCCTTTAAAAATAATTTTATTTTCAATGGCAAGCAATTATCTATGTTTTGAGCCTCCATTTTTTTTCATCTTTTGTAGATTTATTGGTCCATTACTTTAGGTTAATTAATGTAAAGAAATTTTTTTAAATTTACAAGCTATTAGTTTATCAAGCAATACTAATTGAGCCTCCATTTCTTTTTTAAATCTGCTAAATGGAGATGTAGATAATATAATTTAAAAGCCTTTAATAAGAGGTTTATAACTTTGTACTCTTTTGAACAGACTATGTTTTAAGTCAGAAAGAAAACAAACCATATTGGTCATTATCATTGAAAAGAATAGGAAAACTGTTTCCCTTCCTAACCTTGTTCACACCAAGAACACACAAGCCTCTAAGCGTTATCTTCTCATCCTACCATAATGGGAAGGAATCTTTGTGATCTTTGCATTTGCTAATAGACACAATTCAAACCTTCCATCTGGGCATTACAGAGTTACTTGCACCCCAAAGGAAGGCATCCAATTCATAGATGAATGCAAAGAAAAGCAACCCAGCCCAAGCTTTGGGGATTCCTTAGACTGTAAGGCTTGTAGCCCCAATATCTGTTTAGCTGCCTTGAACAGGCTTCTGCCATTTCCCTTCAATATACGAGTATTGAAAACCACACTCGGCAATAATTTTTTTAGAATCATGAAAGTCCATATTAAAATAAATTCTTAGTTGTTGAAAAAAATGGATTATGGCTGAATCATGCTCCATATGTTGGGATGTATAATGCCCTGTAAATGTAATAAAGTGGGGATTCCTTGGTGCTTTGTAATAAGAGCCTTATGGTGGATCTCCAGATATTGTGGACTCAAGAAATGTTGTTTGGAGAAATCAAAGATCACGACTGAGAATTTACAGGCTCAGATTCTAGGCTCCAGCTGACAGATGTCAAGTCTCCAAACTTCCTTAAAGTTTGCTTGTCCATAGAATGAGGCGTTACGATTCGATGGATGCTAAAATCCTATTAGCCCTAATATTCTCTGATTTTATGAAAGGCTTATAAAATGAAAGAAAAGGTAAATTGCCATTCTAGTGATGGTTTGGATAAATCTGAATTGGAAAGTTAACAGAAAAAAGTCATGAAGAACTTGAGTTCGGGCACTGTCTCAGAGACCCCAGGTGGAAAGGAAAGGCCATGGCTGTTATTGGACTCTCCATCTTGAAAACAATTTATTTGTAAATGCCTCTAAGAATGGTGCATTGTGCCCTTTTCTCTATAAAATGCCTTCTCTTGTTCACGATAAAGTGCAGATTTTATAGTTTCACATGACCAGCTGAAGAATTATTAATAATACTTATTTGTTCACTATTCTGCACGTAGGTGGGAAATAAAGAGCAAATAAAGACTCACTCTCTCATATTTTCCATATCTAGGATTTCTTAAAATTTTGAAAACCATTAGTCCATGTAAAGGGACATTGTCTTTGAGGAAGTTTATGGCCTTGCCTTCATAAAAGAAATTAAAACTGCATATCTGGTAATAAAATATGGTTGTGAGTATTTACCCAGATTCCCCCAGGGAGTAAATCCACTCTCATTGAAGTGTTAGACTAAGTTCCTCTATTGAAAAACTTTGAACCTCTGGGGAGTTTATCCTTCTCCTAAATTTTCAGTTCTGGAAAAATCTATGCAAACAGAAGAAGTTAACAGATATATTGAGAAACCATCAGAATAATGTTTGTGTTGAAGAATTCTCACAAGTGCCCTGTGAGAGTGTTCCCATCTGAAAAGGACTGCAGCTGTCTTTCAGCATTAACTGGATGGGTAATAGTAATGGGCCCATCAATTCTTTTATAGGAAATCACCTCTTAACATCAAGGTAAAATTAAAGAGCTATTTTTATGGATTCCTCCAATCTGGCTTAATTTATCATATAACACCATTTTGAGTTTAAAGTGGCCCTTGTATAGATTACCATCCTCACTTTGCTAGAAAAAGAAGAACATTTTGCTGTTTAGTTAGAGAGGCTGGTTTGAGTGTACCTGCCAAGAGCTGAGTGTGATAAACTGACTTGAAATGTGTGCTGTTCTCTGGTGGATTTTTGTGTCAAGGTGGTGCTTAGGATGAATGGCTTTCCAGTGGAATGTGAAAGGCTTGCAACGATACATACATATTCAATACATGCTATTACTATTTTTATGTCCAAGAGGAGAAATATCTATTCAATAGTCAATGTTTCCACCACTGAACTAGATTACCAGGATTATAGTTCATGCTTGCAGCATGCTAACAGTTTTAGTTCCAGGGAGTTTGCTTCTGTTGTTCAATTCTGTCTCTGCCAGCACTGTTATGTAACCACACGTGGCTAGTGGTTATCATATTAGAGAGAGTAAGTCTATACTTTGAATTTCAGAGCATCCCCAGATTTTGGTTAGGGGCCACCCAGATATCCTGAAATCCAAAAGAATTGTTCCTGACTGTCTGCCATTCTTCAGCTGCTCAAAGTGCCCTTTTTGTCTTATGAAGTATAACTCAATGTCAGAGGGGTTTATGTAATATTTAGACTTGTATTACATGAAATTAATCTTAACATGAAAAATCTTTTGATTACAGAGTATGCTTTGTCAGTGATTGATTGACTAACTCATTTATTCATATAGTAATGCCACCATTTACTTCTGTTTATATTCTTGAGCTGCAACACAAAGGTTCTACTTGTGCTATGCTAGTAGGTGGATTACACAGTTATCAGAATCTTTCCACATGCTTTACTAGGCTCTCTGGAAATAACCTCTCATTTTCTTTGTTAATGATGCTCCCTCAAAATCACTTTCTTCATACAGAAGCAAAGTTTGGGGATGATGAGGTTATTATTTATAGGGACTTCTACTCTCTTCCCACCTTTGACCTCTGCCTCCAACTCATTTGTATAGAAAGAATAAAATATTTATGTTCATTATTTCCTCATGAATATTTACATTTGGAAGAGAAGGGACATATATAGCTCCTTTATATAAATGTGATGATAGCATCTACATAGATGATTGACTCAATATTAGAGAAGAGTTACTGATTCATCTTAATCTATGTTGGACTTAAAAAAAAAAAGGATTATACGTAGTTGCTAGTGAAAGCCCTTATCCATTCTCTTATTCATGGAAGGATAGGAAAAAATACACCCCTTCGGAGTTTTGCACAAAATATTTATTCAGTGGATGAGGAGCAGGCTGATCTTCAAAACCCACACTTTGACCCTGGGTTATACTGTTTTGCATTGTTCTTGCATTCTTTGTCTCACCATGTATAAAATGAATTGAGGACAATAACAACAATCTTCCAAACTGTTTTATTTTCTTACATTAACAGGATAACTGATGGTGTGCAAAGATTCATAAAATCCCATATGTTGATTTCTTTGTTGACAAACACATCCATAGTGAAGGAAGCCAAGAACAAGCTCATTGATGAAACAATTAATCAATATTTATTTATTGTCTACTATATACTCAGTTAATGGTTGGGACCCCAGATCTCAGAAAACTGCATGTAGTTTAGAAAATCAAGAGGTTGAAATTAGACTGAAACAATATGAAATTATTTCCTACATCTTTGTAGACAATCTATAAGCATTTTATACTTTAATGCTGTAGGACTTCAGAAAAGAGAGGGATCAGTGAAGACAGGAGTAAACAAAGAAAGATTCACTTCAGCTGTGTCTTGATTAGCATATAAAATCGGATAAGACCCCAAGTAAGACAGATGACATTATAAGGCATGAGATACTCAGTTGGAAAGGAACTGAAAAGAGTCAATAGTGGTAGAATGGAGAGGTTGGCATGGATGGAAGAATATTGAAAGGAAAAGTGGAAAGTAAGCTCTAGCTGCATGTGTAGCATATACGCAATGGAGGATCTTTGTCCTCTATTCAATAATATCATATTTTAACAAGAATTATTAAGTTCTAAGATTTCTTCTGACCCACAGAGCTGCAGAGAGAGACCAGGTGGTAGTGGCAGCCTCTCCTCCTAACTTCTTTTTTCTATATTTTTTTCTTTTCTCTTTTTTTCTTTTTTTTTTTTTTCATGTTCTGAACACCATGAACCCACTTGATATCAGAGGACAGATTCAATCCCATTTGTATCATCCTCTCCTCACAGAGGTGATCAAGGAACAAGTGGGTGATGAGGAAGGAGAGGCAGCAGGATGTCATAAACAAGGAAAGTTTCAGAAGCTGAACTCTGGGTGCTCAGCATTTCTTTAAACATTCTCTTGATCTCTCAAAAAAATATTTCACTGGAGTGATACAAAAGTGGCAATTGAAAAATCCGAAGTACAAACATTATACAAATTATTTCCAATTTATACCTAAAGTTTCTCCTTGTGCCTTTTACATAACTAGGGTAGTCTTTCATCATTAATATGTTAAATTAAGAAAAGCGAATCTAAAAAGAAACAATACAGATGAACTTATTTACAAGACAGAAACAGACTCACAGCCTTAGAGAATGAACTTATGGTTACCAGGGTGGAAGTGTGGGGGGAAGGGATAGTTAGGGAGCTTGGGATCGACATGTACACACTGCTATATTTAAAATGGATAACCAACAAGGACTTACTGTATAGCACAGGGAACTCTGCTCAATATTATGTGGCAGCCTGGATGGGAGGGGAGTCTGGGGGAGAATGGATACATGTATATGCATGGCTGAGTCGCTTTGTTGTGCACCTGAAACTATCACAACATTGTTAATCGGCTATACTCCAATATAAAATAAAAAGTTAAAAAAAAAAGAAAAGTGAGCCACTTTCTAGATACAATTTGCTGTCCTAAGTAATTAAATGCCAATGGAGGACTAGAGATCCTAGGGAGGAACACTCTAAAAGTTGAGAAGCCTTTTATCTTGCTCTTCACATAAGGGAGTTGCCAATTCGATTCACTGATATTCCAGCTCTTGATATTTTGTTGATCTTGTTTCAGATTTGAAAAAAAATTAAATCTAAATCCCTTACCACAAACATAGTGTTCATATACTAAGATATATGACAAGCGTATGTAGAATATAGAATAAATATATGCCCAGAAGCCAATCCTATGCAAATTTTGCTGTAAATTGTCTATTACTGTCACCACTTGTCAGCATGTCACCACAACAGTAGTATCTTAGACCATCATTCTCTCTAATGAGTAAATTAGAGGATTGTGGAATTAGAAGAATGCATATTTTTAACAGTAACAATCATAATATAATTATGATGAAAAAAATCACAATAATATAGAATCCCTGCCTCCTGCTACAAGAAAAATTGCAAAAGGAAATACTGAAAAGATGGCCTAGGTTAAAATCATTGTTACTATTAGAAATCACAATGTTAATCTAAAAACTTAAAGAAGATAAGTGGATTTATCCTTTGCAATGCACTTTATAGATGTCATGTTTCAAAGTATGGTGTAAGCATATAAGGGAGGCATAATCTCATACACAGAGGTAAGCCATAGCATCTGGGTTTATCTTCTTTGCTAATCTTTAGATTAATTTTTCTTTTCTCTGCTTATCCCTATTGTATAATCAACCCGGACTAAAATTTACTTCACCTACATAAGCATTTATCACAGTATCCTGTGAGGAAGCTTCAAATTCCAAGAGATATGCACCCGTGTAGACAATTCCAGTACATGGCAGCTTAGGTACGTTATGGGTATAAAAGCATGTCATTGTCTTCCCTTGTTATAATGAATAATGTTGTGGAAACCTATGAAGAGTCATACTTCCTAATGCACCATTTACAAGTTTCCTGTCAGTTTTTAAGTCAGCCTGGGGCTAAGAAATGAAAATGGGATATATGTCAATTTAGTAAATAATTTCAGCCCCTACATGTAGTTAAGAGACTTTGGTATTAAAATTTTTAAATTGCTGCTGTCTCAATTAGTGAGACTATAATTAAGATATTTTACTATTAACGTAGTTAACTAACCCTTCTGTAAGGGAGGGTCCAGGTCAATGATGTAGATTTAGAAGCATCATTACAAAGGGTAAAAATGAAATTCAAAGAAAATCTTATTCATATATAATGCTGTGTATTGCAAAAACATTTATTGGTGCAGTTTTAATATCAGAGATTATACTATGTTATTAAAATATTAGAAATATATCAGAAAAAAACACTGAAAAACACAGGGGATAAAGAAAACAGGTTAATTTGAACAAGATATATTCCCAGCACCAATATTGATATGATTGAGCCCTGATCTTTGGAATATTGCATGCATTATTAATCTACTGAAGACAGTAGGTAATATGACTTTATATGTTTTTTAGGTTATAATTTGCATAACTGGGGATATAGTTTATTTTTTCAGCGCCTTGCATGCTGTGAGTGCTCAATAAATGCTAAACATCAATAATATGGTATGTGGTGTATTCCTGAGCCTTCATTTGCATGGCCATCTGGAAAACTCTTGTGTTGTAAACACTGATTTTATTTTGAGTAAGAATGAAATTACTGCAGAAGTTGTTTAGCATTCTTGGTTCAAATTTTTCCTCCTTTTCACCCTTTCATTTGGTAGAAAATGTGAAATAATCCAAAGAATCTAAAACTTTTCACTGTTAGAAGTGAAAGATTTGGATAGCTTATAATTATATGATGTCAAGTATTTTATTAGATTAGCTTTTCATAACTCTTTTAGAAATCTATATCCTTTTTATTTTTATAAATTCTTTTTAGTTTCATAAATTCTCCTCTTTACCAATTATATATGTAGGAAGGTAGTTATCAGAAGAGGCTTAATTTTTTCTGCTCATCCATTTATCTATTTTTATAATTTTTATAATTGAGATATAATTCACATACCATAAAATTCACCCTTTTAAGGTATGTAATTCGATGGTTTTTAGTAAGTTCACAGTGTTGTGCAACCATTACCACCATCAGTTTTAAAATATTTTCAATTCCCCAAAAAGAACCATGATATCCATAGCAGTGATTCTTCATTTTGCTTCAGTCTTTCCTATACCTGCCATAGGCAACTGCTAATCTACTTTTTGTCTCTATAGTTTTGTTTATTCTTAACAGTTCATGTAAATGGAATTAAACAAATGTGACCTTTTGTGACTGGCCTCTTTCACTTAGCATAATGTTTTCAAGGTTCATTCATGCTGTAGCATGTATCAGTAATTTGTTTCTTTTTATGTCAAATAATATTCCATTGTATGGATGTACCATATGTTATGTATCAACTCATCAGTTGATGGAAATTTGCGACGTTTCCACTTTGGGGCTATTATGAATAATGCTGATATGAATATTTGTGTATAATATTTTATGTGGACATAGGTTTTCATTTCTCTTGGATGTAGACATAGAGGTGGAATCACTCGGTGGGTCATATGGTAAATCTATGTTTAACCTTTTGAGGGACTGCAGACTATTTTCCAAAGTGTCTTTACCACTTTATATTCTCACTAGTAGTGGATAAGCTTCCAGTTCTACACTTCCTTACCAATAGTTGTTATTATCTGTCTTATTGATTATAGTTATCCCAGTGAAGTTGTTTCTCACCATGATTTTGATTTATATTTCCTTGATGGCTAATAACTATTTATTTTTAATCTGCTAAATAACTTATATAGCCTAAAAGTTGTTGGAAAGGTTGATCTGTATGAGGTCAATTGAGAGATAAAGAATAAAGGCAAATTCTTCCCCCCAGACCACTTGAATTAGATTCAGATTTATTAAAACCAGTCAGAGTGGCCCAGGAAATCCACAAAGTTCAGGAGAAATCAATAAAGTCCTGAGATAAACTCACATGAAAACATAAAGATATTGGTGGACTGGCCTTTATATTGCAGTTTTTGCTACAGTGTAAGACATTCTCAGTACCAAGTGTTTGGGCATTTATCAGTTAGGATCCTGGCAGGAAACAAATGTCATATTCAAAGGAGGTAATTAAGAAGAGTTTAAGAAAGGGACTATGTACAGAAATGTGGGCAGGGTTAGGGGAACCAACAAGGAATGGTGCAGCACCCAGAAACTAGCAATAGTGCTAAACCATTACCACCCTTAGGTCTGAAGGATCAAAGGTAGGATACAGTATTCCCCAAAACCATTAAAGTCTGTAATCGTGGGAGAAGAGCCACCAAAAGGAACAATGATCTCATGTAGAAGAGTGCAGCCAATATTAAAGCCACATTCCAGAATGAGGGTGAAGAGGAATAATTACTCTGACCTTACTCTTTTCCCACATTCCCAATCTCTCATCAATGCCTGCAATTACTTAAACCCAACCAGAAGGCAAAAAGCAAAGCAACGTGTGTATGAGATCCATAGATGCCAGCATCTTAGGGCATAGAACATGGCGGAGAAGAGCAGATAACCTGGAGTGGCAATCAGACAACCCACCCAGGGAGGAAGAGTGGAAATGTGCCCTCCATGCTAGCAGTGGCAACAAAGACATGGAGGGCCCTTTCAGTCTTTCTACATTTGACTTGCTTTCCCAGAGCCTCTGACTTTGATGGAGGCAAAAGCAGCATGGAGGTCCACCTGAAGCAACTAAGTTCGACTCCAAGTCATTCTACCGTTGGGCTCTGGACCCAGCAGTGGAAAGGAACAAACAGATGCCATTTAGTCACAGGGTAAAACACACTTCAGCTCCACTGAGAAGTTGAGAATTGATTGATTACATTCTCTAGCCTTGGCCACTGGAGTTGGCAACAAAGGTGGAGCAACTCATTCCAGGAAAACACCTTCAGGTGGCAGGGGCAGCATGTTTCCAGTGCAAGGAGTATATCTGTATCTTGAAAATATGAACAGATTTGACTGGTCCTTAAGGACAAAGTGCTCTGAGATTTTTCCTACTGTATCAGGTGAAAGGTGGTCCATACCAGAGAAAAGAAATAACGGAATTCAGGCAGTCTGGGTTGCTGGGCTCTTAAGTAGTATTTGGGATCACTATGGTGAATCTGCCATTTACACTCTAAACTATAAATCATGTATCTTACATTAACTCTCTCTCATTAAAAAAAAAAAACAAACCCAGAAAACAACAACAACAAAAAAACCTAGCCTGGATATTTGCTTATGGAAATGGCAGTGATGCTTGAGTATCATGATAATCATATCTCTCACAGTTGAATTATTAGATATATTTTCATGTTAAAAATGAGGTTCAGGGCTTCCCTGGTGGCGCAGTGGTTGAGAGTCCGCCTGCCGATGCGGGGGACACGGGTTCGTGCCCCAGTCCGGGAAGATCCCACATGCTGCAGAGCGGCTGGGCCCGTGAGCCATGACCGCCGAGCCTGCGTATCTGGAGCCTGTGCTCCACAAGGGGAGAGGCCACAACAGTGAGAGGCCCACGTACCACAAAAAAAAAAAAAAAAAAAGAGGTTCAAAGCATAAAGTCTATTGTTTCAATGCATTTTCAACCAGAATCAGAGTATCACTACAAAGATATTCTAGAAAACTGATGAGGTAGAACAAAGACGAGTTCTTGGGAAAGAGTTAAACAGCTTGGTGGCCTGCAGGATAAGGAAGGGGCTGTGCCAGGCAGATGAGGCTATGCAAGAGTGACTTCAGAAACAAACTGAAGGTATGTTCAGATTTTAAAACAAAATAGAACAAAACTAGAGAACATTTTTTTTCATGTATCTTTATACCATAAATACTTATTCTCAGTAGGAAGCTGCTCTTCAAGTCAGTTGATTTGAGAATCTGAGTTCTTCACAGCAGAGTTAATACCAGCCATATTACCCATGTTGGAGACTTGATGTTCATTAAAAAGTGTTGCTCTTTGTATATCTCACACGTCTGTGGGTAGTTTGTTTCCCAATCTTCACCCCTTCTTTCCACCTTAAGCACAGAAGATCAAATGACAAAGAGCATTTTGTAATTAGTTCCCTCACTAATCTAATATCTAATTGACTGGCATAGTACAGCGTTTCACTTCTTCAGAGGATAAATGTCCTAGGAAATCAAATCATTCTAACATGGCCCCAGCTATCAACACATTTCCTAATTGTTGGCAAATGTGTGTGTGTTTTTACAACGTCTCACATGGTTTCATTTAGAAAAACTGAATTGTGTGGGGTTTCTTTTGTGTATGTATAGATGATCTTGTTAATCAACACTTTACATAAGCATGTGTACTGTTCCTCATTTTTATGCAAATCGTTTCTGCAACCAGACAGGTGTATTGTCTGCTTTCTATGCATCATCAAGATATCCAATAACTTGGCTGTGTACCTACATCTGGTTAGGGTTTGACCCAATATGTACTTGAATGTGGATTTCAAATACAGACAGGTGTTGAGCCTATCAGAACTACCAGCAATAGGAATCTCATTCACCCCTGCAAAGGCAACCAGTGATTTAAAAAAAAAAAAGATTATAATTTGAACTTTGATGCTGAGGTCTTTTTGTGGGGGGGGAAGCCTTGTTTATTTAATTACTGAAGCACCACTGAGTACCAGGTTCTCTAGAATTCTGTTATGCAGCGAAATATGGCTGTACATAATTTTTGAAAACTGACATAGAAAATGAAAAAATTGAATTAAGTTTCAAAATCACAGAAAAACACGCAATTTATGTTTGGTGGTGTATTTTTTAGTGTTTGCCTACAGAAGTGGCCTCCTCAGTGGACCTCAGAAGTCAGGGAAGAGCTGAACAGTGGGCACGAGACAAATCATCCATAACAAAAGGTAACGCTGAACTCTGACTCTCCTTTGCCAACACCCCTTCCCCACCCCCAGTGCACTGGAAGGAGGACACAGTTGCCAGTACGTATAGGCAGCTATTAATCAAAGAGTCCCTTTTGGATCCTCACATGTTGAGAAGATTAAAGCCTATTTTTAGTTTTCAGGGAACAGAACTGCTAACACATAAGGTCACAACTGGTTGCTCTACAGCAGTGAAGATTTACATTCCCACAAGAGAGAGGAAGTAAAACACAAGAAAAGCCAAGATGGCTTTGAAAACTGTCTGTCATCTCATGGCCTTGCAAACAGCTTAAAAACCCTGGGAGAGGGCTTCCCTGGTGGCGCAGTGGTTGAGAGTCCGCCTGCCGATGCAGGGGACACGGGTTCGTGCCCCGATCCCGGAAGATCCCACATGCCGCGGAGCGGCTGGGCCCGCGAGCCATGGCCGCGGAGCCTGTGTGTCCGGAGCCTGTGCTCCGCAACGGGAGAGGCCACAGCAGTGAGAGGCCCGCGTACAGCAAAAAAAAAAAAAAAAAACCCTGGGAGAAAAGAGAAAAAAGATGTGACCACCATATCAGTGACCAATTTACAACCTTGTATATATGTGCCCTTAATTCCTAAGGCATATTCTTTTGGCAGAATAGACATTTGGTAGAAAGAAAAACCACTTTGTCCCTGAAGCAGAGAAAAGAAATAAGGGGAGGAGGGAGTTGTAGAGGGAGTGTTGACAAGGCAGGGGCTTAAAAATGACTGAAAAAAATATAATGACCTCATACTGAGTACTAGAGAGAAGGAATGAGGGAAGAGGACAAAACAGAGCGGAGAAACAGGCAGATTTAGCATCTATTTTATAAGAAGGGGGAAAAGGGAGAGAGAGAGAGGGAAAGAGAAGGAGGGGTGGAGGGAGGGAGGGAGGAGACATGTAATTTGCCATTGTAGAGCATCCCTTCTAGTAGGCTAGACAGCAAGTTGCTTCTGGAACTGACGCAGGGCCAGCTCCTTCCCACTATGGCTGCAGACACATAGCTGACACCTCTCTGAGGCCAACGGAACATGTCAGGCCACCATGAACCTAAGTTAGTGAAGAGTTGCCTTACTCAGATAAAGCCTTCTAGATAATGAACAAAGTTCAACTAAACTCTCAGGGTAGAAATTACCTCTCAAATAATGATCATGAATTAGAATATGGCAGACCTGGACTAACACAGGGAACAGAATTGAGTGAATCCAATTGCTATTCAATTTGCTTCACTGAATGCCTTAAAGTGAGAGCTGCTGCAATACACCAACTTCAACTCCAGGAAATCTGCTTGCAAGAGACAGATTAATCTGATCCGCTGGTATACAGATTTTAAACCTGAGTGAAATAAGGGAAGAAGTTTAATCCACTGGCCAGGGGTGACTAATTCTACCCAGAAATACCCTGACAGTGGGAATGAGACCAAGATCCCACAGGTCAATAAAGCATTTGACTCACTGTGTTCTACTTTTCGTCAGCAGTGGCTCTGCCCATCGTTACAAAGCCTATTGCTTCACTAGGCATTTTGTAAACTGTTCTAAAATTTTAAATGTTCTCTTAAACATCGGTGGCCTGAAAATATTAATGAATATTTCAAAATTGTCTACATTGAACCTAGAGGGGCTTCTGACTTGAGTAGAGCTGATTCTACAGGTAGCATACAAAATCCTTTCAAATTATTGTATTTATTGTTCTGTGGAGCATCACGGTTTGATGTGTTCATGGCATTCAACAAACATTTATGGAATGACTGTTTCAATTATTTTCCCAGATGTCGGGATAAAGGAAATGTGAGGATGAATAAAAAGTGTATCTGTCCATGCAGAGCTTGGAACAAGGCAGAATGGAAAAGTACTAGCTCCTACTTTAATGGTTAATAGAGTTTGAATTAAAAAAGAAAAAAACCTCTCAGCATTATTTCCCTGACTTATCCTAAGGGTGAACTAAATGTTTACGTGTATTATAAAAGATCACGTTCTCTTTACTATTTTTTCTTTTACCTGAGACTTCCCGTCAGCGTTGAAACTGGAAACATAGTTTGTGCTTTCTCACAATTTCACTGACTTCAGCATGTTAAAAAGAATACCCAAAAGGCAGGTATGTTTTCCTTCTATGCTACTTCTCAACTCTTTCTTCCCCTCCTCCTGCACAGAAAAAAAAAAAAAAAAATCTTATAACTATAAACTGGTCTCCTGCTTGGATTAATTTTCTTCACCAAAACAGTGACCATTGTCAAATGCCTTCTTGCATCTCCATGGAAACTGTTTCCTTGGCCATAGACAAAGGTCTGCCTATAATACAATGCCAGAAGAGTGTCTGAGGATGTAGACCCCTTGTTTAAAATCACAGTGCAAGGGTGTAATGTAGATTTTATATTATTTCTGCCTGTCTGTTTCAGCTGGTAGGCCTTCATTCCAAAATAATATTTTTTCAAATTAGGTAGCAGAAAGCAGCTTTACATTTTTGTTATCCCTTCCAGCACAAAATAAAAAATGCCTGTGCTGCCACTACCTGATTCAATCAAGTGGAGTACATTCGATACCCACGGGCTACAAGTGCTGGAAAAGCTGACTTGTATTTTAATTAATAACGTGCTACACTTTCTCAACAGCTAGGCCTTTGGCAGTCTGATTTGCTTTGTTCATTATTTGCTGTAAACAATTTTCAAACAACATGTAGGCAACTCTATTTCTGAATATCTCCTGCTAATTCATAACATAAACAAAAATATGGAGGAGAAGTTTTTCTTCCTTGCCAAAAAAAAATCCTGATTAAACTTTAATCATAGCCAGTAGAGGTTTGGGGTTGGGAATATTGGGGTTTACGAGTCCAAGAGATAAAATTAAATACAAAAAAACCCCAATAAATTATATATAATAAGTATATACTTCCAGTTAACTAAAACACATATAACCAGGATAAGGCATAGGTGTCCTTGAAAATTTTATGACACAGTATGAATAAAATTCCATGGTCATTATTCGGTCCATTGCCATGGACCGAACTCTGTCCCCCAACAATTTGTATGTTGAAGTCCTAACCCCCCGAACGACAGTATTTGGAGATAACATCTTTGCAGAGGTATGAAAGTTAAATGAGATCATTAGGGTAGTGTCCTGATCTTGTAGGATTAGTATTCTTATAAGAAGAGACATCAAACAGCTCACTCTCTGTCACATGAGAACACGGTGACTGGCTGTCTGCAAGCCAGCAAGAGATCTTACCAGAAACGGAATTATCTAGCACCTTAATCTTAGACTTCTCAGCCTTTAGAACTGTGAGAAATAAATTCTTGTTGTTTAGGCCACCCAGTCTGTGGTATTTTGTCATGGCAGCCCAAGCTGACAAATACATTTGGAGAAGAGGAAATTGAAAGTATTGAATCGCTCTCTTTACGTTAAATAGAATATACACTCCTTCCCCAGATGGAGGTAAATGGTTAATCTTAACATCCACAGGACAGGAACTTCTTAGAATAGTATTAAAGTTTAGGAAAGAGGACTTGGTTTAGATATGAAGGATAACTTTAGAATTAGGGACATGTATGGATGGAAGAACTATTTCTTTCCTTTGCATGGCACTTTATGGATTACAAACCACCTTCCTACAGATTGGCTTTACATCCTCCCTATAAAATCTAAAAGAATTAGCGTCTCCAGTTTTGAAATGAGGAGACTGATCAAGATTATGCAAGTTATAAGTGGCAGCACAAGAACAGGTAATAAAGCATATACATGGTGGAACAAAGGTTAAACTTCTGATCTTCTGAATGTAGCACATAATGAGATGCATAAAAGGACCAGTTTTGAAGCCCATTTTTGAAGTATGAATGACTTAAGAGGATAATTTAAGTATTTAACTTTCTCCTCTTTCAAGTTAAACTAATACTATCTTTCAAAAGATAGTATTCCCATCATATTAATGGAATCTACTAATTTAAAACTTTCATAAGACAATAGTGACAATAACTACAGCTGAGATGAACCTGGGTTGATATCATCACATACAAAACTATTGATACATTTATTAATTTACTTATCATTCATGTAACAGACATGTAATGAGCACCTATATTTTTTCAGATGTTGTGTTTAGTACTGAGTATACAATAGTGCAGAAAATCATCATGATTCCTGCTTTTAAGAAGCTAACATCTATTTTTTTCTTTTTTTTTTTTTTTTGGTGTTAAAAACCTTGAGCATATTTATTTATTTATTTATTTATTTTTATAATTATTTTTTATTGGAGTATAGTTGCTTTACAATATTGTGTTAGCTTCTACTGTACAGCAAGGTGAATCAGCTATACATATACATGTATCCCCTCTTTTTTGGATTTCCTCCCCATTTAGGTCACCACAGAGCACTGAATAGAGTTCCTTGAGCTATACAGTAGGTTCTCATTAGTTACTTATTTTATACATAGTGTCAATAGTGTATATATGTCAGTCACAATCTCCCAATACATCCCATCCCCCCCTTCCCCCTTGGTATCCATACATTTGTTCTCTACATCTGTGTCTCTATTTCTGCTTTGCAAATAAGATCGTCTATACTATTTTTCTAGATTTCACACATATGCATTAATATACGATATTTGTTTTTATCTTTCTGACTTACTTCACTCTGTATGACAGTCTCTAGATGCATCCACATCTCTACAAATGAACCAATTTTGTTCCTTTTTATGGCTGAGTAATATTCCATTGTATATATGTACCACATCTTCTTTATCCATTCATCTGTCAATGGGCATTTAGGTTGCTTCCATGTCCTGGCTATTGTAAATAGTGCTGCAATGAACACTGGGGTGCATGTGTCTTTTTGAATTATGGTTTTCTCTGGGTATATGCCCAGTAGTGAGATTGCTGGGTCATATGGTAATTCTATTTTTAGTTCTTTAAGGAACCTCCATACCGTTCTCCATAGTGGCTGTATCAATTTACATTCCCACCAACAGGGCAAGAGGGTTCCCTTTTCTCCACACCCTCTCCAGCATTTATTGTTTGTAGATTTTTTAATGATGGCCATTCTGGTCGGTGTGAGGTGATACCTTATTGTAGTTTTGATTTGTTTTTCTCTAATAATTAGTGATGTTGAACATCTTTTCATGTGTTTATTGGACATCTGTATGTCTTCTTTGGAGAAATGTCTATTTAGGTCTTCTGCCCATTTTTTGATTGGATTGTTTGTTTTTTTAATATTGAGCTGCATGAGCTGTTTGTATATTTTGGAGATTAATCCTTTGTAAGGAGCTGACATTTATTAATGCTAATTCCATTAAGCCAAAATGTATCTAGGACTTACTAGGCAGCAACCCCTAGATAGACAAAAATTTAAATATACAAAAATAAGGTTTAATGATTATCTGTAAGAAAAAAATCGTGCATTAAGAATTTTAATACAATATGATAGGTACAATCACATAGAAGTATGTACTGTATGCAATGGTGGCATAAAGTCAGAGATGATCAACACTTCCTGAGGAGGGGAAACTCAAAGAAAACATCTCATTTGAATGAAAGGAGGAATACTAGGTACAAATGGTGAGAAAGGGGATTTCTTTCAGGTGTAATAGCTCGTATAAATATATACAAGTCAAAATTAAGTGTAGGTCCAGAGCAAAATCAGTTTCATATACTTTCATTTTTTATGTAGATGGGTAAGGTATAATTATGGATATATTATGAGGGATAAACAGCAATGAGGCTGGAGACAGAAATGGAACCAAATCATAAAGAGTTTTAAATGTCACACAAATAAATTTACCTTATTTTATAGAAAGTTGGAAACCACAGAGGAGTTGTAAACAGAATAGTGAAATAATCATATTTGTGTTTTAGAGAGACATCTAACAAGAATGTGGAAGATAAGGTAGAGGAATGTGAGACTGGAAACCAGGAGATAATTGAAATAGTCAAGCTGAAGTGAATAAGGACCTGGACCAAGGCAGTGGCAGTGGCAGTGGCAGTGAAACTCCTTTATTGCTATAGTCAGTCAAAAAGGTCATCCAGCTCAGTCTCTTCTTTTATGAACAAGACCTACAAAGTCAGTGAGAACAAGTGACTTACCCGGTGGCACATAAAAACAAGGCTTAATCTTGGATCCCCTCATTTCCATTCCAGCCCACCTGTACATGGAAAGGCCTCAATTTCATCTTTATCCTATTGCACATAATGGTAGAACTGTATTATGTGGAAAGATTATCTAGAAAGATGATCTTTCTCTTGGTCTGCTCATAGACTCCCACTCAAGCCTGGTGACTTGTTGATCACATAATCAAGTAAAACACAACTTAGGTGGAGAATTAAAGGGTGTCCATGCAGCTGAAAGCTGCTTCTTATTTCCCAGGGCTTTCAGTCTTAAAATAACTCTTCAGCTACTAAATGCAGGCTTATAAAGCTGCCCTGTAACTAGCCAGTCAAATAATGTCATACCAGTCCAGCCCCATCCAGAAGAACAAGGCCTGCAAAGGAATGTTTGCTAAGGACATCAGTACCATGAAGAGTCCCTGTTCTCATGAGAGAAGCATATGGTGTAACTTGGACCTCTTTGGGGCCAAGGAGTGTACTTCTTGGCAAATCACATCAGCCTTAGAAAACAACCTACTTTGAATAGTATTAAGTTACTGCATGGGGTTACAATCTGTCCCACTATTTCTAATGTTCCCAACAAATTTCTTGGCAATTTAACCTTAGACCCATCAGCTAAATTTTTATTTTATCCTCACAGTTTAGAATAGTACCTTAATTCCCCCATATTGGTATGACTAGGCTAAAAGCATTACTTTGTATTGAGTGGAGTTGTTCACACTGGATTTACTCAATTGTTCACTCTATCTGCTGAGTTTAAAGGTACTCCTTCACTTCAACTTACTGTGAGAATTGAATAGGATTTCCAACTTCCCAATAGACACTAATCATTGGGATTTGGGAATGAAAAACTGGAATTTAAAAAAATTCTCAGTAATTCTCAAAAATCATAAGTTATTACTGTGTTTTTCATAACACTTTATGCAATAGTAATGAGTGACCATCATAATAAACATAACTCATTTGCTGTGACAGGGTTAAAGTTTCAGAACTTTTCTGTTAAAAAGAGATATAGTACTAAACGAACGTGTCTTTTTGATTTAAAACATGTCTGACAATGAGCTAACTGATTTCCTCTGTTTCTTAAGATACTTTTAACCTTTTTCAATATTCTTTAGTTGATATTATAAATATCATAAATTATTTAAGAAATAAAAATTATTAAGTTTAGTATTATTTACAAAGAACTGTAACCTATAGAGTATATTCAAACACTGGAAAATGCCAGTGAATATTATTGGGTGGTATTTGAACAAAGTAACATTCTGATCTCCCAGCAAGGTTAAAGGCACTACACAGAATCAAATGTCGAAATTACCAACTTAAGGACTTATTTTGCTTTCAAAACTTGTTTATTCTTGGAGCATCACTCACAGGATTTATATAATGTATACTACGTGTATAAACTTGTTAACATTTATTTTATTTACAAGAATGATGAACCACTAGCTAAAGACAGGACCACAAGCACACATTTATAACCTGGCAACTATTCTATAACTAAACAAGCTGACTCGTTAGGATCTTGACCACATCTCTTTCCCCTTATCCTTCCCTGGTTCTAAGAAGCATCAGCTTTATTCTCAGGCTCCACATATCAGCATTTCTTACCCTTGCCTTTGCCTTGAAGTTGTCCCAGTAATGTTTCTATGTGGATTGTTTAGCTTTAATTCCTATGGAAATAATACATTTTCCCATTTTCTTGATTTCTGAACTGATTTTTTCTCAGGATTTAGGATTCATAAAAACATTAATTCTCCCGAGAAATACCAAGAAGAAATTCCTGCATGGAGACACTAGACCCAATCATTCCCTTGCAATCTGAAGTTACAGCAGACACCAGCCACTAAAGCAGCCAATCCAGGATTTTGAGAATGTGGAAAGTGAGTTAATGTCCACAGAACAGCCACATGGTCAAAAGTCTGTAATTTATACTCACATAAAAAGTTCTTTTTTTTTTTTTTTTTTTTTTATCAGTGCAATCATTTTTTTAAATTTATATTTATTTTATGTTTGGCTGTGTTGGGTCTTCATTTCTGTGCGAGGGCTTTCTCTAGCTGTGGCAAGCCGGGCATCGCGGTACGCGGGCCTCTCACTATCGCGGCCTCTCTCGTTGCAGAGCACAGGCTCCAGACGCGCAGGCTCAGTAGCTGCGGCTCACAGGCCCAGTTGCTCCGCGGCATGTGGAATCTTCCCGGACCGGGGCACGAACCCGTGTCCCCTGCATCGGCAGGCGGACTCTCAACCACTGCACCACCAGGGAAGCCCAAAAGTTCTTAATTTCAATTAAAAAATAATTTTATTTCAATAGTACCTTAGCCAAATGACTAGAGAAGCAATTACTTTTTAAAATTTCATTCATTTTGTACTATTTATTTTGGAATCAAGGAATCAACTTGTATCATGATACTTATTTGTCCTGATGTCTGGAAAGATAAGATGAATTTGGCAGGTTATTCACTAAATCGATCTCATTATAACAAATACAAATTGTATTTCTCAGCCTCTCGGAAATTTCATAACCTTCTGTAATAGGTGAAATACACATATAAATAGTAATTATTAAGGGATAATTATTAAATTATGCCATTACTCTAAAGAGAATAGTTTAATCTTTTGTAATTTATAAAACCAGAATAGGCTCTGTACTCTCAATGATACTATTATGGTCATTGTTTATATAATCCTTGCATCCTTTTCGTGGATTTCACCTGGATGCTATACACAAAAAATAGAGACCAAGGACCCAGTACAAGCTCCTGACATAGCATTGTGACATTGGGTTCACTGGAGAAAAGGGGACATCTCTGTCAGTATCTCTGTTCTCTGATTAATGAGAAGGCATTCATTACAACTCAGGAACGGACAGCAACTCCACAAACTAGGAAATTAACTTATTAGTCTATGGGCAGAGGTGAAGGAACATGAGAAAAAGAAAGAAAAGGGAAAAAAAGGACAAGAAAACAGCTGAAGCAGTACAGAGATGTGCAGTCACATATGTCACAGGCTTAAGAATAGTAATAATGACTCCTGGAAATCAGCACATATTTTAAATAAGTATAAAATTCTTTAAATGATTAAATTAAATGAAAGGATCTAAATATTAATGATTCAGCTAAATGTGTTATTTTAAATGTCCCCATGTCACTGTCATTTATCAATATATAAAACTGATTATATTAAGTTTTGTTGAAAGATCAAAAGAAAATGAAGTCAGCTACTAAAAAATAGAATTTTTTAGAACATGTTTACCACCTACTGCCTAACTAGCTGGTGTCTCGGTAGCCAAGCCAATGGGAACATATTAGATAGGATTGCTTGCTTACAAGCATGACCATTCCGTGGGTCTGGATAGAAACCAAGGCTGTCTGGAAGCCAGAGACCCAGCATAAGGTTTACGGTGGAGCTGACTTCTGCTTCCATCACCTCTCTCCACGGTCGCAGCGATTCTCTGAGCGGGCTGGGACCTTTGCCATATCTTCTTCCAAAAGTGTATGTATCACTTCAGACAGTGCAAAATGCAGTTATTCAAAATCTCTTACTTTGAAAGAAATAAATGCCTTTCTTCTAGGGACTGTTGTATAAAGTGTCACATCCACTATGGAGTTTATTATCACTGGAACTAATAATGATGTGATGTCATTTTAACATATCATACCTGTGCCAGATGCTGGCTAGCTCTTCAAACCTGTTTCTTCTTCTTCCTCAGAACACAGCGAAACTGTATTTTCTTCCCTTCCTTGTAGTTGGGTGTGACCACTAAACTCAGCTCCAGTGAATAACTTTTGAGTGGAAGTGACTGACCCACAAAAGCCTCCCACACAAAGTCTTTCACGCTCTTTCTCTTTTTGCCAGCCCGGGGGGAGGGGAGCCTTGGCTGTGTCTGGGTGCCATGCTTGAAGAAGGCAAGACCACAAGATGAAAAGAGTCTGGCTCCTTGAATCACCACTTAGAGGAGAGGCAGCTACCAATTCAGAACACCTGTTTTGGATTTTATGAGACAAAAATATAAATTTCAGTTGTATTTGTTCCATTACACATTTGTCACCGTTATTGTTAAAGTAGCTAATGTCACTTACCTATTACAATAGTCATCGTGATGGAAAGCCGTGTTTTATCACACATTATTCACAAACCTTCTACCATCTGTAAGGCCAATGTGAATTTTCACTACAACAGAAACATGTCACTCATGCACCGTTAAGTATATCACTTTTAATAATTAATTTAGAAAAATGTAATTACTTATTGCTCACCACTGTATTTCCAGGATCCTCTCTGCCTTATTTTCCTCATTCAGTTATAAGTCTCAGGTCTTATTTTTTAAACTTTCAGTGTGTTAAGAATAGTAGATACTAGATAGCAGTAGAAGGAAGCTGATTGAAATCATGAGTGTTGTTTATTATTCTGAGATTTATTATTTTACTTCATATTCAACTTTTATACCTCCATGGAAGTGAAAAGAGCACAAAGACACCAGAAGTTAATTCAGTCCAAAATAAGCCTATGAACACTTATTCCCTCCAAAACAAAAATGAAACAAATTTAATTTAAAGGCAAAAATATATAAGTAGTTGGAAGGTTTTTAAAGTGTCATCAAGCCATTTAAAATTATAACTAATATATGAGGAAAACAACAAAGACTGTTTTTGTAATATTGAGAGTTTTGTAAAATTGATCATTTTAAAATGATCGTCACAATTATACTGTGCGAAGTAGCACAGTATAATTGACAAAT
This sequence comes from Mesoplodon densirostris, assembly GCF_025265405.1. NCBI lineage: Eukaryota > Metazoa > Chordata > Mammalia > Artiodactyla > Ziphiidae > Mesoplodon > Mesoplodon densirostris. The sequence continues at coordinate 76,750,471 of NC_082668.1, forward strand.
TTCTACTATTTATTCTGTCATATCCTTTCCTTCATTAAGCGTTTTGTTTAGAAAGAGAGAAAAGCTATGGAAACTGTTTTTCCCTTCCCCAAAGAGTATCTGTAAGTCACATATGTTATAATACATTTGCATTCTTAAACAAATAGACAGACAAATTAAAAATGATTATTTATGCCCTAAGAAGCCCCGTTACCCCGAAGTGCCATCCAAAGGTCAACCATTGCCTCAAACTCTGCTGCATCTACCGTGACCTGGAAGTACCATTGATAATGACCCCTCGGCTGTAGGACTTGAAGACTTAATCATTTGACATACAAGCTGCCCGCGGCATTCAGAGCTGGCATTTTCCTTTGTGAGATGTACACAAACAATATGCATTTTAAACAATTCAAAGCCCCAGTGCCTGAAATAGACCTGGCACGGCTCTCCTCCTCAGGAGCAGCTTCTCACCAGCTCAGCTCTCCCTCGGAGGCACAAGCCGGGGAGCATGGAGCTGGCGGAGGCAGCTGGAACGAGGCGCTGCACGTACTATTGGCACTTCCCCCACTTTTCAAGGCACGCTTGTCATCTGTATCATAGGAAACTTAATTACAGGGCGATGTAACTCCAGCCTCTTGGGGGAGGAATTTTTACGCACTGTTCAGAGAAAGAAAACTCTTTGCTGGGGAAAACTTACCCCCCACCCCTTTTTCTAAGTGACACCTGAATTGAAGGCATTTACATAAAATATCTCGATTGCCCTGTTCCTGTAAGTTGTGCCACTATATCTTTATGAAAAGAAACAGGTTATCAATAGAGTGATCTAGACTATCATTGAGATTCACCCAAGGCCTCTGGAGAGAGCTCGTGCTATTGTAACTAAGGCAGAGGAAAAGCTGTGCGTCTAGAATCTGTGTTTTCTAATGCTAGAGAGGAAAACGGAGGGGGGTAGAAATGACAGTCCTTTGCAGGAAAGAATCCTAAGGCTAATAAAAATGACTCCCAGCTTGTCAGTTGGAAATTTTTTTTCTTATTGGAGTATAGTTGCTTCACAATGTTGTATTAGTTTCTGCTGTACAGGAAAGTGAGTCAGTTATATGTATACATATATCCACTCTTTTTTAGATTTCCTTCCCATTTAGGTCACCACAGAGCATTGAGTAGAGTACCCTGTGCTATACAGTAGGTCCTTATTAGTTATCTGTTTTATATATAATAGTGTGTATATGTCAATCCCAAGCTCCCAATTTATCCCACTCCCCCTGCCCACCTTGGTAACCATAAGTTTGTTTTCTAGTCCGTGACTCTATTTCTGCTTTGCAAGTAGGTTCATCTGAACCATTTTTCTAGATTCCACATATAGGCGATATTATATGATATTAGTCTTTCTTTTTCTGACTTACTTCACTTTGTATGACAATCTCTATATTACTAAGCCATGAAAAGGAAATTGTTGTTTTAAAGAAGAACTACATCTCCTTAATGTGAAAGAAAAACGAAAATGATCAGGGGATTCCTCTGTTTAAAATAGCAGTTTCGGGGCTTCCCTGGTGGCGCATTGGTTGAGAGTCCGTCTGCTGATGCAGGGGACACAGGTTTGTGCCCCGGTCCGGGAAGATCCCACGTGCCATGGAGTGGCTGGGCCCGTGAGCCATGGCCACTGAGCCTGCGCGTCCAGAGCCTGTGCTCCGCAACGGGAGAGGACACAGTGGTGAGAGGACAGCGTACCGCAAAAAAAATAAAATAAAATAAAATAAAATAGCAGTTTCATCTTTTTGTAACCAGAACTACCCAAATACCTACTTATCATTTTTAGATAACCAGTGGGAAACCTCACTCCTTTAGCAGATGTCTTTTGCTGAGTTGCACATGGCCTGTGCATCCAGAAAGTGAGAAGAGCTTCCATTCTGCACAGCATGCAGACACCTCAAAACTCAGGCCTACCTACTGAGCCAAATGAAACGTCATGAATCAGCTATAAGGTCATTTGGCAGGAAATCACCATCAGTAGGCATTGATTCAACCATTTATTCATTCAACAAACCTTTGCTGAGCTAAGTGCTGTATTTGATAGGAAGATGGCTCTAGGGAAAAAGAGCCAGCCAGATGTGTATACAGATTGCTAGAGTAGGCAGTGTTGCAAGTGCTGAGAAGATTCACCCTGGAGTTATTGGTCACAAGTATTTGATTCTTTTTTGCTATTTAATATTCCTCATAATTTATTTCATTCAATGAAGGATTTAATCTTAATAAAAAGAGGGGGGGGGAAATAAACCAAAACACACAAAAAAGCTTAACATCATGAAATGTGACATCCCTCTCTTATTTTTTCCATTGCCCGACACCAAGAAAATGAGACCTTTCTCTTGCCATGTGTTGTGTTTTAATAAACTGTACATTAGCTTCGTTCAACCGCTCCAGCCCCTGGCTATCCAGTTTTCTGTACATTAGTTTTAAATACACATAGCTTGCAATAACACCATAGCTGAAGCTGTGCCTCAAGTTAAGAAATGGTTAGGATTGCTTTACATTTGCAGTCCCATTGAAAACATTTATTCAATCAAAGGGAAAAAATAAATGTGGTCCCTCAGCTCTGTCAAGTATAAACTGTTATTGATCCCCTAAATGAAATTTGTTCATGCTGATCGATCAAATACATTATCTTTTTTTCCAGTCTATTACCAGCAATTGGAAACTCTCAAGCGTCAATAGTTGTTTGACCATATACAGCTGTAAATTTAGACAGTTGCTTTCAAACCTGAATTATTTTTCCCCATCCATCTCTCCCAAAAACTGACGTTGACATTGAGATGATTTCTCTCTGAGCTGATTGTTAAAAAAAATAATTGAATAACATGGTGACAATAATTGGTGTCTCTCCTGCTAAGCTCCATGGTAGTAGGAAAGAATCAAGCTGTAAAACATGGCTTTAGCAACAGCAGACCCACCAGTCTCCTCTCCTTCTCCTGGTCTCCTTACACTGGGGGCCATCTCAACTTCTTCATACATTGTTAGCCACATTTGACACAGAATCGTTTATTATTCAGCTTTCCTCCTTACAAGTTCTGTTAGTGTTGGCTGGCACCTGACTTATTACCCCACTCAAGTTGTACGCACCTTACATAACAAATTAATCCACTAGGAGCACAACCTCTCTATAGAGCAGCCAATGTTCATATCAGAGATATACTTCAGGGGAGCTTATATATCCACAAAGTTTTACAAAGCAAGACTGACCCAATAAAGGCAATGGATTCCACTCATTCATTCATTCACTCATTCATTTATTCATCCAGCAGGTGTGCAGGCCATTTATTCATTCATTCTAGTCTCATAGTTTTGCCTTATATTTCTACTTAGATACTACTATAAAATGGCCTATTATTTCACATATTTATTTCACTTCAAGTCAAATTTATTTCCTGTATACACAGTGAAGTACAGTACAATAAGTTGATTATATGGATGTTGAACTTGCCCCAATACCAACACAACATGTTAGTTTCTATAGTCATAACAACATGAATCTGACAAATCCCAGAACAGATCTAGATTGTCTAATTAAAAATGTAGATCATTATAGTTAACCAGAGGAACATAAGCATTGGTTTGAAATAAGACAATGATTTCACTCCCATTTCAGTATACAGGGAGAATTCTACTGTTTTTATATTGTTTCTCAATAATGATATATTTATATTTTATGATAATAGATCATTGTTTACACAAATTCTGTCAGTGAATGGATACATGTATTGGGTAGATTCAAGTATTATAGTCTTTTTCCCCCTAGTTGACCATTTGACCACTTATCAGAGCAAACCTTCTGCTTCTAGGTTAGACTATAAAATCAATTTCCCACTGCTAGTTTCAGTTGTCAGCTCTCTAGAACTCAAGTTATATCTTCAAAAGGAACTTAATTTATTGTTGACTGTATTTTTTAAAAAGTAACTTTTGCCTCTTTTTTTTGACTCTTTAATTTTTTTTGAGGTATAATTGACATTTAATATTATATTAGCTTCAGTTATACAACATGATTATATATTTGTATATATTGCAAAATGGTCACTAAAATCAATCTTGATAACATCTGTAACCATACATACTTGCAAAATTTCTTTTTTTATTCAGATGAGAATGTTTAAGATCTACTCTCTTAGCAACTTTCAGGAAAGATGGATGCAAAGATATAGAGATCTATAGTGACAAATGCGTGTGTAAGTGAGGCACAGAGATGTGCAAAGTAAAGGATAGCTGGGAGTGAAAAGCTTCTACACAATTAGAGTAATACTATTATGAAAACAGTGGAGAAGAGGTGACTTGGGGTAAGAGATCTACAACTCTTTGCATTTAACATGATTGGCAGAGTCATGGGTGTGGAGGTGGACAAAATGTCTAAACGGGTCAAAAGATATAAACTTCCAGTTATAAAATAAGTAGGTCATGAAATGTAATATACAGCAATGTGACTATGGCTAATAACACTGCACTGTCCATCTGAAACTTTTACCTCTTAATTGCTATCATTAGGGATCTACTTTCTAGAGCCGTCAATATCATATATGTTTGTCTTCTATCTTGCTGATAGGTAATAGATTTCCAAGCAAGCTTAGAGAGCAGTGACTCTTTATTAAATCTAATAAAAGAGGGAATCACAGGATTTTAAAAATTACTCTGGAAATTATTACTGACAAGATTGTCTTGAATTCCTAAGCAGAAAAGACACACTGAGAAGTTAACATGCCTTGTCAACACAACAAGCTAGTGACTTTTCTGCCTCATTTGTATAAAAAAGTACTTTTTAGCAGGTGTCATTCTACTATTGTCTAAAGTTCCATTTCTCTTATGAAAGCAATAAAGGTCATGGTCTGTTTAAGGAGAAAATAAATATAAAATGCATCAGCATACAAAACCAGATTTCAATGATGTTTACTGATTATAAATCTTAAAACCCCAGATATAAATATGATAAGCAGTAGGTAACAGGTAATAGAGTCAAAACTGGAAAGATATAAAACTCTAAGAAAAGGCATTATTGAATGGTAAAGCCCAGAAAAGGGAATATCTGAACTAAGGAGTTCGGAAACTAGAAATAACTTCAAGTGTTAGAGAACCACATTCTTCTTGTAGACAAAATATAATTGCTGGAGAGAGATCGTCAAGATAAAAAGCAGTGTCGTTGGCCTGTTTACCATCTGTCAAAATCCCCAAATCATTGTTTCTTCTACTTCCTAGTGAATTCACAGAAAAATAAACTTCATGTTAACTCTATTAAATCAATTACCAGTCAAGAAGTATTTTTGGAATTAATTCCCATAAAATAATGGATAATATAAAATTTCATGATTCCTGCTAATTAGGACAGAAACAATTGATGTCACATGTAGTTTAATTTTAGAAATGGCACTATACACAATACAATGGGAATAGGGCACTTTAAAATTAATATTGACAAATAGTACTGAGGATTTCCATAATGTTGAAAAAATACACACTTCAGAAAGTCAAACATAATTCTCATTTTCTCCTCATAGAAGAATCAACACAATTGAAAGAAAGTCCAAATTAGCTGGAGTTCATTTTCATCCTGTACTATTGGATGTGAAAAAAACTTGATTCCTCAATTCATTCAATCTTCTTCTTCCTATATACTTAATGTGACCATTTGATTCTGGTTTATGGTTATATGGATGGGAATCCTTAAAAACAACAACCAAAAAAACCCCAGTATTCGTAAGGTCAATATTGTGAGCATACTTAGAACTCATTCTACTATAAAGAAGTGCTGGATATTCGTTACTCACAAAAACCTTAATTTGAGCAATAAACTATTTTAATTTGAACCATAACTGTACAGAGTTTAATTAGTAATAGGTTGACATCTAATTTTGGATAGAAAGCTGCTGTTCAGCCCTGATTTGTTATCTCTAAACGGCTTTGGCAGGGATGCAAAGGAATATGGGTACACGTCATATGAATGTCTAAGCCACACTGCCTTCGCATGACAGCTCAGAGTGCAGGACTGGATCCCCACAGATGCAGAAAGCCTCTCTTATTTTTGTTGAAGCAATATACTGTTTCCTTTAAAATTAAGGAAAGAAACTGTACAGATAAATGCTAGAATTATTTTGTTTCTAAGCCAATATTAGAGTTACTCACCTTGGATTCATCATATTTAAAAAATTTTCCAACAATAATAAGAACTAATGCTTATTGAGGCAGTGTTTTAAATGTTTAAATGTATTAATTCTTTCCATCTTCATGTTAATCTTTTATGGCATAATAACTGATCTGGAGTCATACAGTTCGTTAGTGGGAAAACCAAGATTTGAATTCAGAAAGGCTTGCTTCAGAAGCCATTTTTTCTACACTATTTTGCCTGTCAAGTGGACCACTGTCAGCTGCATACCCATCCTGAAGCCCAGCTTGTGGCCCCACCCAATCTGGGTCAAATCAAGGAGGTGAAAGATCTGGTCACTGGAAACTATAAGACACTGATGAAAGAAACTAAAGAAGACACAAATAAATGGAAAGCTATCCTGTGTTCATGGATCAGAAAATTAATATTGTTAAAATATCCACACTACCTAAAGTCCTCTATAGATTCAATGCAATCTCTGTCAAAATTCCAAGGGCATTTCTTTTACAGAAGTAGAAAAATAAATCTTAACATTTATATGTAACCACCAAAGACCCCAACTAGCCAAACCAATTCTGAGAAAGAACAAATTTGGAAGCATAACAATTCCTAATTTAAAACTATACCACAAAATTATACTAATCAAAATAGTATGGCATTGGCATAAAGACATACACATAGGCTAATGGAAAAAAATTGAGATCCCAGAAATAAACTAATATTTGACATCAGAACCAGAAATACTGAATGAGAAAAGTCTTTTCAATAAATGGTGTTTGGGAAACAAAATATCCACATGAAAAAAATGAAACCAGACCCTTATCTCATACCACTCACAACAATTAATTCAAAATGGATAAAGACTTAAAAGACCAGAAGCCATAAAACTCCTAGAAGAAAACATAGGGGGAAAGTTCCTGGACATTAATCTTGGAAATTAGTTTTGGCTATGACACAGTAAGAACAAGCAACAAAATAAAAAATAAGCAAGTGGAACTACATCAAACCAAAAAGCTTCTGCACAGCTGAATAAATATCAACAAAATAAAAAGGCAACCTACATATTGAGAAAATATATTTGCAAACTCTTCATATACCCGAGGAGTTCATACCAAAAATATATAAAGAAATTGTACAACTTAATAACAAAAAGCAAATAATGCTATCAAAAATGGGCAAAACATCTGATAGACATTTCATCAAAGAAGATATACAAATTGCCAACAGGTACACAAAAAGATGCTCAACATCACTAATCATCAGGGAAATGCAAATTAAAACCACAATGAGATATCACCTCATACTGGTTAGAATGGCTATTATGAAAAGTCAAGAGATAAGTGCTGGGGAGGATGTGGAGAAGAGGCAACTCTATGTACTGTAAATTAGTATGCAGCCATGAGAGAAAACAGTATGGAGTTTCCTCAAAAATTTAAAAATAGAACTACTGTATGATCCAGTAATATGGGTATATGTTCAAAGGAAATGGAATCACTATCTTGAAGTGATACCTGCACTCCCATTTTCATTGCAACATTATTCCCAATAGCTGAGACATGGAAGCAACATATGTGCCCATCAATGGATAAATGGATAAAGAAAATATGGCATATATATATATATATATATATATATATATATATATATATACACACACACAATGCAATATTATTCAGCCATAAAAAGAAGGAAATCCTGCCATTTGTGCCAACATAGATAAACTTTGAGGACATTATGCTAAGTGAAATAAGTCAGACAGAAAGACAAATACTGTACTATATCACTGATAAGTGGAATCTAAAAACAAACAAAGAAAAAAAAATACCCTGAACTGATAGAAACAGAGTAGATTGTTGGTTTTCAAGGGCAGGAGGTAGGGGAAAAGGATGAAGGTAGTCAAAGGATACAAACTTTCAGTTATAAGATGAATAACTTCTGGGCATCCAATGTACAGTATGGTGACTGTAGTTAACAATACTCTATTATATACTTGAAAATTGCTAAGAGTAGTTAAGAGTTCTCACCACACACACAGAAAATGGTAACTATATGAAGTGACGGATGCGTTAACTAACTGTGGCAATCATTTTTAAATATATATGTGTGTGTATATATATTAATATATATATCAAATCATCATGTTGTACAACTTTAACTTACACAGTCTTTATTTCAATTACATCTCAATAAAGCTGGAAGAAAAAAATGAAAAAAAAAGTTATCTGGACTAGCCATATATCAGTTAAAGAAAATGCATTGTAGTTTATGACTTCCCACAAAGAAAATTCTAGGTACAGATGCCTTCCCTAATGTATTCTAACAAACAATTAAGGGGAAATGGTACTACACAAAATTTTCCAGAAAATTGGAGTGAAAGGTCTACTTCTTGATTCAATCTATGAGACAAGCTCTACATTTACACCAAAACCAGACAAAGACATTACAAGAAAAGAAGTAATTCTCAAAATTCAATGGTAAGAAAACAAGCAATGCAATTAAGTAAGTGGACAAAAGATCTGAATAAACACTTCCCCAGAGAGGATTTATGGATGAGATATTATCACAAGAAAAGGTATTCAATATCACTTGCTATAGAGGAAATGAAAATTAAAATAGAAATGAGGTATTACTACACACCTATTAGAATGGCTGAAATATAAATACTGATAATCCTAAGTGCCAATAAGCAACTGGATCTCACATACATTGTTGAATGCAAAATTGTACAGCCACTCTGGAAAAAGAGTTTGCAGGTTCTTTTTTTTTTTTTTTTTTTTTTGTGGTCCGCGGGCCTCTCACTGTTGTGGCCTCTCCCGTTGCGGAGCACAGGCTCTGGACGCGCAGGCTCAGCGGCCATGGCTCACGGGCCCAGCCGCTCCACGGCATGTGGGATCTTCCCGGACCAGGGCATGAACCCGTGTCTCCTGCATCGGCAGGTGAACTCTCAACCACTGCGCCACCAGGGAAGCCCACTGAGCCACCAGGGAAGCCCTGCAGGTTCTTTAAGTGTATTTTAAACATGCATTTACCGTAAGACCAGAAAATCCTATTCTTAGGTATTTTGCCTAGAAAAATAAAAAGTTATGTTCTCACAAAACCCTGTACATAAATGTATTCATAGTCACCAGAAACTGGAAACAACTCAAATGTCCTTCAACAAATAATGGATAAACAAACTGTGGTATAGCCATACAATGTAATACTACCCAGCAATCAAAAGGAACAAACTGTTGATACAACAACTTGGATGAATCTCAAAGACATTACACTGGGTGAGAGAAGCCAGTTTCAAAATGTTATTTAGTATATAACAATTTATATGACAGTTTTGAAAAGACAAAACTATAGTAATGGATAACAGAGCAAAGGTTGGCATGGGGTGGAATAAGACCACAAGGGGCAGGTAGAAGAAGTTTTTTAGGGTTGGTGGAACTGTTTTGTATCCTAATGGTTGACATGGTTATATGAAATTATACATGTGGTAACATTCATAGAACTGTGCACCAAAAAGTTATTTTTATTGCATGTTAACTTTCTTAATAGAATAATATATTTAAAAATAGAAAATATACTTTGATATTAAGAAAACAAACAACCTAATTAAAAATGAGTAAAAAACTTGAACAGATATATGGGTGGCAAATAAGCACATGAAAAGATGCTCAACATCACTAGTCATTGGGGAAATGTCAATTAAAATTGTAGTTCTACTCACTTGTTAGAATGGCTAAAGTTAAAACATCTGACCATACCAAGTGTTTGGTGATATGGAGAAACCAGAATTCTCAGTGCTGCTAGTGTGAATCTAAAATGGTATAACTACTTTGAAAAATCGTTTGGCAGTTTCTCTAAAATTAAAAAATATACCTACCATGTGTTTCATCCATTCCACTCTTAGTTATTTATCCAAAAGGAATTGAAAGCACATATTCATACAAAGGCTTATACACAAACGTCATAGCAACTTTATTTGTAATAGCTAAAATTTAGAAACAATCCAAATGTCCATCAACAGATAAACAAATTGTGATATATCCTACACAATTTGGAATGCTACTCAACAAAAGGAGAGAACTAAATCACACAAGAAGATGGATGAATTTCAAAATAATTATGCTGAGTGAAAGAATTGTTACAAAAAAGAATACATTCTGTGTGATTCCATTTCTATAAAATGCTAGAAAATGCCAACCAATCTATTGAGACAGAAAGCAGAGCAGTGGCTTACTAGAGGATGGGGAGGTGGTAATGGGGAGAGGTGAGGCAGAAAGACAAGGAGGGGCAGGAGAGAAGGATTTAAAGAGGGCACATGGGGCTTCCCTGGTGGCACATTGGTTGAGAGTCCGCCTGCCGATGCAGGGGACACGGGTTCGTGCCCCAGTCCGGGAAGATCCCACCTGCCGCGGAGCGGCTGGGCCCGTGAGCTATGGCCGTGAGCCTGTGAGTCCGGGGCCTGTGCTCCTCAACGGGAGAGGCCACAACAGTGAGAGGCCCGCAGACTGCAAAAAAAAAAAAAAAAAAAAAAAAGAGAGAGAAAAGAGGGCACAAAAAATGTTTGGATATGATAAAGATGTTTATTTCTTGAGCTGAGTGATGGCTTCATGGGTGTATACATACTTCAGGACTTATCAAATTGTATACATTTAAAATGTGAAGTTCATTGTACATCAATTTACCTCAGTAAAGCTCTTTAGAAATAAAAAAATAAATTTTAAAATATGAAGCATGAGAAAGAAAAATAAAATTTTGAGAAGGAATTCATAATTATTTTTACCTGTTCAAAAAAGTGCATAAAGGTGAGTGAAGGTGACCACTTGCCCCTCACAAACACAAGCCCAACTTCATCTGGACCTCTTTTTCATTCCTCACTCCCACTCATGTCAAATTCTTCACTTCTTAATATGATACCAAAATAGCCATGAGGAAAAGTAAAAAAAGGGCAGCAAGTTTGGTCAGGGTTTGTCTTCTTCCTCCTGATCTCCTTGGATGCCCAAGGTTGCAGGGAAAGACAGAGCTCATTGCCCTTTTCTCCAAATGTCCCAGACAGAAGTGGGTTGAGTTGCTTTGGGGAGCATGTTTATACAGATAACTCATCAGGACCATTGTCAGGATTGTCAAAAACACAGAAAAGCTGTTTCTAGACCTCCGGCAAAGCATGGTTCCATCCAAGTGAGAGCTGAAAAAACATCTCAGTTTTTCTAAGAAAATCCCATAGACCCAACAGATTCAGCATCATCCGAATATTCCACATGCAGTTTTACTTCTTTACCCATGTCTATTTAAGCGATTTTTGAAAGCTGTAATTATATAAACAGAGAGCCTCCCACACTCTGACAAGTGGAAAAATACATATTAACTCCAGACAAAATGTGGGTGGTGGTATCTTTTTTTTTTTTTTTTTTGTCAGAAACTATGAAACACTACTGCAAACAGCAATAAATGACTAAAAGTCTTTTATATTAGAAAATTCCATGTAGTCTCCCAGGATATTATTTTACTTTTTTATCTCTGCTGGGTAAACAGCAAAGTTCTTAAATCTAATTCTTCCTTCCCTATAAAATGATGTCAATCCATCCCATTTCCCAAATACTTCTGTTTGTAAGATTTGGCTAATAAGGGAAATGCTTGTGTTTCTATTATGAGGTGTATTGAATGGGTTCCTTCTGATATTGTGATTTCTCACAACTTGAAATTCAAGGTACAGGGAACGGGCAATGGAAAAGAAAGACAAGACATAGGCTTGTCCTCTGGTTTACAAACTAAGCACATCTAAGGGAGAATTTCATGTCAATATCAATGTGAAAAACAGGGCCACAAACCAAAATCAGTTGTTGGAATTAGCGCTGTTGTAACTGCTTACCTTAGACTAATTTTACCTTTTAAATCATTTGTTTAGTGGCTCAGTATAATATTAGTGTTTGTTGAATGTTTGTCATGTAAAAACAGGTATAAAGAACGTAAATTCGGGGCCTCCCTGGTGGCGCAAGTGGTTGAGAGTCCGCCTGCCGATGCAGGGGATACGGGTTCGTGCCCCGGTCTGGGAGGATCCCATATGCCGCGGAGCGGCTGGGCCCGTGAGCCATGGCCGCTGAGCCTGCGCGTCCGGAGCCTGCGCGTCCGGAGCCTGTGCTCCGCAACGGGGGAGGCCACAACAGTGAGAGGCCCGCATACCGCAAAAAAAAAAAAAAAAAAGAACGTAAATTCACCCCAGAAAAATTAGGAAGAAGGAGTAAAGCAGAGATTAGAATTCGGTTAGCCAGGATTCAGAGCCCTACTTTCAACCACCATGCCATGCTGTATCTCAAAATTGCAATTCATATTTATTCAAAGCTTACCCTGGGCCCAGGCATTATTCTAAGCCCTGCACATTTATTATCTCAGTTAAGTCCCACAATAGGCCCATCATGTAAGCATCTCTATTTTTCCAGTTTTCCAGATGATGGGATTGAGACACAGGAAAATTAAGTAGCTTGCTCATGATTCATGGCAGCTGGCAGAGGAGGAATTTAAACAATGACAACCTGACTTCAGAGCCCATGCTCCTCACCACACATCGAGGACAATGAATTAGTACATACTCTGGGCAAATCACTGTGTCTAGCACAGGAGATTTATAGATAAAGCCCTTGTCAGGAAGCAGCTTAGAGTCTGGTTAAGGAGTCAGGCAAGTAAGCCATGGTCTTATCTATTCTTCTTCCTCACTTCAGTTTTTATGCTTTCTTCTGTCAAGATTTCATTCTATGTACAGAAAAATAATAGAAGGCATAACTGATCCACCTCTCACTTCAAAATGTTGGTACTACTAGAGAAAGGAAGTGGGAGAATATAACATTTTTATGTTCATCTTTAAAGAGCTTGGATCTAAAAATGTTGAGACATACCAGAGATTGACAGTTGCCAATTCACCCAGTCTCTGTCAAATCTGGGTCCATATGTCTAAGTCTTCCATGGACTATTGGGTGACAAGAACCTCCATTCTATAGAAAATAATTTAGCTAGAAGGAAGGTGCAAGTAATTTCAAGCCAGGGAAGTGTTTCTAAGGAATCCAAAGACACATGGACAAAAATAGATCCATTCTGCTGGAGTGGATCATTCCTGAGAGGAAGATGTGGAACATCTGATCAGCAAGAAATAAACCTTTGAGTTACTGAGATTTTGGAGATTATTTTTTAATTATCTGGAGATGTTTTTTTATAACAACTAACATTTAAAACAGAAATTCCTATCAGGAACAGTGTTCTGCTGTAACAACAATTATGAAATTGTATGGCACTGGCTTAGAAGTCAAAATGGTTACAACAGGCTGGGCAGCTGGAAATGCACATTATACCATGTAAAATATTTGATAAAACTGTGACCATTTGGAAGGCAGACTATGTGCCCCCTGAGACTATAGCTTTTAAGGGAAGTTGTTGTAAAATGTCAGAATATTATGGGCTACTATGTGCAGCTGTTAGCAAGGTATTATAAGAAAGAGATGTCTTCAGGCAAGAATCAGCTCATTTTGAGGTACAAATTAAAGAAAATAGAGAGTCAAGAGCTTTATTTAGTTGAAAATGATGTTTATTTTGGGATCCTCAAATAGTAAGACAGGTAAGTTTGAACAAAGCTTTGAGCATCAAAGGTCCAGTTAGACTTCTTAGTTGAATAAAGTGCTTCAGTCTTGCAGCAAAGATTAACCATACAATCTCCATACCCAAGTCATGAAGTTAAGGTAGAGAGGCATAAGGACCAGGAAACAGAGAAATAAAGTAATAAATAAATAAAGAAACTTTGGTTGTAATTACTGGAACGTAGAACTGAATGAAACAGTACAGGTAAAAAATTGAATAAATGTGTGTGGGACTAGTATTGCCCCCCTAAAAAAGAACACAAACAACAATAACAGGAACAATAAAAATCAACTGTTTGAACTTTAAACAAGCTCAAACTTGAAGAATTATGAAATGGTCATACTATCTAACACCCAATGAGAGAATACTGTCTAACATGCTCTCCACACGTGGCCAAAGGGAATATGGAGGAAGCTCCCAAAGACTGAGGATATCTGAGACCAAAAGGAACAAGAAACAAGGGGACAGAACCTTCCAGGAGGCATAATCAGGGACTGTGGAAGAATTTCCCTACTGTCGGGGCAAAGGAACTTCACAGCTCCGTTGGACTTTATGATTGCAATAATGAGACCCCCTAAATGCTGAGTTTCTTATTGTTGCCTTTCTAAACGGGAGCTTGCGTTGCAGTTACCGTCTCTCTGCCCCACTGTTGTGTGCTAGATGGCAGAGGCAGAGGCAGGAGGCAGCAGAGATATCTTGTCTTCAGATCAGAAGCCAGTAGAACATTTGGACCTGAGAGAGAGCAAGCACTGTGTCTCTCCTAGAGGTTCTAGATGTTAAACTGAGTTTGTTTATTGGATCGAATTTTGGGTTGTGTCCCTGGGGAAGAGATAAGTGTATTCCAAGAGTGGGACTAGAATTGGAGGGACTGGTCAGCTCTTCACCAAATGCATTTACTCTTCTTCCTACGCACATAGCTAGTCTAGAATCCCCATGGCCTTTCTGTTGACATGGCCATGTGGCTGGTTCTCACCAATGGAATTTGAGTGGAATAACACTTATCACTTTTGGGATAAGGGGACAAGAAGTGAGTGTGTCTTATTCACCCTCATTTCCCCCATCAATAAGCTAAATGCAAATGAGCAAGAAGCCCTGGAGAAGGGCAAAGTTTCAAGATGAAGGAGTCCTCTGTTCCAGAAAGATCATTTGGAAGGCCAGCTTCCAACTAGGAACGTTCACATGGGACTGTTTATGTGCAAGAAAGAAATTTTCATTAAGTCACTGATATTTTTTCAGATTTGTTTGTTACAGAAAACATTATCCTAAGTAATGCAAATGCACAAAGCCTGCAGGATTCTAATTTGATCTACACCACTTTATCATATAGCTTAGTCTGTGCTAAGCTCTGTTCTAAATATTATACAAAGTATTTTACATATATCACCATATATTACACACATACACACATGCATGTAGTCCATTAAGTTCTGTATCAAATATAGGCTGTACCTCAGAATTTAATACTTAATTGTACCCCAGGAGACAAAAAAGTTACTCCTTTAACTATCTAAAAGTTGCAAAAGAAAGTCAGTTTGACTAAACAAAACACAGGTCGATCCTTAGAGGACTTTTGTTACCCCTGTAAGATCTGCTTGAGGAGCACCCCACTTCTGGCTCTATCATAACATTTCCTTACTCAGGTCTTTATTAGCCATTCATTTGGAGACACTGCCTCGACAGGAACTTGAGCCCAATTTACACAATAGACTTCATTGGATTCCATTTTACCTACGTTATAACAAGTATGTTCTTATATATTGTGGAATCATCATTAAACAAGTATTTATTGTGCACTTACTGTTGCTCAGCTCTGTGCTAGAGAATAAAGATAAATGACATAAATGTCCTCTTGAGGAGGACAGAGTTTAGTGAACCTACAGGCATGTTAAAAACTATTACAACAAAACCTGATGAATGCTGTCATAGTAGCATGCATGGAGTATGATGTGAGCATTGGAGTCAGAGTCATAATTCTTGCAGAGCGTTCTGTAGGCAAAAAAAGATTTTGAATCAGAGGTGAAAAATGTGCACACAAACACACACACATTATATGAAAAAAATGCTAGTGACCCCTTCAGCCAATTATTCACAACTATTCACCATAGTACTGGTCCAATTTTGTCACTAAATAGCTCCAGCCATCTTAAAACAATGCATCAAAAGCTGTGTCCATGGGCTTCCCTGGTGGCGCAGTGGTTGGGAGTCCACCTGCCAATGCAGGGGACGTGGGTTCGTGCCCCGGTCCGGGAAGATCCCACATGCCACGGAGCAGCTGGGCCCGTGGGCCATGGCCGCTGAGCCTGTGCATCCAGAGCCTGTGCTCCACAATGGGAGAGGCCACAACAGTGAGAGGCCCGCGTACCGCAAAAAAAAAAAAAAAAGAAAAGAAAAAAAGAAAAAAGCCGTGTCCAAGTACTATAGCATTTACTATTATTTGGAAATCCTTGTATGATTTCTGCCATTTAATTTTCGGATTTAATGCCAACTTGATTACCACTATTACTAGTGCTCTTGCCTTCAAAGTTTCTCCCCACCAACATTTTTAAAAAATTAATTCTTCCACAATTCTCTCAGTTGAAACCTGGGATTCATGTCTGATTCCTCTTTCTTTATCACCCCCACTTTCAAACAAAGCTTTGCCCCTCATTCAGGCTTTTTATTCTTCATGCCTGCACTCCTGAGATCACCTGCCTTGTAGCCTCTCTGTTTTTCCTTCATCTGATTCATTCTGATAATCTCCAACAGAGGAATATTCCAATAGCCTCATTTTAACTATGTCACGGTCTCCTTACAAATCTTTCCATAGCCCCACATTACTTAAGTCCTAGCTTTGTTACTTACTCACCAGTTTATTATTTTAGTTGAGATTTGATTGCCCAATCTGTAAAATAGGGATAATTATTATATTTAACTCATATATTTATCATTAAGTTCAAATCTTTGAAACATGTGTTTAGAACAGTTTCCAGTGCATAGTAAGCATTCAACAGATTTGAGCTGTTGCTATCACTTATGGTAACTCAACATGTAAGGCAGTCTGAAATCTGACAGAAATTTAACTTTCTACTTTTATCTCACATGAAACACCTGTTCACAACAAAGAGCCATCTTCTCACGGTTTTAGGAACATATCTTGTAAATCTCTTCCTTTGAACCTGTCATTTTTTAATGTTCTGCCCCAAATATCTCTTGCTTTCCATTTATTCGAATCCTATTCATTCTTCATGAACCAATTTGAATCTTATCCTCACAAAGCTTCTCTTGCCTTTGCTGATGGTAGATCACTCCCGACTCTGAACAGATACAATGATATTCATTTGGAGATTATTGTGTATTATGGGGTATGAAATACTGAGAATTTAGATCAGACTGGAAAAGAGGATGTTTTCATCCCCACCCTGACACAGTTTACCCAGGATACTATCCCAAAGCATAAAATGAGCCATAAGTATTTTGGGATTGACTGCTTATAATGTAACTAAGGCTATTCCTATAAAGTTTAGATTAAGAAACCATAAGGCCAAACAGAAAAGAATGAGGAACCATGTCAGAATTCTCTCTGGGTTGCATGGGAAAAGTAATATCTAGAAAGAAATATTGGTATGATTACCATATCTCTAAATGATAATACAGGGAAAAAGCTAAATATTCTAAAATTAATATCTTTTTGTCTTCTAAGAGTGGGCTCTTTTTTTGTATTTTGTCACTAGAGATGCTTCTTATTTCTGTGCATCTAATCAAAATTGAGACACACTAATCTAGTCAACTAAAAATGTCAAAGTTTATGTAGAACCTCAATTCAAAATCATTCAATATTTATAATAATTTCATGGTTTGACAGATCTTCCTGAGGCCTCTGTGACCCACTGTGCTGGATGCCCACTGCCCAACTCCAGGGGACACAATTCACAGACTTCATGTGGATGACCCTTCACTCTACCACCCTGAAGTTTGTACAGTACAGCAGACTCTGTCTATCCAGGTGGGTTGGAAAGTAACCTGTGCATATTTTTTTTTCATTTTTTCCAGAGTATAATAATGCATCCCCAAAGAGGAGGAAAACAGTCTAGCCAGTGTGAGTTGTAAATAAGAGCACAAGCAATGAAGTTAACCAAATCACTGCATTGCTCTTCACAAGATAGGAAGCCATGGGCAAGTTATATCACCTTTCTGAGCCTTTGTTTCCTCACAGTAAAATGGGGATAGTAACAGTACTTCATAAGGTTTTCAGAAGGAGTAAATGAAATGAAGTCTAACAAAGTGCTCAGCTCATAGGAGTTCAGTGTTTACTTTTTCCATTACAGAATTATGATTGCATTAAGGGAAGAGGTTTTTCTTCTACATTATGAATGCTAGAGAGTAATACCTCTACCTGACTTCTAACCACCATTCTGGAAAATCATGCTGGCCGTCTTCATCCAGTGCAGTAGCTTTCAGACATTTTCTTTAGCAGCAGCATGAGCAGAACCTTTTGGTTTTCAATTAAAATCTTAAACAGGTCCCAATAAAAAAGGCAGCCATTCTGGGGAAGACTTTGAATTAGAAGACTGGTCCCATCTAGCCAGGTGTTGCCTGAACTTGGGAAAGTTACTTGACCCTTTGAGTCACTTCTCTCATAGGCAAATTTTTAAGTAATAGAAAACGCTGCCTTGCTTAGTGTTCAAGGTTGTTGTGACACTCAGAGCAGCGCATCTGTATCAACACCCTTTGAAACAGTCATGCAATACACAAATATCCACTAGTTCTCTTATCACAACACAAGCTTCTGCATTTTGGCTCACCTATTTGATTTTTTCCCAACAGATTTACCTCCCTAATTATAGGCAGTTCCTTGCTAACAAACAGGTGTATTCCAAAATTTAATTTGTTAATCAGTTGTTAAGAACTCAGCACACATTTTCCCTTAGAAATGGTGTTATAAATGGAATAGTTCATGTCTGAAGCAGTCTTAGCCCAACTCTTTAGCCCCAAATGTAGCTCAAATACTATACGTGTGCTATAAAAACAGTTGGAAATATTATTATTGTATAAGTAATTACAATGGTAAAATAATAAAAATAAATGAGCTTAATTTATCTTTAATGCTGGCATTTAATGACCAGCAAGTCTACCTAGAAAATGGTGCTAGTGGAGATCCTAAAGAGAATTTCTTGAGTCCCACGAGGCTTTAGAAATGGATATGACTTGCTTTTGTGATTGACAAATTTCAAAACCTAGATCTGTCTTTCTTTGGTAACTTCTAGGCTTAGCAATTACTACTGAGGTAATTGACAGGAGCAGGGATATAACAAAGGGGACAAAGAAAGGTATGAAGAAGCAAGAAAAGGAAGGAAGATAGGGGGAGAAATAAAGATAGGAAGAGCCAGAAATTTAGGGTGAACAGGAAAAATCTTAGAAAAGAAAGAGGAAGGCTGAATGATGTGAATTCAGTTGAGAAGAAAAAGAAAAAAATAAAAAAGAGTAGGGAAGAAAGTCTTCACTCAGTTAAAGATTAAGCGGAAAATATATATATAGCTCAGTGGTCAGTCCTACCCCGAGATCAGTTCTTGCACTGAGTCATTGGGTTGAGGATATAGGGAACCTCCGTAGGGCAGATGAAGAGAGGAAATAGGAACGGATGTGGGGCTGGCCTTTGGTATGAATTAGACATTTGTTACCAAGGCCAATGACTCTGGAAGTCAATAATTTAAAAAATATTAAAATTATCTGAGGGAATTAGCATCTGATAAATAATTAGGAAAATTAGCCAAAGATGAAAATATTTTAACTGGATAATCTACATGGTAGATTGATTTACAATCACTTTAAAAATACCTTTAATTTATAGTATGATAGGAAATTGTTTTCCACTCAAACGTTAAATATTTATTATGACACCTGATGCTTATAAAGACCCCTAGGGCAGTGAATAAAAAAGCTAGTTGTTAAAGGAAGGGCAAACTCTCTCTCAGACAAACCCATCTGCATCTCTAAAGGTCACCAATGACTTACTCGTTGTCACATGCAATTAACTACTACTCAACTGCAACATTTCCTGATACTCCTGCTATTGGATGCTCTCCACCTCTT